>NC_061484.1:10607599-11207599 GCF_022539355.2 Hippoglossus stenolepis | reverse complement strand
ATGGCAATTCATCTTTTGAAGAAATGTAATTTACTCAGAATACCAGAGTATACTACTTAATATCCAACCTTTCTAACAAAAAATAGGAATGAAAAACCCTACTAGCTAGACTTGGAGATTTTAATTGACAGGAGAAGTTGGATATGCTGATGAAATATATGAATGAATTTGACTGCTGAAATACTTTTAATTTCTGTTCTTATTTTTAATGTATTTTTGAAAATGATGACAAGCTAGGGCTGGGCAACAAAACAAAAACAATAATAATAGCAATGGCAACACGGGCAACACACAACAGCAGCTTGATCCTATAACAAAGTCTGATATATAGTGATATAATGGTTATGCATTGTGTAAGTGCAGTGAAGAGGTAAAACACATAATTGATCAACCTCAGATTTGTTAAATGTTTTGCTGTTTAGCAGGAGTTTGTCATTCTCTGCCCATAAAGAAGAATTTAAAACCACAACCTTCACTCAGGAGCAAAAATCAGTCTTTAAACATAAAAGAAACAATAATGTAACATTTCGTGATAGTTCTCAATATCGACTGATATGGAAATCTTTATTTTACTTTAATTGTATGTCATATTGCCCGGTCCTATGACAGAATTTAACGATCTGAGGCCAGAACTTTGTATTTGTAAGTGTGTCCGGATATAAGACTGCAGGTCATGTGTCCAACCTGGTATGTGCAGTATATCTTACCATGCATGCGGTCATTAAGAGGAAATTGAGAGGTATTTAGAGTGTTTCTAGTTTTACAGGGATAAAGGGAACACATTTTTGTCCTAATCTTGTTGGATGAATAATGTAATGGCAACACAAGTTCTCCATATCAGTATCACCATTATGTTTTGTGACAAAAAAATTCTGTGAAACAAAGAAACCAAAGCAAATCCATACGATTCGCCAAATGCTGAAACAAGACTGTGCGGAGTTAAGCACAGCTCCCTTTTCCCAGCGATCAGTTTTCCAGAAAATGCTCCCAGTGCAGCTGAGAGCGCCTCATGCAGCAGGGCGTTCCCATGAAGAGGGGAATGTTTATTTTGCAGAGGATTTAAGCTGACATGTGTGAAGCCATTTAGCAGACTTAGTCTGTTAATTAAAAGCCATCTAATTTTCTACCTTTAGCCTCATTACAGTGAGACCTCTATGAGAACTGAGCAGGCCACAGTATGCGACAAGCCAAAGCTCACAAATTCATTAACGTGCACATGCGACACACACATGCACAGTCAAGGTCAAACGTGGCTTTGGTCATTGCATGAGAAGATGGAAGCTATTTCAGCAGGCTGTGTGTGTAACATACCCCAATGTACAGAAGTGTTTATTAGGTTTTGGGTTGAATTGGATCTTTCATTGTATCAATTTTATATGAAAATTAAACAAAAACGTTTCTTTATAATTCATTTAAAAAAAATGAATTCATCTGAAGAAATGGAGATGAGTATTGAAAGTGTAACATGGAAATTAACAGCATTTAAATAGTCCCAGAAAGTAAGGGCATGCAGTTTTCAATTTAGGGTGTTTAAATCCAGAAGCTGCATGACATAAAAAGAAGCTTCACTTTTACCAATTTAAGAACTTGGCCAACCACACGCAGCACACACATATACACAGTCAAGAGGACAAAGACAGGAATCTACATTCAGAAATGTTCATCCACCATCACTACAAAAAGAGACTTTGACAAAAGTCGTTTACCGGGGAGCCACTGGTGCCCTTGTGGCTAACCCAGACATCAGAGAAGTTATGACCTGCCATCAGCATTTGGCCAAGGATCTAGAGAGCACATGACCTCATAAAACCAGCTTAAAAAAGGAATGAGGCACCAGCAATCACTGACAACAACAGCCTCTAAATTCCATTGTTCACGACGGGGCAGCAGTTGCATTTTTTTTACTGTCGAACTAAAATTACACAGTGACACGTGGCATACGGAATGACTATTGTCCAATTGTGTTACTGCTTTTATGAAGGGCAAACACAAAACGGTCTGCGTTAAACAGCCAAAAGTAGACGCGAGTTTGTAAACACTTGATGCTTTACTGACCTGAACAACACTGACACCAGCAGTGAAAACTGCATCAGATCCTGTGCAGATGGTTTTCACCCAAAACCTGACGAGCTTTGAACAGCTGAGAGGACGGAGTTTGTTAACACGCTCAAACTTTACAGACTTGAACTACACTTACAATACATTAACAAGCATATAACTAACTGAGGAGTCTTTAAAAACGTTCTCGTAAAGAAAAGAGATTAAATGGCCATACTAATTTTCTGATATTCAAAAGTACAGTGAGCTGACTGAGTCAATATCAGCTGAAATTGAAATTAGCATTTCAATCCACTGATTTGCCAGTTTATAAGATTCACCTATAAGCTAAAACTAAGGTAGGGTTATACATCAGTGATACATCAGTGGAGATTAAAATTTAAGGTTTTTAATTTAAAATGTTCAACTATTTGATAAATGGAGGATGTGGTTTGTTTAGCTCACTGATGTGAAATAAATGGATAAAATAATAAAACACCTGTGTGTATAACACAACACATGAAGTCAATGGACACCTTTCTATTGTCTTTAAAGATGTAAGTCCTTAGTGCAACATTTAAGAGTATTAATTAGCAAACTGTAACGTTTTACTATTGTCAATAAACGCATTACCTGTTTGTCAAAGGCTTCTAAAGTTACTGTAATGAAATACTTGGTGTTGGGTTGGTCCGAACAAAAGTCAAATGTGTTCAAAGCAATAAACAAAAAAGTGATGTTTGGAAAGTGATGATCAAAATCACAACTAACGCTTAGAACCAAAATGTAAATCATAGAATGAGCTGTCAAAATAACACATACCCATCTCCTCAGGCCTGGAGCTTGGTTCATCAGTGAAACCAGGGGCCAGGTCGGCTGGTGACCTTTGGTTCCATGGGGTCTGAGCCCGGGGCCTCCTGCAGGGCTCCAGGAGCTCAGCAGCAGGCCAGCGGGGGTTAATGTCTGTCCACCTGTCAGCAGATTGGTGTCAGCTACATAAACATCACTCTGAGAGCGTCTCTTCACACAAAGCTAATCACATGATTTAATTAAACTCTCGCTCGGGGTTTTGATTCATATTGTTTCATGTATACGCAAACAACCAGCTCTGCTCCCAGTAGAACTACACACACTCATTATGGACTGAACTGGAGGGAAATTGTATGATCCATTCACTGTACATATTCGCACACTGTACATATGATTTCTTGTTTTCACACTGTATATATTAGTTTTTATTCCATTCATTTATTTATATTTTTTGTATCCTTTCTTACACTTAAGTATTATTATCCTTACACTTATCCTTGCATGTTACTTATTATTACTTACTGATGCCTATTTTTGACTCTTGCTGCTGTAATATTTATTTTGTATACAAGTTTATCTCATTTATCGACCAAACAAATTTTTTTTTAATGAAAACACAAAATCTCAAATCTTGAATGAATATTGCAAGTTTCCCTAATGTGGGACTAATAAAGAAATATCTTATCTTATCTTATTTTATTATAATTGAAGTTAAACTTCATGCAAAAACAAATATAAAGCAGAGTTCTTGGAAGTTCATTCGATTAATTAAAGATTTCACCTCATCAATAACAGGCCTGTGAGGCTAATGTGGCTAACTAGCTAACTTCCTAGCTGACACACTCTTGGAAGATCATTAGCTAATGGAGGAGTTTACCAGGACTGTGAAGAGATGCTGTGGCTACTCAAGCTAACAGCTGATTATCTGCTTTAACTCAAGCAGGATAACTAGTTCGTAGTCACCAGTAAGTCACCACACAGACAAAGAGACATGTTGAATACAAAATCTAGCAAAGCTGCTAACTTCGCACTCTCCAGTTAGCATTAGCTGCTAATCCTTCACACACACACACCTGGCTACATGAGCCACCTGCATCTAGTCAAAACCAACATGGCTGAAAAAGAAGTTCAGCTGTTTATACATCACAACACACACATTAGACATGTTATCTGTCCTACCTGCTCCGAGGAGCATCTCCATGCAGCTCCCCTCGTGTTAGCATGATAGCACTAGCAAACCTTATAGGCCCTTTTTCCCTGAAGACATTTTAATGCGCTGTTTGTACTAGCATTAGCATTAGCGGCTAGTTCTCGTCACTATCTGACATCCAACATTAGCTAAGGCTAGCTTGCTACAACTAATGTAGGGGTTCAAACAGGAAATAAAAACATTGGTAAATAATATAGGAGACTTGTGGTACTATTATATTTTGAACAGTTGACAGAAAGAAGTCATAAGAAGAAGAAGAATAGTGATTATTATTATTATTATTATTAGTAGTAGTAGTAGTAGTAGTAGTAGTATTAGTATTATTGTTATTATTATTATTATTATTATAGAGCAACAAAACACAAAGTGCTTCCCAACATTTAAAGGTCAACATAAAACAAGGCCCTGTATATTACCTCTAGATCCTCAAAGTATGGAGTCATGTTATGAACTTACTTTTGATTTTATGCCTTTTGATACAAGAGTCATTTATGATTGCTCTAGTGTCTCATACAATTATTTATAATGTATTTTTTCATTTATACGTTTATTTCATTCATCGACCAAACAATTTAATAATTAAAATGCAAACACAAAATCCCCAAACTTCAGTGAAAAGGAGCAGGAAGAAGAATAATCTTATATAATCTTCCCCTCTCTCACAAGAAATGTATTAACAATTCAAATGATTCAATAAGATTTGAAATTAAAATAGCTGCAGGCCAACACAGCCCATCACATCCCTCTATTAGTTCCTAAGCTCACAAAATGATTTAACTGTCACAACAAAACAAAACAGAACAAGACTTAATCAACACATTTCATTGTATTTCCTCAACATACTGGCTTTAGTAGTTTTTCAAATATAATATTTGTTTTAGATTGTTTACTTTCTTTGTTGAGATTTTCCATAAACTGAACCCTTTCACTGAAATGAAATGTTCCATCAATTTGCTTCTGAATCTCTTTTTTTTTTTTTTAAGATATCTGTTCTTTATAAGTTATAATGACTTTCTCTTTCTCTGACAAGTCTTTGAATTGATCTAAACAAATGCGTTAATATTGAGTGGGATCAACATTATGTAAAGTTGTCAAACCACAGTGGACAGTCCACTGTGATAGGCCCGCTGTGGGCTCCGCTCTGCTGTGATTACAGAGATTTACAGTAATGAATACGATTATTTTCCCCCAGCACAAAAAAATGCTTATAAAATCATAACTGTCGTCAGTGAATCTTTGCTTGGCAGCGTGCAACGCATCCCTCATCACCACTTCCAGGCCCCAGCTCCGGCTTTTTAGACAGTAACATGAGGAACTTTAACACAGACCAGAATCACACGTCCGTAATCAACAGTGAGAGAAGCAGACAGATGACAGACGTAATGATCGGCTGACAAGCAGAATAACCAGATGGATATGGAGATGACTTTGGAGCAGCGGAGACAGATAGTCAACATGTCAGGCCTACGTAGCAGATGGACCACCATGAAGTGCAAGGCCAGAGTCAATGTGTTCTCAGGGCTTCCTCCTCCTCCTCCTCCTCCTCCTCTTCCTCCTCCTCCTCTTCCTCCTCCCATTCTCCACCACAGTTAATGAGCACCTGCTTGACAACAATTCAACTTGTTTAGACA
Organism: Hippoglossus stenolepis; assembly: GCF_022539355.2. NCBI lineage: Eukaryota > Metazoa > Chordata > Actinopteri > Pleuronectiformes > Pleuronectidae > Hippoglossus > Hippoglossus stenolepis. The sequence continues at coordinate 11,201,914 of NC_061484.1, read as the reverse complement.
GTTTTATGTTGTGTTTTATGATAATGAGCTTGACTTAGGGAGCCGGTATTATCTGTTCTCTGTACTGTACAGCACATCGGGCCTGGATGTCGAAGTGGGCAGAATTTCTACTCTGCCCACTCAATTAGTCAACTTTATCCTGTGCCCTTTGAATCTGCCAATCACGTTTGTTTAATTCGCCCCGTCAGAATTTCCTGATTTCTGAAAAAGCTTGGTTGAATTTCCTTTTGTGACGCAATAGCTCTATATTTATTTATTTAATTTTAACACTAACGTGTTTCCGACCACCTAAACATGGTCACATTGTCACATTGCATCCTGCTGATTGTTGTTCATCTTATCTTTACTTGTCTTGCTTTGCTGTAAAAGCACTTTGTAATCTCTGTTTTTAAAAAGTGCTATATGAATAAAGTTTATTATTATATTACTATAATTATATTCTTTAAAACCTGGAAACACAATCAACACTAAGTCCACTGTGTGAAAAAGTACCCACCCCGAATTTCTAATTGCCCCCTTAATCTGAGAAGTCTAGATCCGGGCCTGCTGCACATCCTGACAGGAGTGGGCAGAGAGGCGGGCGGGTGGCTGGAGTATCCAGCCACCGACAATTTACATATTATATACAGTCGTGACACCTACACAAGCAAAAACGGTCTGTGTAAAAGACAACAGTGCAATGTGATAGTGATTTCTTTTGTCTGAATCCAGCTCTACACCTTAGGGATGTGGTGGAACAGGAGATGAATGCAGCTGACAAATCTGCAGAAAAGGGAAAACCTGTTTTATTCTTATATTTCTTATATTCTCACCAGGTTAGAGACATATTTACTCTTTCAGTATCTGTAACACATAGATGGATGGAAGCACATGAAAGTCTGGGAATACAGCAGAGCAGATAGGCAGTGATATGGAGCGTCGCTCTTCCCCGAGCCTCATCATCTGTCAGCTGACTTGGGGACAGACAGCTGGGTGCGGGGTAGTTGATATATGACGGGCAGAGCAACAGATCTGCTCTCTGCTGGCAGGTCACAGAGGGATGAGGTGTGCTGTCAGTACCGCACCGGGCTGACGTGTTGGCACTCTGCTTTTTTTTTCTTTCAACCAGCTGACTGTGAGGACAGTGCAGGTCACATGTAATGAAATCAGACAATTATCAACTGTAAAGGTGGTACAACACATGATGTACATACCTGCACATATCACCCTCCTGCTTCTTTCTGTTTTTGCTGCTTGGTGCTTTAGCATCAAAATGTAGCTTATTACAGACTAGATACTTGAATCACTCTCCCCACAATGAACACGTGACTATGCTTTGCTCGGCCAGTTTCAAACACACATCTGGCATCAAATCAGTTGAAATTAAATATTATGTTTATCACCCATTATTTTATTATTTCATAAAAGATTCTTGAATTGCAGTACAACGTACTGACAACGTACTGACCGAGGTTTGTTTTCTTTATGTTTTTCTCTCTTTATTATCTTATTACTTGCACCAAGAACATTAGGTTTTCACCCCTGTATGTTTGTTTGTTATTCAGCGGGAGTCCACAAAAACTGCACAACAGATTTCCATGACACTTGGTGGAAAGATGACACATCGGACACCATGTAAATTTGTCATGGAACTAGACAAGGGGACATAATGTGATACTTAATAGGGGACAGAAGACAGTTAGTATTCATTTTTGTTCTCTCCAATATACAAATTGATCTGAGGTTGTAACCGTATATAATTTACCAACTCATCACAAATATGTCTCCAGAATATGACTGGAGATTATAAGCCCTGTATATTATCTGGAGAGCCTTAAAGTGTGGAGTCATGCTAAGAAATTACTTTTGATGTTATGCTTTTTGATATAAGCGTAATTCATTATTGATGCAATGTCTCGTAAAATTATATTTTCCTTAACATTGCAAAATATGGCACTACTTTAGGGGGCTGATATTCATGAGTGTGTGCAATTTGGTGCAGATCCAAATACAAATCTACATCTAGCAGATGTAAATATGGTTTCATAAGAGGACTGTTGAGCCTCGGTGGAGGCCATTTCATCACATGTAAACTGAAATCATTTTGAATTGCCTTGTTATTGAAAGGTGATCTACAAAGAAACTGTCAGACCTTCCTGTCTCTCTCCAATCTCTGTTAACAGGTGGATAAATTCAATTAAGGCTAATGAATAGTCATATTTGCATTATCGTATTTCAGGCAAATGATGCTCTCGCGCAGCACAACTCAGAGTGATTGACATTGTGTAATTTGCATCTGACAGATAATCAGGGATAAATAGGTGACATTTACAACATGTAAATTTGTGTTCCTCACACTACAAGTGTAAAAATGTAAATAAATGTTCCTTAAATACCAGAATATCGCCTGTGGGAGAGAAAACGTCGGTGGAACAACAGCTGAGAACTGGGATGGGGTGGAATGGGGGGTTGTTATTTCTATTTGCACTTCAGAAGTGTGAATTGTTTGTGGGAGAAGCTGAAGGAGAGCAGCACTGCAGAGGTGGTGTAATGTGGATCCTGACATACAGTAGAGAGCCTCGGAGTCTGAGGTAAAATGTCTTCATGGTTTGTTTTGGTTTCGCTCTCACTGTTCATCTGACACAAACTTCACACAAGAGCCACATCAACTCTAACCACAGAACATGGTGTCATAGAGTGAGGTATCATGCTCATGAAAACTCAGCTCTGGGTCCCTCTGCTTTCAAAGGTTAAAAGCAGCTGACGTAAGGTTCCATGTGAGACCTGCGGGCGGGGATGTTCTGGGGTCTGAGGTATTGCAATGAGCATCTACCAATCCAAGAAGGTCACGACCTTTCAGATACAGTACGTGTCAGTGCAAGGTGATGTTACACCAGAGCGACAGCTACGCCATGCAGGATCTCCCCTGGCACGCTGCATTTCAACAGGATCCCTGATATCAACAGAATATAACAGAGGTGTAAGGGCTGTGTAAGTTGTGCAGGATTGTGACCTTGATGCCAGATGGTTGATGATCTCGTGTCTACTGTGTGTATGTGCCGTGTGTAAAGCTGCCGTGGGAGCAGTTTCCTCCACTGGACATTTCAACACTAATTTTATATAATTTGTAGAATATAAAAATTAACAAAAAAAATCTAAAATTACAAAAAACATTTAGATACGATATAATAATGAAAACATATGATGCTCACTGAAGTTCGCCATGTTTGCTCTTAGTGAGAGCGGATTGGTTTCTCCATATTTTAAAGGACTTGACCCATTTAAGATCGTGCATGTTGTGATATGGCACAGATACAATTTATACAAATAAATGGGAACAAATAGAATTTAGTTGAAATTAACTTTTACCTTTTGGTGAATACCAAAATACGAATATTTATGAATCCATTGAAAGAGGTTTCCAAAATACCAGTTATTGAATTATATAAATCTTCTCCCTGTTTATCTATCATATCATATTATGTATGTTCAGTCACACACATTCTCCTCTATAATAACGCATTATCAAATTTCCTCAAAAGTTACATCCAACTCCAAACAGGCAGACCTGTGTAAATACTGCTTTAACCATGTGAGATGTCAGGTATCAGTTGCACAGCACCACCTAGTGGTCCATAAAATGTACACGTCGCATACAGCTGAAGCACACAACAGTTTTAAGTTTTTAAATCTTTTATTATTTTTGTGAGTTTTCCAGTTACATAAAAAAAGAAACAAAACACTTAAAAAAGCAGATTTGAACCTAGGTACAACATATGAGGAGTTTAATCCCAAACAATATATCCATTAAGAAAATAGGCTTACTGCTAAAGTTATGAGTCATTTGAACGCCACTGCATTACTTCTGGTTCTTTAAATATTAAGTCAGGAGGGTTTTGTACATTTTCAAAATTGATATCTGGTGGAATTAAACCTTTCACATATTTGAGTGACCTAAAAACAGGAAATCACACGGTACAGTAACAATCATTAAAAGGAACCAGAACCTGGAAACGTGTTAGCCATGTGGTTATGACAGATACATGTTAGCATTGAGTAAAAAGAGTATACAATACAGGAACCTCAGGGCAAACAGGTACTTTTTTTCTAAGGGTGTCAACAAATACCCAGAACAGCTTAAGACCCGCTCCCCTCCTCTGAGCTTCAAGATTTCTGATAAACTATCTCCATCTCAGTCGTATCAAAAGGGTTTTTATTATACATGGGATGACTCGTTTTCTGAAAAGGTCCTGAGGTTTCTTACCTGCAATGCTGAAAGAACATATAACCTCAGCTCAAGACTAGTGTTTGTTAGAAGAATCCATCAGACTAACACATGAGCTCTCCCCAGGACCTTAACACAGGTTTTAGCGTAAAATAACTACAATTATTGTATTTTCTGAATTCACACAGAGACACTGCAACAAAGGGAAATGTGAGAAAACAAATGCCTCATGGAGATTTTCTACAAAACCACATTCTCTTAAATTTGTACTTTAAACAATGAATAACAAAAACGTTGAGGTGAAGTTTTCTGAGTGTTGTCTCAACGACATTCCAATCCAATCCTCCCATTCAGAGAAAGTTTTTCTTCAACAGGAATATTAAAAGCTGGGGGATTGAGTAAGATATTTCTGTCTTTGGGCCCAGTTGTGAAAGGCTTGGAGCTACGCAGTGCACTGTACAGGTGGGGGGGGGGCGAGGAGGATGATGAAGAGATGAAGACCATTAACCATGGGTGGTGTCGTCCTCCACAAAGTCTTTGGCCTGCTCTGCTGTGATCACATCAATGTGACTCACCTAAATAACAAAAGAAACAAACTGTTAATGACCGAACAATATCTAAACTCTGGTCGCTCTGACTAAACACTGTTGACTTATTTTATGGAACATCAAAAATTCAAGAGGGAGTATTTTCATTTCAGCAGAAAACAAACCTGGTCTACATGAGGAAATGTTAAAGAGTGAATAGAGGAGAATGGACTGAAAACAACTAGGGATGCACAATTTATATCAATCCGATATATTATCGGCCCGATAACGGGAATTTTACATTATTATTTAATTATTGGAATAGGAAATTATAGTCGATAAAGCGTCCGATAAAGACAGCTCTCCTGGTCGCGCTCATGACGTCTATACCAGCGTGATTTGACATCGGAACGGAAAACTGCGTTGCTGTTGTGGAGGTCTTTCACACTTTCAATTCGATTGCAATTTGCAACATAAACTACAGGCTCTGAACTTCTTTTTAAGAAACGTTAAATTGTTATCGGTATCTGCCATGTGGAGCATGTAATTATCAGTCATCGTATCGGCCGAAAAAATCCATAACTACTACTGAAAACTGGGGTGGGTTTCAATCTGTTCACTGCCAAACTTAATTTACAGAAAACAATGACCTAACTGTTCACACTTGTTCATCCTCATCAATTCTTGCTCCTAATACCAGATTTATGTTTTGTTCTGAACCACCACTTATTCAGGGAGGCTGGAGAACATGTATTTAATGCCTTGCTCTGGAGTAAATCAGATGGTCAGAAGGTTAAACACATTAACCCTGAGGGCAGTCTCACAAATTAACCTGGTCCCGAACATCACAAAAATAATGGAGATCATTGTGGATCCAGGAAAACCACATGTTCTATTTCTCCACACAAATGCTGGGAAAAGTGTCAATGGTGAAATTCCTGGGAATCCTCACCACAATGAATGGTCCATTAACACCTCGCACTGGGCGATAAAGCTCAATATCAGCTTGTTCATACGTGGTATTAACATGCATGTTTGATCCAATCACAAGTGGGCAGATCTACATATGCCAGTTCACACTTGACAGTGGGATGCGTCTCACGTGACCACTTGTGATCGGATCTTTCCATCCCACTTAATATGCAAATAAGCACCTACATTACTGCTGCGTGCTAACACCTGATGTGTTGCTTTAGTCAGCCTGAATATACAGATGGGTATGTTTGTGTGTGAGAGTGAGTCAGAAAGAATGTGGCCATATGCGTCTCAGACCACCTCTACATGTGGTCTCAGTTATCACATCTCAAATGCTTCCTCAATGCATCTTGGGAATGTTAATGCCAGATTTGAGCAGGGCCTTTCAGAATGATAAATTGCTTTTTTCCCCCCAGAGCTGTTGCCCCCATCACCCACTCTCACACACCAATAGCTGTTGAGAACGGAAGACTGTTCATATTATAGAATTATTTTACAATTACCAAATCTCATCAAATAAAATTTAACTTGAACAACACTTGATAGTAGAAAATCTGCCCTCAAGCAGAAAACTCACCTTGTTTCTGAACTTCACACCGTAGAACTTGTCGGCGGACTCGAGCAGCTCAGGCCTGAAAGTGGTGGTGATGAACTGGGCGTGGCCGGCCAGTTCCACGATCATGTCTAAAATGGATACAAAATAAATAAGAGATCCGTCATTATTTTCTCAAAAAAGAAAAAATGATGACAACATTTTCTGTTATAGTCACTTGTGACAACATTTTAAAATAAAAATATAATGTATCCAAATCAAGTCCACCCCAAACTGCAGCCACGTTTTCCAAATCATCTGTAGGACATACGTTGATTTACTGTTGGTCTGTGGTATAGTTTATATTAAACTCTACACATTTCTATTTTGCTTGCTCCTCAGAGCAATTCATGTATATTAGAGATTCACCTGTGTCTTTACATATTTATATGCTACACTTTACCTGAGACAGCCTTTCTGTGCTGGGCGTCGAGGGCCTGGTCGATCTCGTCAAACAGGTAGAAAGGGGCGGGGTCACACTTCTGGATGGCAAATATCAGAGCCAGAGCCACCAGAGACTTCTGACCTCCAGACAGCTGCTGCATCTCTCTCATCTCACCCTGCTTCCCTGTGAACGACACCTACACATGACAGAGACAGAGATTAGATTAATTACAGCGAAACTTGCAAGAGAAAGAAACAGAAACACAAAGAAATGTTACTTTTGGTTAAATGACTTCATTATTATTAAATTCTCTGTTTTGGGGATTTGAAGTGATTAAATGCCTCTGTGCCTTTGTGAAAGCTTTGATAACGATTACGATGAATTCAGAGTACAGAGAATCTGGTATTGCTCGTTGTATTTCCACCTTCTCCAATACTCCAGAAATACACATTCACATGTTTCTAGATAAAACACTTAAGGAAACTCGGATGCACTGTGGAAACAGTGACACCAAATGTTCAGCCAGTGATGAAGAGAAGAAGAAATGGAGAAACTCTGATGATTATTCTAATGCTGACCAATCCTATGACTGAATGTGTTGTTTAAATAATGTGAATAACAGCGTAAAGACTCCAGGAAGTTTTTTCTCACCTTCTCTTATACATCTGTTAGTATGTGAATATATAGAAATGCATTTCTAAAATGTTCAGGACTTAAAAACTGAATCAAGAGGCGGTTATGATTTCAACACCTCCCCACTGATTAAAAAAAAATAATAATAATAATAATAATAATAAACATTCAGAAATCATTGTAAAGAACAAGTATTCTCAGACAAAAGATATTAAATAAATAACTGAAAAAAAGACTCATACCCTGATGCCGACTCCGGTGAACTGGTCCACTGATGGAACGCTGCTGTGTGAACCAGAGCCCCTCTCGCTGTCTCCACCGCCCTCACCCTCATCCTGAGACTGGCTGCCTTCAGCATCGCCCTTCTTCATCACCAGTGTAGCTTTTCCACCCGGCACCAGCTTCTGGAAAACTTCACTGAAGTTCTTTGACACCTATCGGAGAGAACCGTACCAAGAGGAGGAGGTACAAAGTGATTAGTCAGGTTAGATTAGAAAGTGTGACTCAAATACAGTATTTTAGATGAATATTACAATGTAAAAATCTGGCCTTACACTTGAATAATATAATATCTGAAATATTATTAGAAGGATGAATAGCTAGGTTAAATCATTGATTCTGCATTACACTGGTTTACAATTTCCTAGTTTAACTCTTAGGGTAATATTTACAGGTTTTCAAGCGAGGCCACACACACACACACACACACACACATTACATTTTGTCTGGTACCAATCAGACACAAAATGCTGTGGCTCCAAGATATTAACGTTTGACAAACTATCTCCCCTATGTCTCGCAAATCCAAGTCTGTCTTGTGGAATCCCCAGTTCCCACAAGCTGACGGATATCAGGCACCTTTACTCAGGCTCAGTAATGTCATGGATGCATGTCCCTGTGGACCCTTTGGACAGACTGTGACCTGCTGCCTACCTGTTTGAAGGTGAGCTGGATGGCCTCGTACTTTCGCAGCTCCAGGACGTTCATGAGCTCCATGATGGATTTGTGGCCACGTTCCAGCTCGTCTTGACGCTTGATCAGTTTTTCCTTCTGCTCAGAGAAGTTGACAAACTGGTCCAGAGCTTTCTTGTTGACGTGACTGTACTTTTTCAGCTCTGTGTTGCACTGCTCCAGTTTTCTGAACAACTGTGGAAAGGAAAAAAGGGAAGAATTCAATCACTGTGAGCTCCGGGGGAAGTCAGGCTGACCCTCTTTATCTTTAAAATTATCCAAACATGTTTATCTTCATTACGCTTGTTAATAATGTGACTTTTAATCAATCTTACGAAGAGTAGATACAATGATTTTAGATTGATTCCATTCTTATCCACATTAAGAACAGTCAATGGATGACCAACACACTGGCAATGAGGTTTTTAAATAATTATCCTGGTTAAATATAATAGAACTTACAAAAAACATTGATAAACGTTTAAAATAATTGATTTCTCATCAAAATATTTAATGTTTAAAAATAAAATCACACATAATTTTTCATTTATGTTGCTGTTACATATGCAGTGTTTGGCAGTTTCCTAAAAGTCATTAAATCAATCAATGCATTAGTGGAAAAGACCCCAAGTTCTTCCCTTTGAAAGCTGCCTCACATACAGAGCAGTGGCTGTAAACTTAACAACAAACAGATTCTTCTCTTAAAATGTCTTCAACCAAAAATTGAATGTGATGGAAGTAAAGACATGAGATAGAAACTGAGGGCAGCACAATGTCAGATAGTGTGATATCGTGATTTAGCTGACAGCGCTGTCAGCAGCCAGGCAGGAGAAACATTCAGGTAGATTTTACAACTGAGCAATAACCAAGACCACAACTTTTACGTTCTCTGACAGCGTTCTTCATCTGGGATGTGAAAACATCACATTTTGACAAAGATGTGCAGGAGCATGGTGCAAGGAGGCTTAACAGACTATGTATGTGGGAGAGTAAATTATACATCTGTCTTGTTTCAGGATAAGGTGTAATGAATCAAATAAAAATCCACAAAAGCTGAACTGAGTCGTGGGGCAGCTCGACTGTACTGCCAGCAAATACTGCTCAAATTATTAGTGGGGAAAAGATCAGTTGTTCAACAGATAATTAATTCATAGTTAACAAAAACTTCTTTTACCAATTTATTAATCGTCTGAGTGATTTCACAAATATATCATCAATGTCAGTTGAATATCTTTTTTAACTGCTGGTCAAAACATATTTTAAGATGTCATTGTTGGCTCTGGAATACCATGATGATTATTGTCTGATACTAGACATGACAACAAATCGATATCAGGAGAAATTAAATCAGTAATGTATTTGCTGCTCTACAATTTTCATGATAATTTAGAGCGAGCAAACTTCTGCCAACAAGTTTTACACCACTTGAGAGAAGTGAGCCTGTATTACTGCTAAGGGTGTTCCAATCTGGATTTTTGGGGTCTATGGCCCAGTTTATGCCTACTTAACATTCATCTTTGGTGATCCAAGGGACCATTTATGATGGAATTTCTCTTCCTCTATATGCAAATAAATACTACAGGGCTGAATCCTACTCAGAATTTTGGCAGTAAATGTCCATTATTACTGTCAAGATGTTCCTTTTTTTCAATTCAGCACCACATTAAACTCCTGTGTCTGTGTCACCTGTTTCACCTATGCTGTCAGCAGCTGCAGGAGTGACGCTGTGATGCTGAACTATATAAGCAGGATACACACTTTAACTTTCTCTGACTGTGTGGAAATCTGATGTTTTCACGTCACAGATAGATGACGAAGAAAGGCATTAATACCAGAGAAAGAAGAAATGTGTGTCCTGTTGGTTCTGCCAGGCTCTCACCCAGGAGACACACACAGAGGACCGCAGAAGAGGAGGTTATACAACCCGATCAGACAGACCACTCGTAATCAAATCCCCCACTCTATATGCAAATAAACAAGTACATCATCCCGTTTGCAAAAGACAAAATTAGTTTTAAAAAACAACGAAATGCGTTGCATTTTACCGACTGCAACACTACTGAGCAAACATTCTGTGAAAAACGCACAGAGAAAAGAAATAACTTCATGTATAAAGTATAACGTTCAGTGGCCGATCAATCGGAGCACCCTTAATTACTGCACGCATTGATACCATTAAGACATGTATTCATTATGCAACCATTATGCATTTCAGAGCATTTGAAAGTGCATTTCTACATTCTATTCATATCCGAAGATGACATGAGCTGATTAATCACTGGGTCAAATGTGACACATTCTCCAAACTCTCTGAATCACTAATGACCAGGGGACATGAGCAAGAACCATTGTTTCATGGTCCTCTCATCCACTTCTGCAATCAGTGGCACCATCTTGCCCCTGAGCAGCGTCTTGTGGAGAGAGATTAACTATGTGGAGTGTTTATGAGAAAGTGTGCAGCTATTTTCAGCATTTTCAAGGAGGGAATTTGACACACACACATTCAATGTACACACGCTCCGACACTTATGAAAGCTGCAGCTAAGTCCACTCAACATTCTGTGAGTCTGTGCTCCCAGTGGCAGTGGGCTGAAAATAACGCAGTGACAAACCCCTAACTAGTGTCTGAGTCACAGGTGAGTGGGTGGGAAGTGATGTGTTGGCCTTAGGGCATATTCCTAAGGAGACCCGGGTCTATCTGTGTGTATGTGAACTAAGTGTGACTGAGGTAAATAAAAGAAATCGATTTTCAGTATATGTACCTCGTTATTGTTGGTGCTGCTGTTGTTGTGACTTTAGAGTCCATGTGAAGTCAAACAGTTTATCTAGGGTCATGTCGATGTGGTAACACCAGGACGACAGCTTCAAGTTTACACAGTGGAAATCATAAGTGGTTTTCCAAGCTTCAGGCACTACAATCGTTTTCCTTCATAGCACTTAATGTTTTTATACCACACTGTTTTCCAATAATTACCAAGAATGTGGTGGCCGACCTTGATCTTACTAGGTTTCATAATGATCCAAACTTTTTTACAATTCTCAAAATGACATGAAATAACTTGGTGTTTTGTGCCGTTGCTCGACTGTATGTTGTTGAGCTGTCGCTCTCTTTTCCTCCCTCTCATAAACACATTGACCCATCTGTCATTGTCAGACTGGCCATTAGCAGCACGGGAGAAATCCAGCCTCTCTGGTGGGCCATCAAAAAATCGATAAAGTATTTACTATCCTCGGAAGGTAAACAGACCTTGGAAAAACACAGGTAGTTTTCTGCTTTCGCCTCAACATTCCCATGACAGAGTTCTGACCAAGCAGGGTCAGAACTCTATGTGTCATGGGAATGTAATAACACCTGTGTACCTGTCGATATTGGATATGGATATGCCTGACAGCGTACAGTGTTGTGACTGTGGGGGAATCATAATAATCAACCCTCAACCTTATTGAAATGCACCCTGAAGAGTTAGGGCACAGCAGACAGAAATGAGAAAATTGGACCTAAATTTATTCATGACACCAAAACATGACTCGTTAAGTTGGTCTGTGTCGGCTGAATTTCGACATAAGCATCTCTTTGCTAACACTTTAGTTTCTTCTGCCGCCCAAGAAGCACAAAACAGACTAAAATAATATGTTGCTGATATTCTGATCTGTAAAAGGAAATGATTTGGTCAATTAAACTGTAATATACACAGATCAGCCACATGATAAATAAAATATTCTGTAGGTTCCCCCTTGTACCTCAGCTCAGTAGTTTTAAATTAAAAGCACTCTGCAGAGAAGCATAATTGCAACTTCATGACACTGCAGCGGTGGGTCAATGCTGCAAACTCTATATAAAGGAATGACTGGATGCAAAATGTTATATAGATGGGACGTGTCAAATTAAAATCTCATCAGTACCCAACAAGACTTAACCCAGAGCATCGGTAGGTACGGACCACTGCATACTGGGAACACCTCACAATAACCTGCTGCTCATGTGACCCTTGTCAGACTCACTCAAATTCTCACACTTGCCCACTTAACCTGACCTGCTGCCTTTATATCCCACCGCCTGACAGGTTCCACTGTAAGGACATAATCAATATTGATCACTTCAACAGACAGCTTTAACGTTGTGGCCGATAGGTGTATAAATCCACATTGAACAACAACACAGAACCTCTGAACATTGCTGCTGGTGCTGGTCAAGACATTTAACTTAAAAGTGGGAGGCCAAGATGTATCATCATTAAGCACCGTCTATACCTGTTTGAGTGTGAGGGTCTGGTACTTCTCAAAGGCCTCTTGAGGAAGTGAACCAAGCTCTCTGATCTTCTTCATGCATTCCTCTTTCTTCTTGAGCAGCATGCCTTGTCTGTTGGTCATTTTCTCCAGCTCCTTGGTGTCATGGTTGATGGCATCATTCTGATCCTTCTCTATGTTCTTCCAGCGCTCCATGCTCTTTATGTGGTCCTTGATCTCTACCTCGGTCTTGTCAACAAGGACATCCAGATCTGGGGGAGACATCAGAGGAGGTTGGTGCAGTGCCATGTGTTTCAAACCAAATGAGATATTGGTGCACACATATAATGTAGAATATAATATAAAGTCCCTTGGACAAAAACGATTCATACTCAGAGAGGATTCAAAATTTTTTAAGAGTTAGTGAAATGTACTTAATTTTAACTCCTGAAAAAGATTTTCATATTTTCCACAGCCACAATTACTCCATTTGGCCAAATATCCTTCATCCACAACAGACTAATGCAGAGGCTATTACTCAAACTTTGTAAAGAGACAGAGACAAAAGAAAATCTTATTATTCACTGAGTCATAAATAGAAAACGTACATGTTGAGAGTTTAGAATTGAAGACTGAGACTGTGAATGTGTCTCTATTAAGTTAGTGGCAATGATTAAATATGAATCTGTGAAACTGTATTATATTCAGGGACAAGTACTTTCTGAGAACTGCAGTCTATCAAATCGAATTTGAGTCATAGCATCAGCAGAACAATTATATAACTGAGTGACCAGGCGCTGTGTGTGTGTGTGTGTGTGTGTGTGTGTGTGTGTGTGTGTGTGTGTGTGTGTGTGTGTGTGTGTGTGTGTGTGTGTGAAACAGAATTTAAGATTTTTTTCATAGATGATTCTGGTGCATGATGCAGTGAAGGTCAATGTAAATTGATCTGTTTTTTGAAAAACACTGCAAGACCTTGGTCAGACAACATTTTATAATTATCATTCTTCATATAGAAATGCCTCAATGGCCACTCTGTCCAACATTACATTACCTAGACTATGACAAATAGAGAAATAACAAAGACAGAAAATATGTTTTTATGTATAGGATTTTCTTAACATCACTGTGGTTTGATTGGTCAAACAAATCAAGTGGAAAGTGTTTCAGAGTTTAAATAAGAATCTCCACACATGCTTGGATATATTGTCATTTAGGTGAGGCATAGAAGTACAAATGGGAACTCACACTAACATGGGAATAAAGGTCCTGAGGAAGAAATGTGTGAATATTTTAACAGTTTTCCAGCTTGTGTAAATTTGACCAGTTAGGGTCAGTTGACTTCTTGACCACAAGAACAATTCTCAAAACACTACCACCGCCTCCCTGTTGCTTCTTTAGTACACCACAAACCTTCTGATCGGGCCAAAGTGTCTTTGACACGTTTGTTGATGCCGTCCAGCTCAGATGTTGTGGCTGTGAGCACTGTACCTCCCTCAGTCTCCCGCAGCTCATTCAGTTCCTGTGTCAATGAAAATTAGGCCACATAAAAAATATGGTCATGCAAATTCAAATAGCCCTCTTCTAATTTGTTTGAATGAAAACATTGACTGAACAGATTACATCACCAAAATCATCAAACTGCTGAAAAACAATATATATTAAACTTTCGCATTACACAAGTAATGATGCATCATTTATTAGATTAAGAATTTAAAAAGGGCAAAATAGTAGTTTTACATAAATCTTTCATCATGTAATAGAAGAAAATTTGGCATGAGCCGTACAATGAGATTTAAGACCGAATTCTAAAAAGTTTCAAGGGACAGCATACCTGCTCCACTTGGTCAAGACGTTTCCGTAAGTTCTCATTTAGATATGTTTCCACTCTGGTCATGATGCCCTCAAGCTTGATCCTCTCATTCAACAATTGTCTGTTGTCCTGTGGTTGGGCAAAGAGTTCAACACAAAAAGGTTAGACCCGTTAGGTTTTTGCTAGGTGGCGACAAATCAGCCAATGGTAGATATCCAAAAGCTCAAACTTTTCTCTTTCTCTGTGTATCACATCAGCGCTAGACACATGAGGAATGTTATTAAAACATTTATTCAAAGCCAATTTTGATAATATCTATCTTTGGCGTCTTAATGTAACAATGTGTCGCTAGAATAAAACTGTTGCTATTATCTGCTACATCTGTATTTATCTCTGAACTACAAATAAGGACACTCATAACTATAAAGTCTCAGCAGCATCCCGTGTATGCATTTATCTATGTCCACACACGTTTTTTTTTTTATATATAAGTAATTCAACAACCACCAGCACTGCAGCACCACACATGAAAAGCTCCATGTTGCAGGGGCGGAGCCGTTGCGCAACAATTGCGGGAAAAGCCGAGAGTTCACTGAGGTGAGAGATGAGAGCAGCTGGCAGCGGGAGAGAGAGAGGAGAGGACGACGCTGGATCACAGGAACATCCCACACACAGCTGCTGCCGGCTGCTCTCACCTCAATCAGGTCATTTGAATACACAAGCAGGAGGCAGCGAGGGAGGGGGAAAACAGCGAAACAACAAAATGTGGGTAACAGGCGTTTTCTTTGATCTAAATATAACTATGTCGATTCATCCACCACATGGTAGATGAATAAAAATCAAACTGTTAATTGTGCTTCAACACATAAATTAAGTAAAAGCTTTTTTCATGCAAATTTCAAAATCTAAATTAATACTTTAATCGTTGACAAGATACTGGGGAACATAATACACGTAATATAGTTACATAATAAAAATGTTAAGTAAACTAACTGGCCTTGAGTACATTTTAAATGAATAGTGGCTTTAAATCCATCCTCAATACAATTATATAATTAAGCAATAATAAATAATGTGTGGCTAAGTTTTAAGATAACATTCACACATTTTTTTAACCACCATCATCATTTTTTAATCCAAACATTAAAAGAGGATTAACTCTTGACGTTAATAATGACAGTGACCGTGTATATTAAATTACAAATGCACTGTGTACAGGGAATGGAAAACACTAATGCCTGAAAATAGCATAATGGATAATCTCTCTAAAAATAGATTTATAAATAATAAATATCAACGTGCACACAACAGGTGAAAACACACTCACATGTAGCCAGCCATATACTTGCTGGTTTTAAATGAATGGTGTTTACTGAGCAGTAACTCACTGTACTGGACCAGCTCGCCACAAACATGTTTCTCTTTTTTAACTTAATTCAATAAAAACCCATAATGCCAATCTGTGACTGTCAGTTATTTCAAAGCACGACAAAATGCCCATTCCCCGTCCTCCTCCTGACCTGCTGGAGCTGACGGATCTCATCATTGAGGTCATCGACACGCCTCTGGTCCTCCAGGCTGAGTTGAGAAAGCAGATCTGTGCCCAGCTCAGCCTTCAGTGACTCCCTGGTGGACTCCATGGCATGGAGACTGGCCTCCAGACTTTGGAGACTGCGTTGCTGAAGAAGATGTAAAACAAAAATAGACATCAGTGGATAGAACAGGCTGAACCTTGTGCTAAGATCATGCAAAACAATAAGTAATATTCACGTCAGTCACATCTTAATGATTATAACTCCTGGGCTTGTACACAAGTTTAAACTGTGATGTCAGTTTGTAATCACCTTGGGCATGAACGTTTTCTCCGACTGCTGCCTCTTCTCCTTCAGCATCTTCATCTCTGACAGAATACTGTCTCTAGACGCCTTAAACTTCCTCTGTTGTGTTTCAATCTGCTGCATCTGGTTCATCAGCTGGTCGATCTCGTTGTTGATGCGTGGAGGCAGCCATTAAGGAAATTTAATGCTAGTTTTGGGTGAACATTAAAATTTTTTCCCCCTAACAGTTATTCAGAAAAGTGAATTTTCAAGATGAAGACAGATTTTATCTTTTCACACGGCTTCAAGTTTTCCCAATTCAATGTAACCAGTGTCTACAGGACACAGCTGAACACATCACCTCTGTTATTCTGCCAAACTGTGTGGGTAGACAGTGTATTTTACCTGAGACAAGACCCACACTGATGAAGTTGTGCATACTCTAATTCCACTCAGGACAGAAAAGCATAACACACACACGCTATCTTTTGATGAGGCTGCTCTCATTAGCAAATAAAGCCATGGGACAGTGTGTCACCCTTTAGTGCAACTTAAAGGGTTTCAATAATGTGATTGGGCTTCCAAGGGAAGTCATCATTGACATCCAGAGGATTAAAGAGGCTGCATATACACATCATTAAGCTAATTTAACAGACAGGTCTATCAATCTTCCAGGACTGCGACACACCTCTGTTCCTTTGAGGATTAACTGACTCAATAAAACACTGAGGCCAATCAATCTGCTGATTTCAAAGGGCAACTGGAAGTCAGAGGACTGCTCTGCCTACTGCTCATGGAAGACGGAAAGAACCTTGATGGTTTAAGACCAATTGATCATTTTCATGAATGGGATCAGCTCACATCAGGCCACTACCAGCACAAAAAGACACCATTTTTATAAGAGAAACAAATGTTAATATCATTGACCACTTTGCCTCTTATAAATAAAATATACATCAGGTGAATTTCGCATTATAAATTTGATCATTTGTAGCAGTTGTGAGTCATCAAATCCAACGCCACTGCATGACCTCAATAGTTTCCCCCCAATATGGCAGTAATGGCTAAATGAAAATAGCCACTTAAAATAGAAGGGATTTACGAGGTGCATAATCACATGCTTATCGACAGGGTAGAGGTGCAGAGTGAAGTTTAATAATTGATCTGTTCACTGACTCACCACTGCTGTGGGGTGGAGGGGTTCATCAGTCATCCATTTCCCCGGCCTACTCACACATACACGTCATGGCCAGGTGCACAGATTAATCTACATACACACACATCAGTGTGAGTGAGAAGCTGCACAGAGTCACACAGGTGTGACAACACATAAGATAAACATACCGTGGCGGAAGTGACTATATCCATAAACATGTCGTATGTGCAAACACATCTGACTGTTTGCTTTCATGGGCTGTCAACCAGTGAGTCATGGACCCGGCCAATATGACCGAAATATAAACTAATCTCTCTTGACCTGCTTAGACCCTCTCATGCATTCAAGTCAGGAGACTGACTTGAATGCATGAGAGTCCACATTTAAAATACAGGCTCAGCCATATGACATCAAGTGATGACATTGATGAGAGCAGCACTTACTGCAAGTTCCTAGATGGAGTGGAAAGGTTCTCATTTTATGTACAATGGCACATGAATCACGGACAGAAGAGGACAATGTGAATGTGTTTTTATAGAATGAAGTTGTCAGTTTCTAAACACATTTAGTAACTAAATATTGACAATGTTTCCTCCTCTTTTGCTCAAAGACCAGGTGCAGAGTGCCAATGATACAGTTGTAACATTAGTATGAGCACAATTATATCACGCATGCTGTTTTAATTTGGTTTACTCCAGTTACCAGCGAGCTTAATTTTGACTTAAACTGCTGGCTGTCTGTAAAATATATAAAAATATGCAATTTAGCGACAAAAGAAGGATATTTCAATGGCAAAACTTACTTGTGAAAACATGTTGAAAATTGTATATATTATTTCACATGTTAGAGGAATCCGTGATTCCAACCTCAAAAAACAAAAACTAAATTCCTGGATATTTTTAATAAAAAAAGAGTTTAATAAACAGTGAGGCCAGTGGGCAGGTTATGTGATTGGTGTGTGGCTGAACACTTAAACACATGTAACCCCATCTATCGCAGCAAACCTTCTCTATGAGGAAAATATATATACTGATATATTGAAAGACAGATGGTGATGGTGAAACTTTTAAGGAAACTGCATGACTCACTTCAGTAAACACCTCGTTCAGGACTCAGCCAAGAGAAAGCGAATGAATAAAATCACTTTGATCCACAGTGAAATGTCCTGAGAAGACATCGTCAGTAATACTACAAAGATATCTGCAGCACAGCTGGCCATCAAGGCCCTTTTAAAAACTCCAATACAAATCTCACAATAAAATGAATTTACTTGTGCTCAAATCTCCCAGCAGAGAGCACATGGAGCTAACATTTCCTTGAGGACATCAATGATGTAAAATAACCCTGATGAGCAAACTAATTATGTTTTATGTAAAAGGATATGTTCAATGTTCCTGCGCAGGTTCTCATTGAGCTTGGCCTCCAGCTCACCCAACTCCTCCTCCGCCTTCCTCATGTCTTTCTGCAGCTCCAGACGAGACTTTCTGGTGTCGTAGTAGCCTCCTGTCAGCGCTCCACGGTGGCTAACCTGGTCACCTGGGGGGTCACAACAAAAGGATCAGGGCATTATGTCGTCTTGTTGACTGTTGCCAAGTAATGCACCACCCGTATACTGTAAAATACTGAACTAAAAACTAAAGGTTCCCCCCCGCTGCTACAGGAAATCCAAGGGGAAACACTGCTGTATGTAAAAGGCCACTGCAGCACTATCAGGCTAATGCAAGTCTAACATCAGTAGAGGGGCAGATGGTTTAACATGAAGCATGACTCAGACATGATGGGTAGTTACACACAGCTAATACTAAAAACATTTTTCACAGCCTGCAACTGCAGAGGCCATCTGGGAAAGAGGTTTGACTCAACAACATCAACTATTACAGAGTTCAAACTCAAGTTTAGCTACGTATTATTTTCGGATTAAAGACACGTGTCAAGATACTACAAATATTGCTGATGCAGTTAATGTATTGTGTTCTATGATTTAACAGATTCCCGCCAACTCAGTTTTAGTCTGAAACTCAAAAGTGTTATTTGTGAGAGTTGCAACTTCCATGTTCTAGTGTGACTGTACTGTCACTGGATTTTCAGCTTACCCTCCAGAGTAATACAGTCCATGGTGAACGCCCTGGCCAGCTGGGTGGAAACCTCCATGCTGCGACAAATCAGGGTCTTCCCAAACACATGCTTGAAGGCCTTGTCAAAGGTGGTGCTATAGCGCAGTTTGCTGATCATGGGAATGGCATCCTAAAAGGAACAAATAAAATATTGGTATAAGCAAATCATTGAATTAAAAGCGTCTTTTGAATGGTTAACAGTTGAATACACATTTGTTGTAATTGGTAAAATTGAGAACAAAGACCTACAGTAAATGCCTAAATTTACTGGCTAAAAAAGTAGCAGAAGCTATTTCTGCATGTCCCTTACATTGGTCTCTGGATAAGCTGTGTCCCTGACGTCCAGCTTGGTCAAGGGCAGGAATGTGACTTCTCCTGGCAGGTTCATTTTGTTGAACTCCATCAGAATTTTGGTGCTGACTTCATCAGTCTCCACAATGTGGTAGAACAATCTGTAAAACATGAGAGCAGGACGGTGGAAAAAGAGAAAAAGATTTATGAGTGAATAGGTTTGCCACAGTCACTAAATGACGATATAAATCCATAATTATAATCCCAAGGAATATATTATACTGACACATTAACACTAGATAATATTAACAACAGTTTGCTCCATATATCCACCGGACACATTTTTATTAGCATGAAGGAAGCGGAGTCACACGTCACAATTTATATATTGAGTGAATGCTTGAGGTTCAGCCACTGTCTGAATGAAAACTTAATAAATGTGAATAAGACTTTCAAACAAAAAGAGGGAAATTAATTTCTCTGGATAACTTTTGTTGAGTCACTTGAGTGAACTAAAAAAAACACATAGATCAAGTGTTTGTCTCATCCAGCTTTAAAGGATCAAGCATGCAATCCCAGTCTTAAAATGAGATAAACGCACATGTTGCATCCACTACTGGGGTAAAATCAGACTCCATGTGTTTTATTGCAAAATGTCAGTAAACTGAAAACATCAAAGTGAAAAAGAAAATAAAAACAGTCCTTACCTGGTACCAGCGGTCACCTCCACACAGGTATAGAAAGCAGGCTCACACTCAAAGTTATTCATGACTATGCCGTGGTAACCATTGATGACATGCTGGTTGATGCCTTTCCGACGGAAATGCTCAAGGACTTTGTTGATGCTGTCAATGCCGTTCAGAATGGACTAGAAAACGAGAACAATGAGAGCATGTTTTTGAATCCAATCAAAAATAGCTTAATTGAAACATTTCACACACTAAGCAGCAGAAAATACAGGAAAACATATAAACTTCTTTTTATAATCTTTGTTTGACTATCATTTTTTTTCAATCACAATAGCAGATATAATCTTTTTTTATTAAGTATACGTTTTACAGAAGGATTAGTAAACAGATCAAATGATGTGCTGTAAAGAATTGTTGAAACTTTCAAAACGGCATACTGAAGATCACAAAGATAAAGTGTGTTTCTACAAACTGCTCCCATTGCTTCAGTAGCTTGAATCGCAAGGTACAGACAACAACAAAAAAGAAAAAGAAATTAGCAATTTCTGGATATTGCACAACCCCATCAACTGTATGGCAGAGGATATTGAGTCCATCAAAGACTTGAGCCGGGATGAGTCACCCAGGACCAATGAAAAATAAATAAATGCAGGACATTTGTCCATAAAGCCACACACAGCCTCCCTTTCATGTCAGCCAGACATTATTCAAAAGTGATATTTGATTGATGTATCTGCCCAGAAGAAACGACTGGCAGTTACTGGATGAGGCCGAGAGCA
Organism: Hippoglossus stenolepis; assembly: GCF_022539355.2. Classification (NCBI taxonomy): domain Eukaryota; kingdom Metazoa; phylum Chordata; class Actinopteri; order Pleuronectiformes; family Pleuronectidae; genus Hippoglossus; species Hippoglossus stenolepis. The sequence goes on along the minus strand of NC_061484.1, from coordinate 11,180,764 downwards.
GTGATTCATATGTAAATTCAGCAAGCTGTGATAAGGCAGATGAATGATTACATTTGATGCACCTCTCCTGACGACTGGCTGAATTACAAAGTGAGTCCATCGCAGTATTCCGGTGGGCTCATTTTGGAGAGTGAGGAACTTTTCACTTGGGGTCTGATTCATCTTTACTTTGCCCATTTCCTGTCTCACAGTACTTCACTAAGTAGGTCCATATGTGAGATTTTAATAGATGTGTAGCACAGCAGCTACAGGGAAGGTTAGTGTGCTTATTGTTCACCAGGGCTAGAGGAGGATAGCTGCACAAGATGATTTTAAGTACCATAGCAACTGTGCCTTTCCCAGTAGCATAATCTCCGTCATGACGAAGTAAACCCAGTAGAGTGGGTGGACCAATACCAACCAGTCCGCCATATTAGCTGCAGAAGGCTGCTGGGCCCTTGATTTGTTAACACTGGTTGATTGTGACAGGGCATCGCTTTTCTTTCAACCTTGTTGAAGTTGGGTCAGTGGTTGATGTCAGGATGTGCAGACAGGTTGGTGGTCCTGCCCAACACAGATTTGGGACTCTTGACCCTCTTTGGTCGTATATACTGGATACATGTTCAGTGGGTTATTACAATAATCAAACTACATTAACAGGCCAGGAGAACCACAGTCCTCAGCACAGCAGACAGCTTGTGTACCGTTTTTTTTCAGAGACAGCAACATGTTGGCATGCTATAGGGAAAGTGTTATGTGCAGTCTGTGAGACTTGCTCAGATGGTACCGATGTCAAGGTAATGAAGAGATAGCTATTCTCTTCTAAGCACATCTGATACATCTGACATATTTATACTTCTTTTAACCGTATGGCCCATTTGTTCTTCTTATTGTAGATAAAGGTTAACAGTTCACATCCCTAAGCAGCCCCTTTGGGAGACTGGTCTTATGACACCAGGTCTTTTAAACAATCTTCATCACTGAACAAAAATCTCCATCAACCAAGCTATTTGCATCACCACCCTCCTCCAAAGCTGTGAAGCTTGAGTAACCTTAAGCCATAAACATTGATAATAAGATCGACCAGCAGCAGCCACAACGGCTGGCACATGTGGCAAAGACCCCAATCTGGATGCCTCACAGTACGATATATGCTCAGCAATATCATGGACAACAGTCTGCTGGAGGGCAAAGGAAGGGCTACAATTAAAGGCAGTGTTTTTAAGGAGTTGCAAAATAAGACACCAGGATGTGGAAGACACTGCTGGTGACTGATACACCTGGAAGGAGCTGTTCTGGATGGGACTAACATGCTGGAAGAGGAAATGATAACCAGGAGAAAGCACAGGAGACAGGAACACACCCATAGATGCTGCTACCACAACACATACATACATGTCCCACCAGCAATAAAAGAACACCCTGATAAATGACAGAATCGGACGTCATCATCAGATTGGAAGATAATAACTAAGCTTTCAAGTAAGTGTGTCATCAATTTCACTTTCATTTGAGTCCAGACGGAGGCATTACATATCCTGTAGATGAGTTATGTAATTCAGTAAATACGCAGTCATGCACAGAGTAACCAACCTTGCCGGTGGCCGCTCGAAGGAGCTGCTGTTTCTTCTCCAGATCCTCGCGTTTGGCTGCCAGGGCCTGCTGCTCTGCGTTCTCCTCACGCCACAGGTAGCTGGACAAACACAGACAGTCACACACTGTTACACTTATGTCACCAGAAACACTGAAACCCAATTACATGACTACACGATGCTCACAGGAGCAGAAGAATAGTCAGCAAGGACAAACACACTAGAAACTAGGACACATTAATGAAATGACTGTGCTCTTTAAGAAGATTTTTGGTGTAAATATTTGTTGACAAAACCACTGACAACAAAATCCTAAATTAATAAAAGTCGTTTTTTGATATGGGAGGTAATTATATTTTTTCATTATAAGGAGTTATATAGTAATTTGAAATGTTGCTCATCTATTTGAGGGGTGAACTTTAAATGAAATATCAGCTGGTTCATCAAATCACACATTAAAATAATTTATATCAACTGAGACAGTGTACGATGAAACTCAACAAAAAAAAGACAATATGCCTGCTGCAATCATTCCTCCTGTTATTAACACACTCCTAAATGTGTCTGACATTAGCATATGACTTCCGCAGATGTTTTTTAAAATCAATTGATTCCATCATAGGTTCAAGTTACTGATCTCAGAATCGTGTAGACTGACCTTGATGCAATTGAGAAAGTGTTTTCTGGCTGAGCTGCAGTGAGCGATAACTAACACAGAAAGGGAATTTGGTCCCTAAATAGGGCTGGGCGACATGACTTCAAATCAATATCATGATTATTTCAAACATTTACCTTGATCACGATTAATGAACGATTATTTTATGTCTAATTACTCAGTGTAGGTCAACAAGCGACTCTGCTCACACGTCAAACTGATCTTTATAAAAAACCCGATGAATTCATATTTATGTTCCTGGATAAACGGGGCATCGCATCTTCTGCAGCAAAGAAGTTAAAACACTGTGCTGCGTCATAATCTTGCCCAGCCCCATCCATAAATGACTTTAACTTGACCCAGACTTACAATAACTTCAGTCAGACTCTTGGCACAAAATAAGCCTGTGGAGTTCGTCATTAACATTAAGAGCTTTAGGAGGGAATTTGTTGTTGGCCATTATCTGTAGGAGGAATGATTACAGCAAGCAAACACAGTCTCAACAGACACACAGTTGCAGGTGACAAATTAGGAACCCGTCCCTTATATTAAAATAATGAAACTGCCAAAACCATCTTCCTCTTGTTTCCATTAGGGTAATTTGTATTTGTTCATATTTTTAGATTATACACTGCCAATAGCTTGCAGCTGTGTGGTGTGCAGATTGTGCTCCTTCGATTAAAGCAGTCATTATGCTGCCTTTTCACCCACTAGAATAAAACAATAGATCACAGTGGACTGGAGGGTGCATGACAGATTAAATATGAAACAAACATGACAGTGCTCATCAATTTTGTTATTTCGTTATAATAATTGTCTGTTTTTAATTAACAAATGGACACTTGTCTGAAAATGCTGTTTGTCATGAATCAGGGGAGAATCGGTCTTGAATAAATTTTTTACTTCTAACCAACGATTCAATTCATCCAGGCTTAAAAACCTTTTGCATGTAAAAAAAACCCTCATTGTATTAGTGGACAGAGAAGGCCCAGTGACATTCAGAGTAGACAAAACCCTAATATGTAACTAAAGGTTGCAGACCGGAAACGATTGAACCTTTTAGCTTAATGCAAGATACAGGCAAGTCTCCAGTAAAGATTCATCTGAATGATGTGGTGCTGTATAACGAGACAATACAAATACAAATTATGAGCACAAGTCAGGGCTGAACTAAATTAATTCAAAGAGAAGGCAAGAGGGTAAAGACGAGGTTCTTACTTTCTTTCACTCTGCAGTTCATCTTTCCTGTTCTTCACCTCATAATACTTTTTGTCCAGCTCCTCCACACGGGTCTTCACCTCATTCAGATCTTGATCGAGTTTCTAAAGAGATAAGGTCAATGTAGGTCAGATTCTCGGTTAGGGGATATAAAAATAAGAAATCATGTCAAAAAGACTTGAATAAAGCAATTTCAAATATTACAATCAAAGATTTTAAAAAAACATAACAAAAGAAATGTTGAGAAAGAAGTGAACAAATAAGCACTTTTTAGTAGTAGCAATAATTGTAGGAGTTTTCTCATACTTCCTCTGAAGCTGATCCTAAAAATCAGTGTGAAAACCAAACTTTACGCTAAACTATAAATCTTCTTCCTGGAAAGTATATTCACAGTTTTGAATTTGCTTACATTGTATTGCTCCAGGTTCTTCTCCTTACTAGTCTCTGTGTCTTCCAGGTCTTTGTGAATCGCTGCAATCTGCCTCTTTTTATCATTTATGGCCTGGTCCAGCGACTTCAGCTCCTTCTTGATCCACTTGTCCCTCTCCTCCTTGGAGGTGAACTGGCTGCCACGTCCCTGCTTGGCATAGAGGTCTGTCCTCTCCTGAGTAGCCTGAGCCAGTCTGGAAGGAGACGGAAGACAGAAAGTTACGATTTTGTAAACTAACTACAAGGTCCCACAGGAAGACACATCAGTACATCAACAAAACAAAGATTTGAGGCAGTCAATGATACAAATTATTAAACATATTGTTTGACGTTTACCCCTAAAAATTGGGCACTGTGTTTAAAGCGATTAATCATTCACATAGCCCTAATAATATTGATATAAACCTATTCAAATTAAAGCTGAGACTTGGCACTTTAATGAACTATCCATTGTTTTATTTCAAATTTAATTATCTGAAGCTCAGAACCTGAAGACCAAGAAATGAGAAACAGTCCAAATATTCCCAGTCTTATATGTATTTCATGTGCATCCACCTCTTGAACTCTTGCCATCAAAGTGTATTCAAAATGTGATGACTGACTCATCGAGTTAAGCCTGGTCACCAACTGCTCGAGGGTTCGTAGCAGAGGATGAGTCATCCCTACCTGGAGATACCCCGCTCTTCTTTTTCCTTCACCATGTTGAATTTTGGCTCCGTCTCCTGCAGCTCTTTTTGCTTTTCCTCAATTTTCTCCAGCAGCTTCTGACGCTCCTTTAGCAGGCGTTTCTAGAGGAGCCAGAACATGACATTGTATAATGAATCTTCAAAATGTAGAACTTTGGAGGAGGAAGTATATGAAATGGATGAATTGTTTACAGTGGAAGGATGATAAGCTTATGTAAAAGCGGGATTGACACAGACTAAAAAGACATTCAAACAAAATAATTAGTCTAAAAGATTTCATTATTACCTCAATGCATCCATGTATATTTTCAGACTTTTTTTCCAAATTAATCAATTCCTAATGCATTTTATCTCAATGTTAAGTTCCTGCACAATGTGTATTGAATTTATATTTCTCAAAATAATTAGTTATAATAAATTATTTTTTGGCTGTAATATTCATTGGTAGATGCTAAAATTATGTGCACCCCTTCTGTTGATTTTTTTTGACTTCATAGTATTGGCCTGTATTTATTTTGAGTATATATAGTAAACATACACATGTATAAAGCAAAAGACCATTTATCTAATTCTCATTATTACAATTGATGCTGCTCGTAGTCTGCTGTCAAAACTAATGAAAACAAACAAAAACAAACTCGTTAGTTTTCCCGAAAATAACGAGTTCGGGAAAAAAGCATCAAAGAAGGCAAATAATTGGGTAAAACACATTAACCATACCGAGTATTCTGAAAGATTTATGATCATAGTTTTAACCTGGATCATGGAAACATCGGACCAGTCCACCGCCTGCTGCTTTTAAGATTTTTCTGTGTGGGTTTCTATGACGGTGTGTTGCCCTATCACAGGTATGAAAACCTCTACTTTTCTCTCTGCATGTCAAAGCCAACTCAAACCTGATAAAACCGGGACCATCAGCAGCTAGTGACGCAGTTCTGCTTCCCTTGCTTTTCATTTTGCTCCAATAACATTTGGCTGATGCTGTGCCAGCCGTAGCCAGGTGGGCTTAATCCAACCACCAGCCAGCATGCTGCCATGGACCCATAACAGTTCACACAGAGGCTGAGCCAATGAAGCCATTTGTATGATTATCATCTTCAGACTCACGTGCACACGAACATACACTGCACACTATGCCATACGGAGAGTTATCTGTGCCAGCTCTGTACACAAAACCTTGTGCCAGGAATGATGTATAGTGGAGCTTATGGCTAAAAGGTCTAATATGCAGCCTGGTGCTTCCTCAGTCCGCTCTATCTCTTATCCACAGTCCAGCAAATGTTCTGCTAAAAGACTAAAACTGCACATTACATCTATTTTATAAGGAAATTAGACTTTTAAATAAACACTTCACTATTTGGTGCTTTTTAATGCATTCATATATTTTAGCAAAGTTCAGCAAGAAATTAATCAGCGCTCATTTAGAAAATTCATCATTTACCAAGTACAAGTAACATCCGGTTATTCCGGATAAATGAAAAATTTAACTATTTTAATGACTGTATAATTAATTGATTAGTTAAAAAAAATTCCATAAATCACATCAATATATTAATGATGCTCTCAAAAGTTGACTATTTCCTTGCCTTCCATTAAAAATGAAGCAACTGTGAACATGAACTCCTCTTTCCACTTTCTAACATGGCAGAGTGGAGTATATGAAAAGAGAAAACCATCCCCGTCTACATAGAGTGATGATGCAGGGGATGGGGGGTTGGGGAGGGGGAGTGTTGCTGGTGCGGCATCACGTGTGCGGAGTGACGCAGATAGGAGGCTTCCGTACCCTCTGTTCGCTGTTGCCTGCCAGCTCGTCCTGCAGGTCCTTGGTCTTCAGCTCGAGTTTGGTCCTCTGCTTGATCTGCTCCTGGCGTTCGGCCGACAGCTGCTCTCTCTCCTCCTTCATGGCAGAGATCTTGGACTTCAGCTCCCTCACAACACGCTCCGTCTCCTACAGAAAAGGAGCCAAAATAATGAAACACGCCGTGAGACTTAATTCAAAGGAGTGTTAATACAACAACTTACTTCTTCTCCAGTGATTAAATGCCTAGTCATTTATTTACCAAAGACAGGTTCAGGAGAGATGAATGGATTAACAGATTTTGTTCATGTGAAGAGCAAAGCTAATTTTAACAAAATATGTCCCAATTTGTCTGTTTTTCAAATGTTAACTATTCTGGATGACATAAATACACAAATAAAATTCAACAATGTAATTTTGAATACTGCACTTTTCTACAAGCTGTTAAAGATAATACCCCTCACCTAACCACAGAGATGGATATAATTACTCAAAGGTGGAATTCTTTACCTCTACTTTGTCTCTAGCATCTTGCTGAGCATCACGCAGCTGTCGGGATTTGTCTCCACAGGTCTCCCTCTTGGAGGACAACTGCAAAAAACAACCAACAAACAGAATGTTAAAGAGGAAAACTTGGTATGGTAAACTGTACACAACTGAGCACAGACCTAAATCTTTGGTGTGCAGGCTATGGTGACTGATTTTATTAAATAATCTATTAAAATGGCTTAAATGAATGTGTGATACTTGACATGCTGGTGAAGTGGACAAAACAGCATTCATATCAAGATTCAGTGAAACAGCATTTTCTACTATATTGTAATATTCTGACTGGCTGCTAGTGGCGATTCCCGTTGTAACCATAGAGTGTTACCTCATCCAGTTTGGCGCGGGTTTCATTCAGTTCCTGGTTGTAGATGGTGTACTCCAGGGCCCTTCTCATCTTGTCCCACTTCTGGTACTGAGCCAGCTCCTCCTTCTCGTCCTCCAGGGTGTGCAGACGCTCCTCGATGTACTTCAGCAGTTCATTGATCTTCTCTCGTTTACCCTCTGGGGAACACACACACCAAGTTGTTTTTAAAACGGCAAACATAATTCTACTGAACCGACATTACTTCACGCTAGTAATGATTTATTGATGAATGCTGTTTACTTTTACAGTAACCATGTTGCCCATCATCATGCATGTTAATCATGAAATAAGTATTAAGAAAGTTAAATTGCATTTTTTTTTTTTAAATAAAGTCTCCAAATCTGCTTTTCATTCAAACTGCAGTGTGCACTTTTGTCTAAGGCTCAATTTGGCAACCAAAAACCCCATTTATGATTGAAAACGAATAGTTTAAAGTGGGGGAAGTTAAAACAATTATTTAGTAATGTCTAAGAAACAATGATGTTCCAAAGCTGTTACCTGTCTCCTTCATGAGAGAAATACTCTCCTCCTTGCGCTCATCGTACACCCGTGTCCCTGCCACCTCTCGCAGCAGCTTTAAACGCTGGGAATCCGGTGCCGTGGCCATTTGGTTGATCTGAATGAAACATGAAAATAATGCATAAGAAGAAATACCCTGCTGTTTGGTGTACCGTTTTATTAACTTAAGCAGATGACAATTTCTGATTATACATGGCAAGTCAAGACACCAGAACTTTTTCCAGCCCTGTTTGCATACTGTAATACATGACACAACACTGACACACTCATGTGTTGTGCGTGTGAGGTTGTCACCCACTCCATTCTCACCTTTCCCTGCTTGACGATGTAGTAGGGGTTACTGCGGGAGAAACCAGCACTCTCCAGAAGGTTCATGACATCATTCTTACTGCAACAATAACAGATGCCATCAAACAAGTGATTGCATGGGATCACAGTGTTGTAATTTCCGGTGATTACAGGGACACAAACAGTCACCACACAGCAATACTTACGTCACCATCTTCTTGTCTAAGAAGTATTGGTCCTTCTTGGCGCCAATGACACGGCGAAGGGAGACTTCCTCCTTGTCAATCTGGAAGAAGAGATATTTATCGTCGGTCAAGAAGGGAACAGCAGGATTGGCCAGTTGTGCCACAGTATTACCAGGCTGCATGATTACAGTTTAACCCCCAGTTAGAAACTCTTTGGATTTCTGGATTGGATCAACCACCCTGTCTTCATCGTCAGAATAATAAGCACTGTCTACTGGAGGTTGCATTATAATCACTGATCACAACAGTCATAGGAATACTGTTAAATATTATCAGAATAGCACAATATAGTGATGATACCACTTAGACCGGTGGCTTGAACTTAGGATGATGTTGAGGAAAGTTGCCTGACAAAAAGTGTCTAAATAAGTAAAGAATTACAGTTTTTCCTCTGATAATTCTTTTAAAAATAAATACTAAAATGTAATGACATGATTGTATAGATAGTATTTATGACATGCACACAGAAGATAGGGTTTTACTTCAGAGGCTTACTGCAATGTTAGAACAATATAAAGTTGGAAAGAATCTGTGTGTTCACAATTAATAGGATCAATACGAAAGTTTTGCCATTCCTACCGGCAGCCGGTTGTCAGAGTTGTCAAATATAATCTCCACAAAAGCAGAAATGACACGTGGACCAGTTCCCTCCTACAGTGACAGGGGAAGAAAACACAACATTGGCATGTTTATATTAACGGATTTACATGTTAAAATAAAGTTTTTCAAGCTGTTACAACACAAACTACATATTTCAACAAAAAAAACACATAATCCTATTAAGAATTGTATAATCCACCATTCATTAGGAGGTTACACAAGCTTTTGTTAACACGAGCATGCAAAACAAAAGACGTCTGTGCAAGCCCCATGTCACAGAGCCACTTTTACAAATTATGACTGACATTCGAGGTGTGTGCGATATTCGTCTGGACTTACATGGAGCAGGGCCAGACGCTGCTCAGGTCGTAGGTGGCTGAACTCATCACTGAGCACAAACTGAATGGCTATGAAAACAGAGACAGAGCAACAGTTTTAGAAAACAAACAAGAGAAAGTAGCAACGTTGGACTATTGAGTAGAAAATTGAGGCTCACATACCGTAGAAGAAGTTACTTTTTCCTGATCCATTCCTTCCAACTGTTACAAGAAAACACACAGAGAAGGACATTGAGATACATGTTCACAGACAACCCCGAGACAAGACTATTAACCAACAATTTAAGTCAAGCGCATTCAACAATATCTTATCTTGAGTAACTTGACAACACTTTAGGCTACATATCTCAGCCTCAAACTAATCCAGATGGTGAGTTAGAAGTGCAGGTGTTCATATACTCACCGATGACGTTGTGCTTTGGACTGAAGGGGTCCACCACAGTTTGGTCCCTGTAACTTCGGAACCCCTGGATGATGACCTACAGCAGAGCAAGCACAAAACATTGACTGTAACGTCCTTCTGTAAAGCATCGTTAAAACCACACGATGAAGCCAGGCATTGTTGAATGAAAAGTATTCCAGAAGCAGACCGGGGACCATCCCTGAATGCAGCAACACTACTACCTCGACCCTCTCGTTTATATTCAACTTGTAACCTGTGTGCTAGGCGCAGCAACACATGTATAATGATCGGGACACGGTTTACAGCAGGGCCTTGTCTGACGGTCGCTGTATGGGCTAGTTCTTTTTATCGTGGCGTTCACCGGTGTGCATGGTTGCTAGCTAAACCAACCACACACGAGGCCGCCATATTATCATCAAAGCTCGTGTTTAGCTAACTATTTGTGCTGAGTGTGGTTTTATATAACGTGTATGGGGCAGCGGGACGTATGCTAACTCCACATTAGCCCAGTAGCGTTAGCGTAGCATCTTATGAAGGGGGCGGGCAATTCAAGATTAATCCCGGTAGCCCTAGCTAGCATTAGCAAGCTAGCTGCTCAACCTTTATCTACCTCTGGTACGCTTTTACTTTGCCCTGCGCGGCAGTTAAAGTTAGACCGCGAGCAACCCCTTCTTATCCTGGGCACGGGCATTTAGCTGAATAACGTTACGCTCGCATATTTAACGTCAGACAGGTGACAGTCGGAAACACTAACAAGTACGATGCTAGCTTACCTGTTTGATGTACATGGCGGTCTGAGCAGGGCGTCTCCTCGGCTGAACTCGGAGTCAAACTCCACTCTCCGCTAAACTGGAGAAGCCGATAATTCACTGATCCAAAACTCAACGATATATTACAATTTGTTGCATGTGAAAATCGGTGAAACCCAGTGTGGCCGGGGAGAATAACATGGAAAATGGCGGCGGGGGCGGGATAGAGTGGAAGGTGCCATTATGTGAAAACGGGGTTGTAACAATAAACATATACCAAGTGTTTTGTGTCAGTAATTTAACTAAGGTAAGGTATGATTATGGAAAACGTCTAGTAGATTATTGTAGTACTGAAAACCACTATTTTTTGCGTAATTACACGTAAATAACACGTTTGATATTTACTATCCTCTCTGTTGGTAGAGTTGGTACAGTCCAGCTCTGCCATCTGAGCGCCAAACACAGAAAACAGTCGAAACTGAAGGATCTGCCTTCTAACTCTAAACTATTGATGATAGTAACTACCCAACAACATGGTTTATCACACATTTAGAGAATATAACTTAGATCTGTTCCCATTGGGAAGTTTTCTTTATCCATGGTTTATATTTCCAAAAAATAATACAAAATGCATGTTTTTATGTTTTGTATTTTGCATAGGTTGTACTGGGTTGCACTAACTTGACAAATATCCTGGGAACATACAGTCTGACTATAACTGTACATACAAGTGGCCGCCTATTTAAATCTGCTGTTAAAGGCCATAAGTCACTGCAGGTGTCACTGTTGTCTCTTCTTCTTGTATCCTGGCCTCTCCTGTTCCTCGGAGAGATGTACAACGTAGGCCTGAAGCTGTTATGGACACAGTTTTAGAAGGTAGTATTGATTTTTCCCCTGTCTTTCTGTTTACAGGAATAAATGTGCCAAACATTACATGGAATGAATCCACCTGCAATTCCATCAGACTTCTCAGCTGCATATTCACCTAGAATGCTGCAATGATGACTTGACAACAAGCAATTTTTGTGCTGAAAACATTTATTAAACACATACTCATATCCACATTATTGAAAAAGATCAGACAGACAGCAATTCTTCAAATAAATTAAATTCAAATGCATGACTTAATTTGTGAATAGGCAAATAAATCACAATAACAACCTAAGTCATGTATATTGCAGTTTATTAGTGTGCTGTGTTGTTTCATCTCTGCAGTTCAGAAGGAAGGGAAACGGCATCAATGGCTGCTGTAGGCCATTCACTTAGTAGGCTTTTTTCACACAAATACCCATTGTTAATGTCATAAGGAACAGTTCCTACTGTAACAAGTCAAAAAGTCTGCTGTGAAAAAGGCCTATAGGCCTCATGTCCCATAGACAGAACTCTATTATCTGACCTCAGTCTATCTACTGGTTTCAACACCAGGCACACAGAGAGCGATTCTTAAAACTTTTTCAAGTAAGACTACAAGCAGTCACAGTTCATTTTAAGGCAGTGCAGTTATTGGGCTCAGTTTGAACTGGTGGTGGACTGGGGACTGCAGGTAAGAGGTAGGGAGGGTGATCACGGATGGCTCAAAGTTTTTGGTGTTGAAGGTGGTGGTGAAGTCGTTGGCAAAAAAGGATGCAGACTCCGGGACGCAGGGTGTGGCTGGTTCAGGTGTGGCAGCGTGAGCCGGAGCCATGGAGAGGACCTCGGACTCAAACTGCAGCAGCTGACCCATGAAGCTAAAATTGGGTGAGATGACATCTCGGCGCTGCTTGATGATGTCAAAGGCCGCATCCAGTCGCAGCTGCTGCGTCCTCATGATGTAGGCCATGCAGATGGTAGGGGAGCGTGAGATGCCTGCTTCACAGTGGACAAGAACTTTCCCCCCTGATTGCTTTACGTGATCTGGAAGGAGAAGGGGACAATCAGCGTTAATGACAGTCTCATATAGAGACAGATCATTTTTTCTTCCTGTAACAAGCATCAAATGAATTATTGAAAAAACTGCTGGTGCAGATCAAAATATCAGCCATGGTTATTTTGTCGGGTTTTATTTTTGTTTTGTTAGTGTGCGTCTGTAATTTATAATTTTAAACTCAAGTGGTGATGGAGGTGTTACAATGAATCAAGAGGGAGTTTTGAACAGTGAATATTAACAAATGGAAGAATCCCATTATAACTATATAATTATTCCTGTATACCTTACTCCCACTCAATAATTAATGTGAACACCTTTTCACATCTTATCTACACACACACACACACACACACACACACACACGATATATAGACAAACAACAAATCAACCTTCTCAGAGAAACACTTCCTGATATACCAGTTCTGCACACAGACGCTCGTGAGTCACAGAGCGCAGCTGTACATGAGACTTTCTCTCTCCTACGCTGCTGTGGGGGCGCTGGGCGCTGCTGCAGAGTTCACTGTGGCACAGAGCTGTGAGTTCTAATTCAGAGCTGCTGCAGCACTCCTACACACTTATATGGATGTTCTAATGCCGACACACAAATCTACTTTCTGATTTCAAGATTTTGTAAATTCACAGAACTACCCCTTATTACACATGCTTTTTTCTGTGTCTCAAGTTTAGGATTGGTCTCCTGACATACACTTAGCTCCACAAAGCTACGGCACACACCTACACATTTATCTCTCACTCTCTCTCTCTATCACATTGAGGGTCACTTCTGTCTGGTCATGAGAGTCACTGGAGGGCGAACAATTCATATTTCTGACATCTCTGATCGCTGATTCCCCGCATGAATGAATTATGAATTTCCCATCTGCAGTGGCAGATGCAACAAGATGAAAGAGAGGTTAAAAAAATGGACTGACAGCAGCGGTGGGTGTTATAATGACCACCCTCGAGTCAAGTGATGCACCCTCATTGGCTGGAGATGTCATGACATGCTTCAGCTGCTGTTTTCATCCAGGGAGGTCAATAATATTTATTATCTCCTACCCGACTGTACATTTGTCACTAGGTCAGTAAGGGGTGTTGATTGGTGATTGATTTTCATTTGGGGACCAGCAGAAGCTCGATGAGAGCTTGTGTGCAGCACTTTTCTAATCACTCGGCATGGCCGACAAATTTCCGTGGCCCTCCTTGAAAGTAGGCTGAACCTGCCCCTTGAACAATTCGCTGCCTTATGTAATGGCCAGGCTCGCTCAAAATCAACCTGAAATAGGAAAAAAACAATGCACAAAACCAACAACAGCAGCCACCAAATACTGGTCAGCCAAGCTGCTCATGGGCAAGCTTTGTCCTTGGTTATGCCTGACTATAAATAGCTACCAGCACATTGTGTACATCTTTTGCTGCCGCTGCTGCTGCTATTATCCTGCACCCCTCTCCTCTCCTCTCCAACACACACATACATTGACACTCACACACACACACCCTCTTCCTCAGTGACACATTCATTGCCCTCTGACTGCCCTCTGGTAAATCAATGATTCCTACCTGTAAACAACCATCAACTGTGCTATTCTATTTGTGTCCGTCAACTAGCTTTTATCCTCCACCCAACCATCAAAACAACTCTGAGTGAGTGTGTGTGTGTGTGTGTCAGCCCCCAACCTCCTCTTCCCCGCTATTACTAACCACGGACAGCTCACCCAGTTGTCACACTGACTGACCACACCCGGCGGAGTAAGCCACTGAGATTAGGCCTGGGAGGCGATGACGGCATGGGAGCGTCTTTTTCAAGTTAAGACGGAAGGGAGGGAGGAAGGGGAAGGGGGTAGTGAGCAAATCCTGAATGAAAGCAGACTGGCTGGATATGTTGGCTGGTTGGATGTGGGGTGGAGGTGGGGGTGGTGGTGGTGTCGTGGCTGAAAGCAGGTGATCAAGTTAAACAGATTACGGCCTGGTTTCTTTTAGCCCTCTATTTGTGAATGGCAGCAGGCGAAGGCAGCGATGAAGGGGGTTTACATGAGGACGCATCTCCGAAATAAACATATCTATGTTTAGGTGTTTTCTCTGACTCTAGCTCTACTGTTTTTAGGCTCCTTGAGGGGATGTCCCACTATAAGTATAGTGAAGCTGAACTTCCAAGAAAGGACTTCATCTTGGCACTGGTGTATTTATTCACCTCTCTAGCTGCAGTGAGCTTGTTATGAATGTTGAGCTGAGTGAATCGGCTACTTTATAAGACGATAAAAGAGAAAGGACCGATCCTGACACAACATCAACCTTCAATCGGAAACCCTCATCAGGAAAATAATTAAAGCAGTATATCTGACATGCCCAAGGTTCATTTCCTTCAACTCACCGATAAACTCGATGGCCTCCTGGAAGTGGGAGCTGATGTCGGCCATGTGGCTGTCCTCCACGGGGATCCACTTGTAGTCGTAGTGGCCCTTGGTGGGCTGCAGGTCCCTGCGTGACACGTTGAGCAAGGCCGTGATGTGAAGGTCGCTGAGATAGTCCTGTCTGGAGGCGTGGTAGGCACTACCGAGGTAGAGGAAAGGCAGGATCTCTACAGGTGTACCCTGAGTGCGAAAGAGGGGGGAGAAAACAGAGACATGAGACGAGTGGATAAGGACCCATGCTCAATGCATCTCTGAGAAAAATGTACCCATAGTCTGAGTCACAACATCCACCTGCCAGCAGAACATTATGATCATCTGCAGACAAAGGGTACGTGGATACATGTCGATGGAGGAATTATGGAACTGTGACGTGGAGTAACCCAAAATATGTCAACCTCAGACACAATAAGTGTACTCTGAGATGTGAGGCAGCCACGCGCTTTCTATTTGGGCAGTGGAGGTTATAAAGGAAAGGTCAGGGATGAAAGAGTGTTTTCCTCTCTGGGGCGTCCTGGTGTCAGCTGGCCACCAGTGAGTGATCGCTCCCCCTTTTCGAGCCAAATATAAGACGGCTGGGAAGCGGCGAAGGTCAGAGAATATCATGTGTATGATGAGAAAATGTTTTGATGAGCTTGATGCCAAATATAAATCTCTCTAATGTCAGCAGGGCTGGGATGTAAGTCTGTTTTCGTTTTTATAGCTTTATGTACAGTTAAAAATAAAAATCTGAAAGAGGATGTGTGCACTGTGGCTGTGTGAGAGATTGGAAGAACAGAACAGTGAAGGGGTGTTTCCCTACCTGATCGTAATCTGGTTTGTGGTGAGAGAGCTTCTCGCTGTGGGTGTTGACTCTCTTCTCGGTTTCAGTTCCGCTCTGGTCGATGGTTTTCACCTCAGTGCAAAGTTCAGGGTATTGAGAGTGGAAGTTCTCGAATCCTCCTGAGCAAAAATAAAGGGGGAAAACACATGAGTGTAAGCTCAGAATAATACAATCTGCACCCCCTGACACACACATACACATGTTGTGAAATGGCAGCGTTTATGAAACAGTCTTAACAGCGGATTATAACCTTTATAACCTGATTATAAGCGCGTAATTATGGAGCCCGAGGCTGGAGGACCGGTAATCCTTTTAGGCCCACATCCTGAGGAGGACGCAGAGGTGACAGACGGACATGGGTGTGTTTCAACACATTATCACCCCGTCGAGGCACTCGTTTACCTTCGGCTCTGGTGGGGTTTCACTTTTATTTTATATTTTATTTCCCATCAATAAAAGATATGGCACCACCAATTCGCCTGCGTTTCTCGCGCACTGACTCATCCGCTCCGTTGACGCACACAAAACATCTATCTCCCCGAGTAGTGAGAGAACAACACAGGCGGCTCAAGAGGAGGAGGACAGTGGGAGAAAAACGACTTGGCTTTATATAACAGTGTATGTTTTTGAGAAAAGTAAGATTAAATTGAACACCTATGGACTAGTCCCAAATATAGCCGCTTAAAAAGGTGATAAATAAATAAATAAAAGTGGAAAACCATCGAAAACCGTGTCTATAATAACATGTTCATTTATATTAGAGCCTAAAATCAATATGACGTATAATATTAAACTACTAATAATGTATATACTTGATTTAATAGCCTAGATAGGTTATTTTAACCTCGTCAGCCAACAACACAAGCCATATAAAGACAAAATCAGTGAAGTTTCAGTCCAAAGTAACATTTTCATCATTAGCATTAAAATAAGCTCATAAAACGTTTGATAAAAAGGTATAAAGGTGATGTTTTAACCCGTCATGGTGGCTTTTATACAATATACTATGTTTTCAAAGTCAGGATTGTCTATAAAAGAGGAAGGAAGAAGAAAGAAAAGTACACAACAGATCAGATTTATCTCCTCTTTCTGGATTCAAACTCGTTTCCAAACAGCTCTCACCTTTCAGGAAACAGATGTTGGCTCCGCTCGCCAGATGCGAGAGCGTGTTTATCACCATTTGTGCTACACTGTCCTTTTTCAGTTTTTGCCAGTGGGACGTCCGGTCATCCACGGCTACGATCGCCGAGATGCTGCCCTCCCGCAGCCGGAAGAGCGCTCTCTCGTCCGGGATGACGAACTGCAGAGGCAGCGGTCCTCCCCGGGACCTCCGGACCACCACCGAGTTGAGGTTGACATTGACGGAGCCTCCGATGCTGGAGTTGGTGAAGGAGAAATACGGCCGGCAATCCACAATAAGGCAGCTCCCACTCTCCTTCCTGATCATCTTCCTCAGACGCCGGCAGTCGATGCTGGTCACCTTCATATTGTTATTGTTGTTATTATTATTATTGCCTAAAGAATCAAAGTAGATGGATACGGGCGAGTGCGGAGCCCCGTGCGAGTCTGTGCCTACATTTCCTCCGAGGGGATTCCGGCCCATCGGTTTTATGTGAATGGAACCTCCGGCGCGTGACGTCACGAACCACATATGGACACCGGCGAGGTGTGACACGACGGAGAAGGCCCGCCCCCAACGATGACTGGACCGAAACCACGCCTCCGTGCCTAGTGAAGAAAAAAAATAAAAATGACCACACTGCTGTGTGTGTTTGATTCAGACATTACTCATACACACAAACGCACACACACACACACACACACACACACACACACACACACACACACACGAAACCTGATAGTTTTTTTTCTTTGTTTGTTGTTGTGACTTCAGCTATAGGCTAATTCAATTTTTTCAACTATGCCATGAATCTCAATGCCTGAACATTTTTTTAATAATGTGTCGATGAAAACATCAAGACCAGAATGACGAATCTTTAGAGAGAGAAAAATATAATAGAGAGATACATGACCAATATGTCCAATAACACATGTAAATCCAAAAGGCCGATTTAACAGGAATATCAGATCCAGGCAATAACCTACATAATACTGGGCTGCCACAAACAATCTTTTCACTTATCTATCAATATGCTGATTGTTTCCTTGATTCATTTATTATTTGTCTGGTCTGAAAAAGAAAGAACAAAAAAAGACCCATGACCAACAATTCCAAAAGCCAAAGATAATTCATTTAGTTTTACATTTTCTTCAGCATCTCAGCTTCACAAATGTACTTGAATTATCAATCAATTATTAGGGTAAATTTGCTGATATTTTTTTCTGTACGTCAGCAAATTAAATAATGGATTAATAATTCAGGCAAAATAGTACAATTTGAGTTAGTTCATATACATAAACTCATGAAACACCACATAGCCTACACAAACATACTGTACAACAAAATATGAACAAACACACACACTTATAAATATTCCAGTTACTTTATTACCTATATTCTTATTATAGGATATTAGATTACTCATAATATACTGCAGGTCTGCAGAGACATAACATTTACAGTGATACAACAGCAAATGAGAAGAACCATATAACATATAATGACACTAGTTGCAAGTACCACACCCACTCTACTGTAAATCCCCAAATTGTTTGTTTAAGGCCACTCCTGAATAATCTACCATGTGCCGCTCAGCAATGAGGGGAATTTAAAGAGGACCTCAGTGTCTGGACAACATGCAGTGAGCTGACAAAAGTAAACTCCAACTTCCGCTTTGTCCCATGTATAGCCCAGTGAAGCAGCCACATATCCACCAGCATGTAAGACTAATGCCCCCAAATGAATTAACAGGCTTAAACGTCACACCTCCCTGCGCTCACATGACAGCCAATCAATCCTAACATGCAGCTTAGGCCTCTGTTGGATCCTGTGTGCATGCGTTATGGTTTGGATTTCAATGTGTGACCACTGAGTGTCGTCTGTGTAATCCAACTGAAGCCATTTTGGATTCACACTGTGTCATACTCGCTGTAAAGAACGCTGTGCTCGCATCTGACTAAGCAGTTATTCATGTAATAAATTATTTTCTTCAATCTGTAGAGAATTTTGATTAGGCAGTAGTTTGACATTTTGTGAAATACGTCTAAATTTTCTTTTAGAGTTTTTGAAGAGAAGCTTGGCATTAAACTCTCATATCTGTATGGTGAATATGAAGCTGCAGCATAAAGACTGGAAACACTGGGAAACAGTCATCAGGCTCTGTTCACAGATACCAACCTATTCCTTTAAAAATGTTTGAAGCAACAATTGCAACTGTTCCTGGAATGACTATTCCCCCCCCCCCGTGTGTAATAAACATTTTATTGAAAGTTTAAGCAGAGAAATAAAACTACAAGGAATCACTTGGATAGTGATAGGGAATAAATTAAACTTTAAAAGAGACCACCATACTGACACTAATCTCCAAAGATACGCACATCAGTCAAACAATCCAACACTGGACCACCAAGTCGACCATTAAGGGGCCCAACATAAACATGTATTGATGTATTGATTAAGCTCATTCAGTAGAGAGTATGTCACACTTCCGTAAGCAGCCACTGTGCCATTGTTGTAGATCATTCTTAAAAATGGGGCAAGCCTTTCTTCCTCCACTGTCTCAGTACAACAGCCAAACAGATGCTATAGTATCCGTATAGACACAGAAATCATGAAGACACTATACAAATACAAATACAATGAAAATAATTTAAAAAAATTAAATAATCTCTTCTTTTTGAGGGGGGGAGAAGCCAGATTCTGGTGGATGAGCCAAAGATAAACAAGGTAGATGGTTTTGCAAAGATTTGATTTTTGTTGTTTTGGACCTTTGCACAGAATCTGTTAGATATTATTCCAAGTGTCCTAAAGTGTTGGGCATGTCCAAATTGCTGTAAAGTGTAATACAGAGGCACAATCCCTTTCTTTCTCCAATAAGAACCTACTGGTATTTGGTTCCATTCATGTAATAGTTTTGGTATCTGATCACATCTCAGTGGATTGTGTTATTACATGTTAATGATCTCATCAGATAATAATTTGATGACTACTCTGAATCTTTGACTCACTACAAACTGTATGTATTGAAACCGTTTTTTTAGTTTCCCGCCCAGACTGTGAAAAATGTTCATGATTTAAACGCCAAACCATGCTTAGTGAATACACCGTGTAAACAAGAGGTCCTCTTTGGTCAAATGAATCCGACAGATATGAGTTACATCATGTTGTGTCTGCTGCACGAATGCGTGGGAATATGTAACGAGGGAAAAACAGAGACAGAAAGGGAAGAAGAGCGGCACGACACAACAGATATGTGACAAATGGTCAGACAGCGAGACAGACGCAGAGACAGCTCCAGTCACACACACACAGATGGGAGTACAACAGACCAAAAAGAAGAAAGACAGACAGACGGACAGACTGATGGAGGGATGGATGGATGGATGGATGGATGGATGGATGCTGGTGGAGGGATTAGAGGGACAGCAGGCAGCGTGCCATATGGTCCAGTCTAATCCGGGTTTGTGACATCATGGCTGATGGGTGGGGAGGCCCACCATCCATTTCCAAGCCCTCATTTCATTAAGGGGTTTGTTAGTGTCAGCTGTAGATAACAGCAGTGAACCCAGATGAGCCACATAAACAAGATGCATGTTGTACTGGCCTCTGACTCCGTCTTTCTCTTTTCCCTGTGTATGTCCTCTCTTCACCTCTCCTCTGCCCTCTTTCCTCGTCTACATGTACTTCCCTCCAGCCACAGTTCTGTGTGCACGGAGCCCTGTAGTTAGCTGACAGGTTATTAGGACTGTTGTGTCAACTGTGATTGCGTCTGACACACTATTTTCACAAAGTGTGCGATCTGTGTGCTGACGTCACCGGGTCAGTAGTGCAAAGGTTCCACCTGAAGTTTGAGTTTTTGTTTTGTTTTTAATGTTCAAGGTTTAATCGATCATGCCATAAGAGCAATGCTCTAATTACACTGATTAAACATACAATTTAACAAGATGGAAAAACACACTTTAATATGTAAAAGAGGAGAATAAAATAGAGGAACAAATCCTCCTCATTAACCTCTTGTTCTACTTATTTGATTATTTGTTGATGAATAGCTTAGTTTATCTACAGAAGAATTTTTGGTAACTATTTTGAAAACGGATTAATCATTGAAATCATCTTAAGTAAAATGTTTGCAGGATTTCCACTGTTAAGATTCTGTGGTTTCTTGGTCCTCCATTAGTAAATTGTATATGTTTGGGTTTTGGACTACTGGTCGGACAAAACATTTTAAGACTTTGGGGAAACTCTACTTACAAGATGTTGCTTTGCTGAGATTCTAAAGCACATAAACAATAAAATGTATCAATAAGATAATCAGTAGAACAACTGATAATGATATAAATATGTTGTTGGGTGTGTGACCAGTGGTCTCAGCTGCAACTATTGGTCCTCAATAGAAACATGTCAGTTATTTTTCACCTGTAGGCTACTATTCTCATTAACTCAGTGTGTTATTGAGTTTTTTCTGTAAAACAATAAGAGCAGATTGTATGGTGGGTTTTAGAATATCTATGATGGAGGCTGAACATAGTAAGATTTGTCAACAATCTGTGACGTTCAATCTTTTCTAACATTGTTATTGTGAAATTGTATATTTTTGTATGGTTTGTTACCTGTTTTCATGAACCTGCTTTGCCCTCTTCCATGAAGTTTAGCAACTTCTGGTGTTTTCAAGTAATTATGTCAAAATCAGAACCTAAAGTCTTTTTGTCCTACATGAGGACATTCCTTTTAAATCAAGGCAGCATAAAAATAGTTTTTTTTTTGCAGCACCTGAAGGCAGCACCCCTGGGGATCGATCCTTCCTTTTTATGAATCAATATCGAATAATTCATATGAACATCAATTTTAATCAGAGAATAGTTTTTTGAAACTCCGCCCTATGACCAACCAGCAATTCACAAATCAGGACATGGGCCCGGTCCACACTGCTTCCTTATTGGTATTACCAATTCAGATTTCCATCCCAACAAATCATTGAGGATATGATTAAATGATCTATAAACCATTTGGAGTTTTTCAACATTAAATATACAGTACTGCGGTTGAGAAAGAACTCATCACCTCAGGCCCGTGTGATGGCTCATTTTCACAAAGAGGACTGACAACTACTGTGTCGTCTGCTAATTTAACAATGTGCCTGTTATTACACTGGCTCCTGCAGTCTCTGGTGGAGAGAATGAACAGTACTGACATATGCATAAATAAACCAATCTGAGTCTTATTATTCTTAGTGCTTGTTTCTGAAAACGGTATATGGGCTTAGGTTTGGTCTGATGAGTACTGGCCCACACTATAGTACAATAATTGACTTGTAACATAGTGGATTTGCCCAGTATACAATGCTCCTGGCCATTTTAGGAAAAAAAACCTGTCAAAAAACAGAAAACCCAAAGGTACAGTACATGTCCATGTATCTGCAAGCTACAGCACAGTTTGTGTTGAGGGTATTCAACTGTTAAATGAGGATTCATTTACCATGATGTATGAAGCATAGATCAAGATGGTGACTCTCTGACTGCGTCTTGTTTACTTTATCTGTCGGCAGAATGCTTCACACTGCAGCCACCCTCATGTTTCTGTGTTTATGCTCCTATATCCACACTTGTTATGTACACTAGACAATAAGTACTGGACCGCCTGCATCAGTGCGGTATGCGAGTGCGTCAAGTCACTTCCTGTTCAGAATGTCCCTTTTTTTTGTCCATGTGACTTATAAAAAGCCCTGGAACACAATAGGCCACCTTTCGCTATAGGACATGTGTCCCCGCTCACCGCCGCTCGCCCCTGCAGCTGCACAGGTGCTTCCTGGTTTGCTGACGGAGCTTCCAGATGATGATAATGACGCTGTTTCCCAAATAAGTCTCACATTACTCATTTCACCTCAGCTGACCACTGACTGCAACGCACTGGAATTCCACTGAAGCACCAACACTGACTCAAGGGAGGAGTTTCAGTGCAGGAATACCATTAATAGTTTGCAGAATGTTTTATTGGAGTCATTTCTTGTAAAGTCATCACAATTAACTAATAAACCACGGATGAGATGAGATTTGTGAAACACTGTTGTTCTTTTTTTAATGGGAAAGGTCTGCACACTCTGAACACACATCCCAATGTGTTAACATCATTTTACTGTGGTTGGCTGAGATGGAGCTAGTTTTAGCTATTTCATATATGGTTAGGAAATCCTAAGATTTATTTCATTATAATTGTGGGAGTGAAGAAGGAAAACAGTTGTGCTGTGAAGTCTTTTCTTTTTGTGAAATACCAAAAACTATTTATTACAGTTATTTAAATTAAAACCATCTGTGGAGTCTGACAGGGGAAATGTCTGTTGAACTTGAACTGAAAACAACACAGACGTCAGGGAATCACAACTAGAGTGATCTATTGATTGTTATAGCTTGTTTTGTAATGTTTTTGTAAAGATAAACGTAGTGGAGTCAAATTGAGAGTCACATTCACCCACACAGTCATACAGAGTTTTTACATGCAGCACTTTCTCTATCACACACTGTCAGGGTAGCTTTGGGGTTCGGTATCTTGCCCTAGATACCTTACATTACAATGCAGACTGAAGGAGCAGGGGATCAAACCAAAGACCTGCTTGTTAGTGGATAACCCGCTCTACCTACTCAGCCACAGGCGCCACTATTTGCCTTTGACATGTAGTTTGAAAAGAAGCATGGCAAAGAAATCCTCAAGAAAAGTAGTAGTACCACAAACTGTATTTTACTTGAGTAAATGTACTTAATTACTTTCCATCGCTGCCAATCTGTCCTTCATCATGAACTCACAAACAGTTGCTGTTATAGTGAAAATTAAGTAACCAAGTGAACTAAATAAAATCTCTAACTCCAGTTATAATGTTCAAAACTAACTCAGTTTATTATAATAGACATTTAAGCAATATTAAGTCAAAGTATTTTGGTTAAGTAGCTTGGAGTAGTGGGAGAGTTTCTGGCAGGTTTTAATACAGAGAATAAGGGTCCATTTTATTACTGTAGCCCAAAATCACATATTATCTTCAGTGGGCTTTTCTAAATCTGTATTTAGACCCTCAATGTGCATAAGAATACAGTTAATGTTAAAAATGTTCCTTATCTATCTCACAGTTTGAAGTGAGTGTCGAGTGTTATCAAAAATACCATCTAAACCATGATGGGTTTCTCAATAATACTGTGATAGAGAGTCAGGTAATGCTGATGGCAGGTTGTCACTTGCAGTTTCTTGTTTGTGCAGAGTTATGATCAGAGAAGGCAACAAAGAAACATCAGCACGGTGAGTAACCACACACTCGGACCATATCACATCCAACTCACCAGTCAACCTGCATGGGCTGCCAAACTCAATACGAGGCAAGCATGTTTGGTATTCCTGAGTTCAAGTCACGATACGAAGGCCCTGATGACACATGCTGAACACACGCACAGGCAAACACAAGGCTTGAATCACTCCCCTTATTTCCACCCACTTGCCATGACTTTTTGAGGGGAGCAAAATTCTTGAGCAAGACAGGGGACAGAGGGTGTGTCTGTGTGTGTTTGTGTGTGTGTGTGTGTAGTAGATCAAACAGAATCCTTTCCCATTGTTCAACAGAAAAGTCATTGCGGGTCTTCAGGTGAAACTCAGGTGCGTAAAAAGAGTTGAGGCCTCAGGTGGTGTCAAATTAGTTTTGTCCTGTTTAGGGAAGTGTGCTATGGGAATTCAGTTTGGAGCTCCAGGCCTCTATAACGTATTCTATGTAAAGAGCAACTAGCCCACCTGATACTAATAATATAATAATTTATGAGGTGTTGTAACTCTCCCAATAATCAAAACCGCCCTGTACAACCTCCCAATAATCATACTGTAATGCTGAATGAAAGATTTTCACTGTTATAAAACTTGATACAGTGTTTGTTTTTTTCGACTCTATTTTATTTGCACCATGAACATGAATTTTATTGTAGTTCAGTCAGACAACTCACGTTTGAATGTTTATTCAACAGTAGAACAGGTTTAGTGTTTGGCGTCTAGGCTCCGACTTAATCACTCCCCCATATGATACACAGGAATGATGGGAGTGATGAGCTAATACTGTAACCCTGTGAGCCTACAGGTGGATGCTGGGGTGGTGGAGGGGCTGAGACAATTGTCTGTGATACTGCGTAGCGGTTAGGAAGCAGAGAGAGGGATGGGAATTCCCTCTGCTTAAATAGACCGCCTAATGAGGTGGATGAGTACTGTAGATGGTAGTGGCGAGTGAAGTATGTCACATGATGTATGTCACATGATGTGTGTCACATGATATGTGTCACATGATGTGTGTCACATGATGTGTGTCACATGGTTGAAACAGCGCAGCTCGAGTTGCCTGCCAGAACTAGCTCGCCGGCGTCGCTCCATTTATCTTGGCTAGTAGCTCGTTGGTTATATCTGGGAAGTATGACATATAAATAGTGACTATTTCTGAGGAATATCAAACAACTAGTTATCGGAAATGAATGGTAATTTTAAAATATGTAGTACAGAGTGTTTGACCCCAGTCCCCCAATGTTCCACCCAAAGTTACTCCCTTGAGGAGCTCCCAGCTTTATCACATCTCTAAGAATAAACCGATGAGCAGATCTGAGAAAGCTTAGATGACAGTCCCATGAAACTGACTGCACTTCACATTCATATCTGGTGAGTGGATCATTCAAGCGTTTCCCATCAGAACCCACACTGTACAATGAATGTGTCCTTTATCCCCACTAGTAACCCAGAAATGAGTAAGTTATTTACAACATCGATGGTGAAATTCTTCATCACATAAAACGGTGTAGTCACTTCCTGTTTTGGACTGCAAACAAGGCTATTTGGTCCCTTGCACCTAAAACAATGTGTCGCAATCCTGACTGTGTGTCGGCAGCTCTGTGCTCTATGCAAAGTTTTTGTTCCAAGAAAACACAAGCAGCCGGGAGAGTTAAAAGGATAAGGCTGCTGGTAATCTGTACTTTGTTATTGTCAATAAATCAAATCAAGAGACCAAAAGCAACTATGAATTGATACTATAAAAGGCCGTAAATAAAGATGGACAACATGAACACTCCCTAAAAGGGAAACCTTCAACTAATGAAAATGTTGTAATGAGCTAAATGATTTTTAAGTGTAACCATACATCTGGGAAGTTTTTATTTTTAATTTACAAGATTTAGTAAGAAAAAGAGACACGGGGCTGGTAACAGAAACAGATGGGACTAATACAATGATGATTTTTGTTTTTTCAGGGGATTTGTTGATGACAAAAATATCATATCACAAGCCTTATTATTTAAAATATTGATGAATGATTGACACCAATCAACCCCATTAAACCCCCTCAGATACTGAAGTGTATTTTAATGATCATTATGTCTTAGGGGAAAGTAGGAAATCTTGCTTTTTCGTGAGGTTAATACTGGTAGAGTCTGGCTTCTTGCCCGTTGAGAAGAAAAAAATTATATTTGCAGACTATTTGGTGTCTTGCTTTTCTTATATACCAGAGATATGTTGCTACAGATTATTTTTGCTTATCTAGCTCACTTGGCCTCTTCCTGTTTCAGCAGAAAATTATTTGCAGAGATGCAGCTGTGAGGCATCCTCATAGCCTAAGTCATTAATCAAGTTGAGAGTATATGAAAACAGACTGTGTGGAAACCGTCACCCTTCTGTCTGCCTGCTCTGCATTATTCTAATACATCCTCGGTATTATACGTAACATATACGCTATAACAATGCCTCTGCAAAGCCTTGTCTTCCTCTCCCGCTTTGCTCTCTAATTAATTTCGCTATCTATAAATACACACACAGTATATGTCACTTTATTTTTGTCTGTGCTCACTTTTTGCTGCAGACACAATGCGCTGTGGAAGAGAAGGTAGAAGGAAGCCAGGTGTTAAACAAACAGTATAGCACTGAAAATGTAGCCGGTGTTTGCAGCTCTGAAGGTGTTATGTTACTTTGAGGAGGACATGAATATCACTTAGAGCCTTTGGTGGTGAGTCAGTGGCTGGATTATCAACGTGCACTGTGTACATCAAGCTTGTATGAATGGAAAACATAATCCAGTCGTATGAATGCAGGAGGACTGGACATGAAAGCTTTTAATATCATGAACTATGTGGAGAACTCATTCCAGTCACAGTGGCTGTGAACTCGTTCACCCTGACGCATGAATGACATCGTAAGATGTGAAATGTAAAGTAAATATAAGAAAATAAAAAAGACCCTCAGGATTTTCACTTAGCCACAAAGTTGCAGGACTAGTTTGGAGATGCCTTGTAAAGATTTCAGAAAGAGTGGCAGTTATAGCGTTTGGGTGCATTGTTCCCTTCCTCTGTGTCTTTGAAGACATTGTCAGTGAACAACAGCCTGGGGAAAATCTAACTGATTTACAGGCAAAAAACTGCCGTCGGTGGCCCCTGAGGATTTGCCAGTATCCTGGCAAATCAGCCTTTGTTATTAGAGGAAGTGCAACCTCTTCTCGCTCAAAAACATTCCAGCAGACAATATTTGACATTTTTGTAACTGCAGCTGTGTGTGTTTTAAAGGTGAAAGTGTGAAGGTTGTAGTGTATGTACTTTTGGATTTTAAAACAAAAAGGATCCCTGTCCACACAAGCGTTTTGGCTCCTTATTCTTTATACTAACAAGCCTGAAAGCGCATATCACATGAACACTCACTGGGCACATGCCGTTGTAAACAGGAATACTCACAGATTGCTCAAATAACAGCTGGTCTCGTACACATGTAAACAGTTGTATCATTGTAAAATGCAGAATTTAACTGCACAACAGCTGATAGCAAAGACAACAGGCCCAGCGACGCTTGTAATTTGTTATCCATGTTGTGTTCTACACTGGCAGCCAAGGCTATTGCCAGATGTTTTCTTCTGGAAAGGGGGTCATGTGACGAATCAGCGAAGACTACGCCGTGACAGAAAATACCCAAATCAGCAAGCAGTTGTGAGTGTCTTTTAAGTTTTTTAACTAAAATGAGACCAGAAGCATTTTCAAACTTGTAGTAGTATGGATTTGGCCTAAGATGAACAAGTATCTTAAAATAAAAGAATATACAATGAAATATCATCATGCATTCTGTAGAAGAGTTTGCCTGAAATCACAAAGCATGTCCTGGTGTTCAGTGAAACAGATTGACTTGGCTCAGCAAATACAAATAAGTAGAATAAATGTCACATCCGTACCTGATGGTTTACTGTAAACACGACTCTTGTTTTTGTATGAATGTGATGCAGCATCTGAACAGCCCAGGTATTTTTCAATGAAGCATTGAACAAATATCTCAGTGGGTATAAGGAGGCATTACACAAGAAAACAAATTATATATACCAAATAAAACACAGCAATTAGACAAATAAACTGCGTCTTAAAAGTAAGTGTGAATAAGGGTCCAAAGTCCAGACATGCAAATGTGGAGAAAATGCACGTTTATGGCTGCAAACCAGCTGGGGTTGTACCGAACCATGGGGATATACATCACGATCTAAACACAGTTGGCAACAGGACTGCGGCTCATCATGGGAAACCATTTCAGAAATCCTCCCCTGCACAGATGCGTCAAGATATATTTCATTTAAAAAAAAATTATATTAAAGACCGGAACTGGAGAGTCACTCCCTCCCTTCCTCACTCTGTCTGTCTGTCTGGGCCTCCCCCCGCTTCCCTCCCTCCTCCCCTCTGTGTTTTACTTCTAACCTCTTCTCTCATCCCCTGTCGTCCAGCCTGTCTCCCCCCACCTCCTCCCCTCTCATCACCTGTGTGGGAGGCACAAAGCCAAATCCACTCAGCTGGAATTAAACTCACTGGGACCTTACAGATTGCACTGCTATGCTTTAATCTCACACACACACACACACACACACACACACACAGACACAGACACACACACACACACACACACACACACAGACACTCTCCCACTCAGTGGATGGAAAGACCAAGGCTGGGATGGAAAGATGAAATAGATAGGAGCACTGGGAGCGGGTGGCGACTGTGGAGCGCCCACGTCATAGGAAGTAGGTACAGGCATCACTGTCACTCACACACATACTATCTGTATATATAGGCTATATGTACACACACACACCCACACACACACAGTACTGTATAGCAATAGTATACACACAAAACTGTTGGGAGCAGGTGCAAGTGTGTCAGAGAAGTGGAGGAAAACATTTGCAGCGAGGGTTGATGCTGATTCTGGATAAGCAGAGATAACGCTTGATAACACACACATCCTCATCAGCCTGATGGTGACAGCTGCTGCTCTACACCTACACTCTTTAAAGGGAAATTACACCGTTACCCTATTACTCTGTTACTCTGTTACTCTGTATTGTAAATATAAAGACTTTATTCTTTATTTGAGAAGGGACAATGTACATTAATCAACATTCGTGCAAAAACAAATGCACCCAAGTTTGCTTAAAGGCTCATTTTCACCAGCAGTCCCTTTGCCAGATATTGCTAAACATCCTGCATTGATAAAAAAAAAAATCTCCAGATGGTGAGTCAAGTGTGCCTTCCATTTTGAGTAACTGGCAGCTCTTGTGAAACAGCATCAAGTAAACTATTTGCTCAATTTGAAACGTTGGAAAATTGCGAGTGTGCATTTACTCATCTACAGTATTCCCATCATAGTGAGAATTTGCAACTATTGTATCTGTACATTGAGTTTGCATGTAATAAATAAAAATCCCTCCTTAAAAATCCCATGATCTCCAACTTGGGATGTTGGGACTGTAGATGAGGTGGGCTGTGGATGTGGGGACATACAGTGGTAGCTGTAAACATGAGTTAAACCTCGTTTTCCTTTGTTCTGTATAAGTCACTTTACTGAAAGGGATCATATACTAATGAAGAGTATAAAACATTTTAAAATCCCCTTGATCTCATAACCTGCAACATAAGAAATCACTTCATAAATCGGTCACACAGTGTTTTTGTGAATGGAAAGGACAAATCACATTTAAACTGAGAAACCACATTGAAATGACAGCATATGATTAGACTCCATATTGCATAAAACACACTGACAGATTTTCATATGATTATAATTCAGTCATCGAGGTGGAGCCAGCCCCTGCACACACATACACTGAATATTTATGAAGCAGATCGTTGGCTTGTAATCACGATGGCTGTGTTCAAACTGGTTTGATTCAGTTGACTGACGACGGTCACAGGGTTCATGCCGACAGTCAGCGGGGAAATGACATTTCCTCTTTCTATATCATTCTGTGGTGATCTCTCAGAGGAGCTGAGATAGGGGCCAGGCCGGTGACTCATAAGCTGTCTGTCTCCAACCAACTTCCCCCGAATCGGTGACAGAGGGAGGGGATGATGTGGGAGGTTTGACTCTCGCGTTTTGCCCTCTTCTTATATTAACTTTAATTCCCCATGCAGGCTGCCACCTCAACCATTTGACTCAGGGAGGAGAGTTAGGTTGCTGGAGGGAACACGGACGTTGCTGTTTTTTGGTTTGATGCATTCCTCCCCTGCCCCCTCCTCTCTCACTCAACCCTTCCTTCCTTCCCACAGAGCTATCAGATCAAATGAGGGACTCATTCTCTCTGGATAACGCACTGCTTTGATGAGGAGGAACCGCTGCTTCTTGATAAGGCTGGTCTGTGGGTGGGGAGCGGTGCAGAGAGGGCAGAAGAGGAAGCACACCTATGGGGCAATAAACGGTACAGGAATTCCAACTGTGATCAAGTGGTCGTATCCTAAACCAGACAAGATTGTAAATCCTGATCTGGCTGGACGAGAGACCGTATGTTTGTATATTTATTTCAACAAGTCCTCAGAATTAAACAGTCCATGTTCTCTAACCTCTGATGGGCTCTTTGTCTTTATTTTTCTGTTCATTCACTGTAGCTGAAATACTGTATTACAGATGCTGCACTTGGAAATAAATCCCCTGAAAATGGTCATGTTCTCTTTAGTAAAGTCAAATACATAGGCTGCAAAAAATCCTGTAAACATCTTATGGAAAACTAATATTATCACCACTCCAGGGCAGGCCCTGCTGCAAAGATGGCTAACGAGAGTTAGCATTTCTAAACAATAAAACAGATCCACTGGCTGTTAGTTAGATCTATGAATTTGTAGAGATGTAGAGAAGTGATACATCTTGGTTCACCCTCAAATTGTTTTACATGTAATAAATATTTTGATGTTTAATTTATTTATTCATGGTATATGACAGTTTGGCTGCTTTCATTCATTGTTTACTAAGTTTATTTTGAGGGCATTCACATGTGTATGTATCTCTAGGTGGCACTTATTTCTATCATATCACATCATATCATATTATTTCCTATTATATAGTACAGTGCATACATTTTCAAAGGTCCAACATTCCCCTTGTTTTCAATCAAGCTGCACCAAATTTCATACACTCCTAGATAGCAGTCCTCTCAATAAGCTTGATTCTTTCTTGGCCCATGATGATCCACCAAGTTTTGTGGAAAGCCATTGAGTAGTTTTTGCGTAACCAACAGCCAGGGACGAATATATAACCTCCCTGGTGGAGGTAATAATAAACTGTCCATCACGACACATAAAGTTAGAGACTATAGCTGGTGAACACAGTGGAGCATGTAGCTGTTAAAAATCGACATCTATGTCTCAGATGTTGGCGTGGAATACAAAACAGAGAGAAGGTTATAGTGACATTAGTCATGTGGCCAGGCAACTCCACTATGTCCCTCTGATGTCTCTATAAGGTGACATTGCTGTGGTTATAACTCCTTCAGGTGGCGCCATGATCAGCAAGGCCCACCAAAAAAGCCTTTGTCATAATACCTGCACGAGAGGAGCACCATTCTCTGACCTGGCAAGGAATGGGAAATGTTGGTAGACTTCAGAAGGCAGAGATTGTAACAACTGCTCTCCGACCAGACATTGTCATGTAATCTGCAGAGGAGAAAAGCGTCCTTATCATCGAGCTGACCATCCCCTGGGTCGAGGGCATGACAACAGCCCATGAAAGACCTCGAGTACTCTGAGCGTGCAGCGGTGCTGAGAGGCTGGCTGGAAAGCAAAGGTCTTCACAGTGGAGGTGGGATGTCGGGGCTTTGTCAGCAGAGCAGCAGTCCAACTGCTCCACAGGGCTGGTATGACAGGGGCAAATCTGCGGAAAGCTACAAAGGAGCTAGGAGAGGAGGCAGAGAAAGCTAGCTACTGGCTGTGGCTCAGGAGCTTAGGGTCCAACACCCCAGTATGCTACTGCCCCCGCCAGGAGGTGTACTGAAATAGGGGGCGAAACATCAGTGAACGCGGTCTCCAGCTGACGACCCTGCAGCTGTCCTAATGGCACCGGTGGAGGTGCAACAGGCTAAAACGACTTAAGCAGGAAACCCCATCCCACCTGTGCAACAATCTTCCATTCCAAAGGAGTAAAAACAACACTTGATGCAGCTCAACATTTTAGTTAAAAAATGACAAAGGGAAATTCTGACCTTTGCTACTTATAACCCAGAGAGTCATGCATGGACCGGTCTGAAATGATGCACACGTCACTTCAGTAATGAATGACTGAGTCACAGGTGAGGAGTGGGCTGTGTGGGCAGTGGACAACATCCAAACCTCATCTGAGCAGAACTTTCACAACCTTTGACGCTGAGCCAGTAGTGAGTGTCCCAACAGACACTGCCCCTGTGATGACAGGCTTATCCTGCTCATCTTAATGACACAATATGTTGAGTCAAAACATTGGTGTTGGGAGTGTCTTTAAATGTCAGAGGGAGGAAAAGTTCTCTTGTTGCAGTGTTTCCGAAAGTGAGAGATCCTGGCTTGTGTGATGCTGAGTCATTTGCTTTAACTGTCGTGCAAATACTACCAGCAAAAAGATAAAATCTGAATTATATATTATTATTTAAATATGAAGGTTGTTGCCATCAGGATCTAAATGTTTGTTTTTCAAAGCTTCATGATATAAACTAACTTCTAAAGGACTGACTGTACTGTGATCTGTAATCAAGCAGTTCCTAATAATGACTCATTGATTTGTTAAACCGGGTGAGAAATGAGGTATGGAGGTCAATGAGTGTGTGTGTGTGTGTGTGTGTGTGTGTGTGTGTGTGTGTGTGTGTGTGTGTGTGTGTGTGTGTGTTCGCAGGGTTGTGTGAGGATGTGTGTGTGAAGGCCAAGGCAGATTGACATTAAGCTGCTGTGCCGTCATCAAAGAGAAAACAACATTAATCCTCCAGCATCCAGCAGACATGTGGGTCAGAGATGCTGTCGCTGAATGAGTGGGGCCCAGTGTGTGTGTGTTTGGAAACCTCTATCAACATTTAAAGTTGGTCATTCTCTTCTTTTAAAATGTTTAGGCAGCTCAAAATAATAGTATTGATAATAAGTCTACTATGTTTGAAATTGGCTTTTCCGGTTTCTGTTTCTAGTTTGACCAATCATGGTAGAGCAGGCTTCAGTTGCCCACAGCTCCATGTGGAGAACAAAAAAGGCGGGAAGACACCTGAAAGTATCAGATTAGTATTAGTGTGCCAGATACAGATTTTCACCATCCACATTCTCAGTTCCCCTCAGTCCCCATATTTAAATTCCCCAAATCTGGATTTCTATTGGATCTGCACCACATTGGACAAGCTCATAAATATCAGTCCCCTATACATGCCTTTTTTTCATTAAGATCTATTAAACATTATTATCTGAGAAATGAGATAAAATGTTGCCAGACATTCTCACAATGCTAGAGAAAATGAAAACAAAAATCCTGGATGTCGCCCCCTTACGACATCCTTCCAAAATTTGTCATGGTAATCCAGAGGTTTTTGTATATCTTGCTTACTTACAGTTAAACAAACAAAGTAACAACAAAGTAACAAACACCAGTGAAGACATAATCTCCTTGACGGGGGGAGCAATTGATTAGTCAAACCACTGATCCACAATCGATATGTTCACACTAATCAATAGGTCATTTAACTTCCGGCCACCAAAAGGTCACCTGCTTGGATGAACCATTTCAATGATAAATGGATGTCATTTGACAAATGACTACAGCCTGTGATGTGTGAGTGTCTGTTGCATAAAGATATTGAATGTTCCAGAAATACAGGGTGAATGCCGAAACCTTTAACTCTGTCATTAAATAATGTGGCTTCCAAACCCACACATCCCTGTGTTAATGAGAAGATTGCAGCCAAACTGTGATAGGAGGCTGTTAAAATGTCAAGTGAGAGCACAAACATAGAGTCTAAAAGTGGCAACGTGTGACCTTTTCTTTCAACCGAAAGTTTAAGACAGTTTTTGAGATGCGTCAGCCTGAGTTACTCAGAGAAAGAAATGATGAGCAACACAAGTCCATCACAGAAACATATACAAAGCAGCAGAGAATTTGGCAGACATCTCCAGGGAATACCCCCACACTGTCATTTCCGTTCCTTCAGAAGGACAAACAGTTCCCGCTGACACTGAGGCAGACCTGAGGGACCAGCAGCACAAAGACTTCAGGCATGGAAGGAAACCACACAATGGCTCAATCAAAACCTGCTCAACTGTGCAATATTTCGCCCAGTTTCTTGTAGAATTAAAATTACATTACATTACATTACATTTCATTTAGCTGATGCTTTTATCCAAAGCGACTTACAATAAGTGCATTCAACCATGAGGGTACAAACCCAGAACAACAGGAATCAAGAAAGTACAATTTTCTTCAAGAAAGCCAAACTACAAAGTGCTATATGTAAGTGCCATATCAGTGATATGATATATATATATATTTTTTTCTGAATTTGTCAAATAGACTGTATATTAAGATGGACAATGCATACGAACACTGCCATCATGCGCCAAAGACATGATTAGGAGCCAGAGGCTGTGTCCGAAATCACTCACTTATCACAATATAGTCCACTATATAGTGAGTTTGCCATTTTCGCAGTGCTGTACCAATTACCGGTTATTTTTTATAACCTATATAGTGGACTCATTGTTTCCCACAATGCATTGTGAAAAGCGGTATACAACCAACGGTCACTAAACGAGCAATATATACTATACTACATTCTGTACAACTTGTATAGAATGCAGTCATTCAACGTGCTTTTTAACTAACCGACGACGACGTTGCTGTAAGTCGTAATCCTGCGACAATGAGTCCTCTACATAGAAGACCCTCCTATATAGTGAAGTAGGGGTTGGTGGGTGAGTGGTTGCTTTCGGACACAGCCAGAGTCTGCACAGCAGCGATCAGGGGATCCAAATGCTAATGCACACGTTTGACCAATCTTGAGTCAGTTTAGCTGACAATCCTGACATTTCACCCTGTTTTTATAGTATCAAATGACTCATTAAAACCAAACACACCAGAGAAATGAGCACTTGAACAAACGGTCTGATGCAAACTACCAAAAATGACAGAAACCATCTTTGAGAAAACCTTGCTTGACTTGTTCTTTGACTTTCTAGTTCGGTCCATGTCCCATCCATTCACGTGGAGGAGGCAGGGTTTAAGACTTATTCTGAGGCCAGGCACCAGGGGGCGATCAAGATATTTGGCTTCACTTTAAGGGAGCCGTCATTTTGCATAAAGTCCATTGTTTTCTTCTTTTTCCAAAATCTGACTCATCACATATGACCACTGCTTGTTTCTCCCCCCCTCCTGTTCAGCCTGAACAAGTCTGGTCATGTTCCCTCACTGGCGGGAGAAGACGAGATAAGTTGATGCAGAGAAGAAAGACAAGAAAATAAATTTGTTATTACTAAACATGAAACATGGCGAGTGTGACGATGACTAAAGGTGTAAGAGCATCCAGAAATCCTTCACTTATCAAGGGGGAACATCACTTTCTTTTCTCAGTAATATTTTCTTCATCCTTTCAGCCTCTGACGCACATGACAAAGACATCACATGAGGGTCTAAATGAGAAATGCACTTAAGCTGACTCATATGATATTTTGCTAGTCAGACCGGAGAATAGTATCCAAATGGCAAACATGGCATCAACAGTCGGGACTCAATAGAATTGCTGGAAAATTGTTGGAAAATTGCTGCCTGGGACAATGTGTTGTTCTGCTCTACCAGCCGCTCCGGCAGTCTTTGTTTTCATCTTATTACAGAAAGCAATTTGCTTGGTAAAAAGGTAAAAGAAAAGATCATAGGGTAATTTCCTGTCTCCTGAAAGTCAAGCCTCTGACGCACACTAATGGCCATTTAATCTACCGCTGCCACTGATGGAGAGTTTTTGCTGCAATTCCTCCCTTGATGGAAGTAGAAGTAGATATGCACAAAGCCAGGTTATCTCTGTTCTTTGTTTGTTTGAGATTCACCGCTTTTAATGCAAAGCATAGGAGTCTGGATAGGAAAGGCTCCACGGTGTCTGTTCATTAAGGAGGAGATCAATGCCCTGGAAATGAGTCCCTCTACCTGAATTCAATCAGCGATGGAGCTAAAGCCTGTTATCATGAAGCATCTCTGGCTCTGATGAAAGGGGACGAGACGAGCAGACGTCTCTCCGCCAAGAGGAGCCGGGCAGGGCTGGACGCTGGCGAGGCATTTCCCCTCTGAGAGGAATTCCTGGAGAGGATCTGGGAGCAGGAAGCAATGAAACGGTCACTGGTATCTCACAGGGCTTTGTGAACAGTGCTGCAATAAAAACCTCCTGAAGACAAATTGTACACCAGAATAATAGAATTTATATTTATTTCCGCCAAGGAAGTAATGTTTTTGTCTATTTTTTGTTTGTTATTTAGCAGGATTACGCAGAAATTACTGAATAGATTTCCATTATATTTTGTGGAAGGGTTGGATATTGGCCAAAGGACGAACCCAATAAATTTTGGTGCAGATTCGGATCAGGGGGCGGATCCAGGAGTTTTTCACCTTCTTCAAACATTGTGAGATAGAGCGTTTTTCAACATTTTCCTTGACAATCATGATGAAAAAAAAAACTTATCTATGAGTGTGTATAATTTAATGAAGATCCACTTTAAATGTTTTTTGTGTCTACCATGTCGGGTAAATTTCAAAGGGGTTTCTTAAGGGAACTGTTTGGCCTTGGCCGAGGTATTTGCTCTCTGAGTGACATTCTAGTTGCATCTATTATCTACTGTATTTCTATAACGTAGCTCAGTCAGAAAATGCAGTGCTTTTTAAGTGGGACAGCTCATCGGAACAAATAGACACTTTATTTAACGGCAAGTGTTCAAAGATAACGCACAACCTGTTACTATTTGATCAGCTGTCAAGTTTCACAGTTTGTCACACAAGTGGCTATCTTTAAATCAGAATACATTATTTAGTATATGTCATTATTTCTATTTTCTATAGTCTATAAGTAGAACCAGCAAGCTCAAGCAGATGTGACATTACACACTTTATCCAACCATCCCTATGGTGATGAAATCTCCTGTACCACCTACAGAGGACAATTATCACATTTCAGTAATTTCTTCACTTCATCACACCTAAAATATGTGTTCATCTTTGAATCAACTACACATCATTTCTAATTCAGTGTGGAAAACCCAGAACATTATCAGCCTTAGTGTGATCAAACCAAGTGGTAAAAGATAGTCATGACACCGTTATCATTGAAGTACTCCACCTTATCAAAGACTCCTCCTTAGCTTCTGTTTCTACGATGATCAGAGCATCATTGGGCTTCTTGTCCTCCTCTCTGTGAAGAGTGCTCATCAGCAGGACATTGTGGTTTCTCTTGGAACAGAACAACAAATCTGTGTGTTCCTCTGTGAGGGCAAACGTAGATGAAAAACCAGGCCCTGTTGGTTGTGATGAGTAATGCAGGTAGAATTTTGGGCTTGTTTCGTGGGATTGTCTCCACCATGTTGTGTTTTTCTCTGTAGCAGCTTTTGGCCAAAGGCACCTTGACTGTTTCATCACATGTAATGTGTACCTGGAGACCTGCTGATATGTCCAGGACCAGGTTTGGCCAGTTTCTTCTCTGGAAGCTGTTTCTGACACCATGCTGTCCAGATCTTGATCCTGTAATTCCCAGGTTCACTTGCCATATTGTGTTTGAATGGGCAGCAACCACAGAAAAGGACAAGACGTTGATCCACTTTGACTACAGTTTGAAACAGGATTTTAAGGCCGATACATGGCATGCTTAGTTGGCCTTGGGGTCTTCCTACAACATTCTCGGTTGACTCTTAGGTGGACAATCCTTGCTCTTTAAATAGAAGGTTATTGATCCTCGTCACTCGATTCATTGCCTAGATCATATTCTGTCCAAACTTCCACCAGGAAGACTTCATCCTTGAATGTATCTTCATTGTCAGTTTTTTATTTCTGTCCGATCTCCCTCCTTCCAGTGTCATGATCAAAGATCTGATTAAGAATCTCACCCAGAGTCAATGGTTTGGTTGTTGTAGTGCCACAGGATGACATGTGGATGCTTAGTTAATAATAAAGATAATACTGTGTGATTAAAACAAGGATGAAATTATTTACAAAAATGATAATAGTAACATAACCCATACCTTCATTATCAATACAGCTTATCCTCTGAAGGTCGTGGGGCACTGGAGCCAATCGGAGGTGACACTGGGTGAGAGATACACCCTTGACAGGTTGCCAGCATGTCACAGGACCAACATAAAGAGACAAACAACCATTAACGCTCAAACTTATGGGCACTTCGGATTTGTCAATTAACCTAAACTGCATGTCTTTGGACAGGGAGGAAGATGAAGCACTCAGAAAAAAAAACATGCAGCCACATGCAGACTCCACAGAAGAAGGCTCCAGGCAGCTTTCAAGTTGAACCCAGAACCTTCTCGCTCATGAGGCAACGGTGCTAATCACATCCCCACTACTTCTATGTAACATAGTTTGACTATAAAGTGCTCTTTGCACTGCGGCCTCTGTGGTCTCACACATTCAATTGCAATGACTGATCATTTTTGACACAACATACTTTAGATGGACAAAATTTAAAAGGAAACAGACAAAATATAACTAAATTATATTTGTGTTCATACCATCTGTGTCGAGGGTATTATAAAGCCTTATTCCTATCTTATAATCTGTCAAAAAATAGTATTTGAAGATTAGTCAAACTTGAGCAGAAAAAAGCAGGAAGACTGCACAGACACAGATATAATGTACTGTACAAAAACAGACCTGGTGTAAGCAACCTAATATGACTAAATGTCCCCAACCACCATGTCTGTTCAATGCAATATCTAAACATCCGTCATACCACTTCCTGTTTTGGTACTCAATGTGGCCACTGAAGATAAACCGCTGCATATTAATGTATTTCGTGGGAGTTGAAACACATACCCATGAACAAATAACCACATTCATACCAAAAGACACTGATGTTCCATATTGATTAAAATGTGAGGGAGGTGATTAGATGAAAGAGCCTCCACATACACAAGTGACAGTGTCAGGTTTGAAAGACCTGTGTGAACAAAATGAATGAGTCAGAGTAGAGACCAATGACCAAAGACAGCTGATGCCTTAAAAGCCTACTTTATCCCATTTGATGGCAATTACCTTTTGACTGATCCGTCCAACTTGCACTTTGTTTCGCTGTCATAACACTTGATAAATGTCAACTCAAATAGCTGACTTAGCACTCTTAAATAGCACTCTTAACCTGGGACACTTATTAACCTGGGACACTTATCCAACCACTGCCCCACCCCACAGAGTCTTGGGGTTCACCTGCTGAGTGCTCCTCCTCATTAGACTGTGCCATTCTCTGACTGACGTCAAAATGCAGAAGTTAATTGGCTATCTGTCTCTGCTCTGTCACACACACACACAAAGTTTTGCTTTAGCTAGCATCCACTCTCTCCGAGTGTGGGGGTCAGGCATCACTCGATGAGTCATCGCCACGCCGCCACCCGCTGGCGCTCTCTTATTAGCAGCTGCCGTAGTGAATGTGGTAATGATGCTGATGAGAACGTCACGATGAGAATCCGCTGAGCTGATTTCTGTGTTTTTAGTGTGATCTCGGTGTCAGCGGGAGCGGCTGTGTGAAAATGTGGTGACACTGTGACAGCGTGAAAATATATGGAGATGACGATGCTTTAAGTGGTTCCTGTTTCAATGTGTCGCTCCTTTGGTTCAATCTGTTTTTAGCCTCTGTAAGCAAGACCACTGTTTCTATCATGAACTAAAATTAAACCTGACGTGAGAACTTTGGTTTAGACTGACACTCAAACATGGACGTCAACGGAGTTTTTTGTGAAGTTTTGTGTGTGTCGCTGTTCCATATGATAAGGTGAGTTTTCAATAAATGATTGTTCAAAATAAACGCAGCTGAGATCAAAATAAAGAGATTTTTAGATCCTATTTGTGTTAGAAATGTGTGGCCTCCTATAGCCCAACACCATTAAGTTGACAATGTTTTAAATAGACTTATAATTAAATAGACTTATAATTTATTGTTGAAACTACAATATACTTAACCACACACACACACACACACACACACACACACACACACACACACACACACACACACACATAATCAACACACTTAGGTTGCTGCATTATAATTAAAATATATAATATACTTAATAAAATAGTTAAAACAAATTAAATGAACAAAAACTATTAATGACTTAAACTGTTCACTGACGTACAGTACATGTACATTTTGTCCATTTTATTAGGTACACCGGTACAGTTTCATGCAATCCAGTACAATTGTTCCATAAAATCTGCATTTATGAGGCCTGTAGTGTTCACTGCCTTAGAGGAGCCAATTACATTTGAGGCCAAAATTAGTGGTTTGGACAAAATACTGAACCGCAAATTGCCCCTGACAGCAGTGCTGTAAAGTGCTTTGAGTGGTTATTAAGACTAGAAAAGTGCCATATAAAGACATACCCTTTACCATATAATGTAGTGCAGCACAACAACACCTTTGACCATGTCCTTAATAAACAACACAATTGAATTTAAATATTTATGTAATGTTGTGGATGTAGAATCTATGGCAGAACAGAATTGAAACCTTTGAATTGCCTTTATATCTTTTTACACAGTAACATAAACCATGTTTGTGTGATAGTAATGCAAACAATACTAACCACAATAAAGGTTTCACTTGACATTAGAGTGTGCTCCCACACACTTTACTGGGTTCATATAGGCTGAACGAGTGCAGGACTTAACATGTGTAAAACTAAACTGCGGATTCAGCACTAACAGTCCTGATTGGAAAGGTCATTCAAACACTGCCGTGGACAGTGTTTGGGCATGTTCAAGGGAACGGTTTCCTTTCCAGCGTATTCTTCCTGTCCCTATTCTGGGAAGTGACACAGGGTCAGGAAATGGGGCCAATTAGGTCCGGAGGTTTGAGGCTGGATTGTAAACGTTTAGTTATGCAGCCAGTTGCATGGATAAATGAAATGATAGTAACCTTACTTATCCAGGGTTGGGATTTGACTTTGCAAAGAGTGTTATGTTGGTGACATCCAGTGCAAACAGGCATCTTTTAGCCTGATCTGCTTCACTTTGGCCATTGAAGGGTTAATGTTTAGCCAACATGTTTGGCTAAATGTTGCTGTTAAAGAAGCCGCACGGACGCTACATAGTCCTGAGATACAGAAGATGCATCGCCTGCAATTCAGTGGATGTGGTCAGTGGCAGCCGAACAGCAACCAGCAGATGTTGATCACCACAGGGTGTGTTTGAGTCATCACGTCAAGCTCAGGGCCTGTCAGCACGAATGGTGTTTTTATAGGTGAATGCTTCGCTCATAACACAACCAAAACTGTGGTAACACAGTTCACATGAATGTGTTTGTGTGTGTGTGTGTGTGTGTGTGTGTGTGTGTGTGTGTGTGTGTGTGTGTGTCAGGGAGAGAGAATAGTGGTGAAACAAGTGTGAATAGGAAATAAGTGAGAACGGCGTTGCACATTTCTGTGTTTGAGTTATTAAACACGTCAGTGTGATACCTTACAAGCCCGGTATTTGTGTAAGTCTTTGTTCCTTGGTACTGTTTCCACTCACATTTACAGTAGCTCTCTTGTGTCACTTCCTATTGTGAGTCGTAGGTTAAAATCATTTTATTTTGCAAAACGTGTCACAGGAGCAGTCACATGAGTCTGGGTGAGTGTTTCTGATGATGTGGTGACGCTTTGGACAAATATGTGGTGTGAGCTTGGAAATGAATGTATACATTTTTATAACATTTTATAATTTATAATATTGCTGAATATTTCCATGATTACAAATGTATCATGACATCAATAGATCAATCAATCAAACTTTTTTAATATAGCCCCTTTCATGCAGCGCTGTCCCCATTATGAGTCACATGTAATTCATACCCATGTCACAGGGTGTATTTGAGTGCAACATACTAAACCAGTACATGATTTCTCATTCACACTGTATTTCCAAACTCAAACTCCAAAGCTAAGCTTAGCTAAGCGACTCTGAGAAAGCATGTGAGTCACATTGATCTTCTC
Source organism: Hippoglossus stenolepis (assembly GCF_022539355.2). NCBI lineage: Eukaryota > Metazoa > Chordata > Actinopteri > Pleuronectiformes > Pleuronectidae > Hippoglossus > Hippoglossus stenolepis. The sequence goes on along the minus strand of NC_061484.1, from coordinate 11,138,647 downwards.
ATCTCAACTCTCGGCCGGAAAGTTTTGAAAACTACTTGAACCCCAACGTCAAGAATATTGTGTCTTGAATTTTATTATTATCAATATATAATCATTGTCCTTTGGTTCTTTCTCATAATCTCTTCGTTTTGCATCTTCTGTGACACGGTGAACACACGCTGTCTAAGTGTCTGGATCCTAGGCGGAAGGAAGCAGATGGGGTGGTTGGTATCTGGGCCTCTCCTCCAGGCCTCAAAGCCCCCGATTCCCCCTGTTTACCCACCAACATCCTGCACAAACAGGCTTCAGATACAGACAACAGTGAGTAATCTTGCCCAGTCTGTTCCTCCACTGCTCTGGCTTCTGCTTCCTCCCAGCAGGACGCAGCCCCCGAGCCGAGAGCTCAGCTCGCGTCATGCACAGCCGCCGGGCGGGAAGACGGTGCACTGTTTGCGTATGCAGCCAAGCTGGCTGTTCAACTAGGTGTGATCTTAAAGGACGATGATAACGGGGCCTAGTGCCAGAGAGAGTGATGATGACAGGCTGATGCACTGCACAGTAGCAAGTGGGAGCCCATCTGGACAGAAGTGCTGATCAGAATAAGAGCTGGCTGATGCTCCAGTTTGACAGGGAACATGATTTTATGTATTTCATCGTGACACATGAAATGTTTTCACTGGATGTGTGAGAAGGAAGAAGCACCGAACAGCAGATCGGCCATCAAGAGGAGAGGATGTGGTTACACTGTGGAAACTAACAGGTGTGACCATGTGTCACTTTCATTTGAAATAAGTTCAGGTCTTAAAATGTAAAACAGGTGTTCCCTGAAAAACATGAAGACATAGATTCCAGGGAAACACGAGTTAGAAAGTGAAACATCCAGTGGAAACCACCTTCAAGTCCCTTTTTTTCTTACACTAAACTTCAACTATTAGTTTGTCATTACGGGATATACACATGGCTTTCTCACTGAGATTTACATTAGAGGACTTATACTATTCTCTCTAATCAATCAAGCAAATGTAATGCTACAACTAGCACATGGTTAGCTTAGCTTAGCATTGCTACCAAAGTAATAATCTGGGGTTTTACTCTCCGAAAAAATTAACTGTTGTTTTGACCAGTGACATGTGTGTTCATCAATCAGCTTTAGAGGTGATGGTAGGTGTTTTTTTTACATTTAAGGCCTTTGCACACCAATGGCGATGCAAATAAACGACACAGAATCGCGAGTTTCGTCTCGCCTGAGCATTCAAATTTAACGGCGACGTGATTTTGCACATACATCAAAAGGATAACACACAACAAACTGGAAGCATACAAGTATCTCAAGATGAAAAATATGTGTCATACATGTAGAAAGAAGCCAAAGAAGAAGAAACCATCTTGGCAAGACAAGATTTGAGAGTGTATCGATGTACTGTAAACAAAAACGTGTGATTTCCGCAGCTGAATCCACACATTATGTCCCGCCTCCTGCATGCTGTGCCACCCTCCACCTAAATGTTCCGGTGATTTTCCTGTTGTTGTGAACAGAGGCAAAGTCTGGACACAATTGATCAGACATCAGAGTTCATGTCTGAAAAAAGCTTTGGAAAGCTTCTTTGCTTAATCCAGGGGTATAAATTGCCCCCCAGCCACTTCAGGACATGTTGAAGAACTGCTGCAACTGCTGGCACCTAGTTTGCAGAAGCAGAGGAGTCGTTTCAGAGAACTGATCAATTCAGAGCAGCGGCGAGCCGTATGTCAGGGGTTAGATAAGAGTTTATTTCTTTATTACAGTATTTCATTTGAGGAAGGTCCCGTTCGTAAACAGTCCCTGCTGTGTTCATTTTAATGTGCCATTGTTAACAACATGCACTCTGATTGGTTACATGTGTCCATGACGGAAGCGAAACCTTGGAAAAAGTGTCCTGGTCTGAAAAAATAAGAGCAGCAATATCTCTGTAATGTGAAAGTTTGAAATATATTAACGATGTGTGAATTAATCCCATGAAATGTGAAAATGCATCTAATGTGCTGTTTCTCTTTTTCCAATCGGTGTGCTTAGCTAAGCTAACCACCCTTCAGCTCCAGCTTGAGACAAGAGTAAAGCAGTTTTCAGACATGACCTCTCAAGGACCTCTCAAGGAACAACGCAGCTGCAGATTCTCAGCTCTGACACGTTCACAAAAGCAACAAATCCTCTGGAGGATTGAGGTGAGGGTTGGTGCAGCAGAGGGAGGACATGGAGGCAGAGATCATATGTTTTTGTTTGTCGGCTCTTATCACCACAAACTCTCGTGACGTCTTCGTCTGCGTCTTCTACCGCTTTTTCAACCTGTTTTTCTTTGTTGTTGTTTTTATTCATATGTTCATCTGTCATGCGTTGGAGACGTCATCAACACGCCCACTTGCAGAGGATGTCCTGCTGTGGTCTCGCATCGGCTAATTCGGACATTCTGTGGACGATACTAGGGGGCATGGCCGGAGAAACTGTGGAGGCTCTCACTCAGACATTTTCATTGTCAGGAGGGCAGCTTAAGTGTATTTCCTAAAATGTAAGAGTGAGATCTGCTGATATCAAATGTTAAATAAACTGATGAATAATAAAATAAATTGATGTGTTCAGTTTAGTTTCACATGAGGCATTTACTTTCATAGCCTGCGGGCAGGAACGATGACACCTTTATTAAAAACACAGGGAGTGCTGCTCAGAGGCGAGGCTGAGAGCTGTGAGTCAGCCGTGACACGAATGACCTTACTTCTTTCCCCATGGCTGTTCTAAGGACCGTTCTTAATATTTTATTATCGTTGTCTTTTCAAAAACTGTCATCGCTCTGGTTCTGACAAAAACACAACACATACTTATATTCCACATTCATTCCCACCTGATTCTCACCTGAATAATTTGTTCAGTCTGAGTAAATATCTTTGTCACAGGCAGGGCATTGGATAAGTGATGTGATGATGTGTGTATTGAATCAGGTTTGCCGACATGCAGAGGAGACAGCGGACGAGTGATCCTCAAACATCCTGGACGTGGCCCCTTTTTTACACACAAACAAACCATCAAATATTCATCCGGTCACACCCGCTGCCTCGTGTGTGCGCATTCCTTCCCGCAGAGTCACCTACATTTTGTGTTTGTGTTTTGTGTCTTGGTAAACTTGATTTTGTCGCGTGGCACATGACACCTTGTTGAGTCTGCACAAGTTGTTTTGCAGAGTCATTGGGTGTTGTATTATAGTGTTAGCCCAGTGGCTTTCTCAACTACGGCTGCTATTAACAGAGGTGTAATGTTCTTTATAATTATAATCTTTTCTTTTTTTTTTTAGTCTTGAAGATAAGCCTCCCCTCCTCTCTAACCAAACTCCATGGAAGTTAGGCCTCAGTTACACTCCGATTGCAGACTCACACATGAACAGCTGTGGACGCTGCAGTAAAGTAGTTATTCTCCTTATACTTCATTCAAGTCTGCTTGGAGTCCACTTGGAGGAGTGCATGTAGTTGTTGTTGGTCTTGTAGTCTAGTGACTGCACAGAGCAACATGGACATCTGCACAGACCCCAGTGTAAACCCTCTGATGACAAAACGTATGCTGCTCAGACCCTTTGCGGACACTAGAATACTCATTGATGCAGAAAGTATGACACAAGTATAAGCATACAAGTACAACACTGCTTCTCCGCAGATGTTGTGATCGCTATAATAAGCATTAACCATTACTGGTCAAACGATAACATCAGACCAAAGCAGCGAGTCTCTGTGTGTCAGACTCACACCTTCAAATTCCGATGCGTTTCCTGTTCGGTGCCGTCTTTGGCAACACCGACTACCTGCCCTGACAACGCAGGCACCAGTCCTCTCCCTCAGGCCTTCTGATGACTCAAACTGACACACAGCTCTCTCTCCTGCTGGGGAAATGTTTTATCACAACTCCTCCTTGCAGCTTGGTTAAGGCCACAGTCATCACCACCACTGCTTTGCATCCTCCCACCAGGGGGCGGAACAGTGGGAGATAAAGGGCGGGGTGTTATTTTGAGCTCCCAGCTTGAGTATGGAGGTGTATCATCATGTAAAGCTGCGTAAAGTTGGCAGTGTGAGTGGAAAGAAGACAAAGAGGAGAGAGAGCGCTAATGGCTGAATCATACACCACTTGTCACACTCCCTGCTCCACCTGTGGTTGAGACCACTCCACATCCATGTGTGTGTGTGCTAAAGTGCCTGTGTAGGTGAGACGGAGGGCCGCCATGTGTGTGCACATGAAAACACTGTATGTGTGACAGAGACAGGGCGGAGAAAGGAATGAGCAGATGTGTGTGTGTGTGTGTGTGTTTCTTTGCGTGTATACACACGTGGGTGTGATTCCTGCCTCTCTGTCAATACATGAACTGCATGAGGCTTCAATAGATTCACGGATGACGCATATCACAACAGGAACGGCTCAGATCACGCGAAACCTCGACAACCACGAGTCATGATCATTTCTAAACTTTGAAACTAATATTCTCTATTCTTTAGGGAGGGGAAGCAAACATGAAAACTTGTGACTCTAGCCAAGGACATTTTAAGTATGTCACTAGTGTCAGTATTTTGGTGAACAAAGCTACGATACTTAAGATTTTAAAGATGTCAAACATCATTTTTGATATTTATGGTTTATCAGCAATAACTCGTACATTCATTCCAAGGTGGTTATGTTTTCATCTGTGTTTGTTTGTCCATTTGTCAGCAGGAGCAAATGAATGCAAAAATTACTCGGGGATTTCCATGAAACTTGATTAAACCAAACTGATAAAGTTTGGTGCAGATCCAGGTTTGGGAGGCGGATCCTGTAGCAGTGTCCCGCTGTTGAGTGGAAAACTACTTGGGCTGTAAGATGCATACATATAAATCGATACACATTTCAACCAATTGTGACTCAGCCCTTATGTAAAGTGCCTTGAGATAATGTATATTCTGATTTGGTGCAATACAAATAAAATTGATCTATGGCGGATGATCTGAACCCACAAAAGACACATAGTCATGACAATAGCCCAAATATTGTTTGTTATTGCTAAAGTATCACTGTTATGTGACCTGCGAGTAGTTTAATCATTGCACAAGACTTGTTACACATGCATGCACCAAAACAATAACACTGGTTGTGCAGTTACATACCATAGTAAATGATGGGTAAAGTAATTTCACAGGAATGTGCTCTGAACAAACAGAGATATAATGAGTCGAAACATCAGGGAAGAATGTACACACGAGGATATGGCACATTTTAGATCCCTAAACCAGTTGATGAAGATCAAATAAAAATTTAATTTATGGAAGAATATTGAACATTGTACCATACTGACTTCTTTAAGGCCCTGTCCCAATTCCTCTGCCTTGGCCCTACCCCGAGATATTTAGAGCCCTTCGCTGGGAGTGTCCCCAGAGCCACAGGGAAGAGGGCTAGAAAAATCTTACCCTAGGAATTGGGACACCACTCACTACGCCATCAGCAGCCAATCAAACGTTATTACAGTGACAAGCAATATCAACTAACAACCATTATCAACCAACATTATAACGGCGACACATCTGACAACTGCACGACAGACAGAAAAAATATCTATCTATCGATCAATACATAACATTTAATCTCTTTGTTCCTTCTCTGACAATCACAAGTGCCATCTTGTTTCTCTTCGTCACCCGAATATTGTTTGCACATTGGCGAACTTGTATTTCCAGTTTTCACGTGTGCTTTGTTTTGCTCCTTCCAGTCAGTAGTGACTGACTAATCTACATGTGTCATTTTCACCACAACTGAATATTTATGTAATTGTGTCAAGCAAATGTTCGGTGTCTATGAAAGTTCACTCACACCACCCTGCACAGCTGCATTGGAGCTCATACAAGCGTGTCAACATTTTTGTGGCCGGTTTCTTATTGTTGACGTATCCAGGTAACTAGGTAATTATGGAGGTAGACGGCGTCGCAGTTTTCTTAAGCAAATGACTGGTCATTTATACAACCTGGTAAACAGTGGTCAGTGAGGACCACACCAGACCTGTTTGAAATATTAGACTTATCAGAATTGTTGCTGGCAGTTCAGGGGTCAACAACCCTTCCCCCAAGTAATCATTAGAAACTCCAAGAGACATACAGCTATTTTTTTATCTTTTCTCAAGAAGCAAACTGCTAAAATGACCCTAGATATAAATACTGAGGGTCATAAAGGACATGAAGTATCATAAAAAGACGAGTCGGTGCTACACATATTGTGGGACTGCATTTTGCTGACAGCGAGGGTTATTTCTCTTTGGAGTAAACACTTAACAGATATCAAACTTTGGTTCAAATCAGCAGCGGCTGCAGCCATTAAGCGCCATCCAGCGTCAGACAGCACAACAACCTCCTCCTTTGTCTGCTTCGCTCTGCTTGATGCAAACTCATCAGTGACATCACTGTAGGACACCTGCCCACCAGCGTCACCGCTCATACGTGTGTAAGTGTAATGACAAGTCCAGTGCAGGCGTCAACATCCTGCCTCTCGGTTTTACTCTAAAAAACGATTCTCCAAATGTGTCGCTGAATATTGACTTAAGGCAGCAGGACAATTCATACAGATTGTGAGATATTTTCTTCACACCACTCACAAACAAGAAACACAAACATCAATTATGTTAAAAGGTACAAAATATCTTCATCAGATCAAATAAGATTTTTTTGATCACGTATTTATCATTTTAAAGTGCAAAAGTATAAAAACGTATATTGTGTTTAAAGGTCAATTTGTTGACGTCTAAGTCTGTATATCATGAGTTGTGCTTACATTATAATCGTGACGCACTGAAACACACACAGGCCTGCAGGCGCACACACAGAGGAGGCGAGAGAGAGAGATGCTTAAAGATAAACACACAAATACAAAGAAAGAGAGCACAAGACAGATGGATGATGAAAAAAGAGAAAAGTAGACCATGACAAGCCTGTAGGTAATAACACACATTCAGATAGACAGACAGATAGAAGCAGAAGAAAAGAAAAAAAGTAATACACAAAAGATGATGCTTATAAATACATTAATGTCATGTATTGAGTCATAATCTTTTGTCAAAACATTCATATGCACACACACACACACACACACACACACACACACACACACACACACACACACACACACACACACACACACACACACACACACACACACACACACACACACACACACACAAGCAGACCTTTGAAGTTGTGAGGAGCAGCCACACAATGTAGAAATGTCCTTGTTGTCCATTTCCTCGAAATGATGGTTTCAATCTAAATGTGTGCACTCAACTATTGTCATTAATATCAACAAACACATACACACATTTGTTCTTCTATCTTGGTGAGGACACTCATGGGCATAATCTAACTAAAGGCCCAACCCTAACACCAAGTCCTAACCCTCAAACTGCCCATTAAAAGTGGGTAAGAAAGTGTGGACCGGACAAAATGTCCTCACTCAATAGGTTCTAGGCTCAAAAGGGTCCTCACAAAGAAATCTGTACAAGTACACACAGACAGCAGTTGAAGGAGGCAGACCCCTGGTGACTGCGATGGCAGGGTGACCCACCACTCTTAATTGGTTTGTCGTAACAGGATGTGACCCACTCGACTGACCTGCCAAAATCACAACCTCCGAGCATTACCGACTGTGGACTACAAACCCCACTTCACTTCTTCCTCTCTCCTCACACAATGTGTCTTCATCGCTCGCAACAAAAACTTCCCCCAAAGTCAAAACGGACCCCCGTTGAGATGGCTTGTGCCAAACACAGCTTCCGATTGGCTGCCTGGGGAGAAACAGACTCTAATTGGCTTGTTTGATCTGACATCTCTCTCTGTACTGCTGTTGTAGCCAAAAAAGGTGTTAAACCCATCTGAAAGTTGTTGTATAAATGTAAATATATACTGTATGACAGTGGATTTACACAAATCACACAAATGACTTATATTGGATACAAAACGGACCAAAAATAAGTTTGGATGCATTAATTAATCAAATGCTTTTTGATTGGATACATTTTCTATTGAAATCCATCTTTGTAAAATCTGTATTTGAATGATTGGAGAGAAAGTGAACGTGACAATCTGAAATAACTCAAATGCCAGTCGAGCATAAAGGCGCTTATATTCTATGTTAAGCTACTTTTAGTTAGCTTCACTTCTGCTGAAGATTGTCATGTCTGTTAATTTTATGGTCTGTTGTCAAGGCGATATGTATTTAATGTGTATATATAATGAGTATGTCAGCCCTGTATGATGAGAAGTTGTGCTCTGAAAAGTTATTTAAAAGCATAGACATAAGGGAATACGTGGATTTTAAAGTGTTTGAGTGAAACATTTCTGCAAATATACGGCTTCCTCAACTTTATGAATCATCTTCAAAGAAACGAGGAGAAAAAAGAGAGGGACTGGTGGGAGATACACAGGCACAGTTGGTGGATCTGCTTGTAGTCGGCTATCACATGTCTGTACAGTTGGTACATTGGCTATTTGGGGAAAATACAATACTGGCAGCATAGAATGTCCAGATGTCAAATTAACATGGCCCAATAGGAATGAAGCTAAATTCGAATGGGTCACAACAATCTGCGGTGCCAGCTCTGATATATTACCATCGACTGTCTGGATGACATGACGGCTCCCAAAAAGTGAAGCCAAAGTGTCTTGATCAACCCCTGGTGGCTGGCTGCAGTATAGGTCATAACCCCCCCCCTCTAAGTTAGTGGATGGAACATTGACCAAACTGTTAAAAAATTTGAATCCACTTTTCTCAAAGATGTTTTTTGTCAATTTAGTTGGTTCTTGTCACACTTAGGTCCAAGTGCACTACTACTGCACAGTCTCAGGCTTCAAACGCACAAGATGGCAGCGTTTGTAACCAGGATATTTTGGCTTCATTTCTTAATAGTGGGAGGAAGTGGAGATGTGTCAGCGATCTTTATGTACAATCTATGGTTATTGTATAAATGTTATATGTTGTATTACGGTTACATGTGAGGTTATCAGATTAAATGTACTCAAAACAAGATTCGTATTCACTTTCCTCTAATGATAATGACAACAAATGCATTGCCACACTCTGAAATAGGTCACAGTTTATAGTCAGATGTGAGAGTGCTCCAGCAGGAGCAATAACAGTCATATAAAAAGTCAAGACAAAAAGACGACTGATAAAGAGGTCACTCTTCCTCTCCTCCTGGAGACTTTAGCAAACACATCAAGTCTTGTCACAAAGGTTTCATTAAGACGTGTGGTGATGACAATGGAGTGATCCCAGTGTGAGTCACCCCCTCCTCATTTCCTGTTGACCACAGTCGGGGAGCCACAAAGCCCCACACGAATCAAGGAGGTCACAGAGAGGAGATGCGAGGGCGATACAGCGAGCGAAAAAATGACTCCATCACGAAGGCCGTTGCCTTGGAGAGTTCTCATCAGCGGCCGTGTGTGATATGATAAGGTGTTAATAATGCTGCATGTCAGGCGCAGCAGATCTTACAACATCACAGTCGCATGTCTAATTTGACTGGTGTCAGCGGTACTCGTACTATTATTGTTGTTATTATTGTGTGGTGGTAGGATGCTCGGAGATAAAGAATGTAACAAAGGAATGTCTGTATGAGACACAAAGAAACATGCACGCTCACACATGTACACACTCTCGGTCACAAGCACGTGTAGGTATAAAAATACATTCCAGCTTTACAATTAAGCCACACACACACACACACACACACACACACACACACACACACACACACACACACACACACACACACACACACACACACACACACACACACACACACACACACACACACACACACACAGAATGTGAATTCCACTTCAATTCCTCCTCCTCCACTGTAAAAGGGTGGTGGTGGTGTGTGTGTGTGTGTGTGTGTGTGTGTGTGTGTGTGTGTGTGTGTGTGTGTGTGTGTGTGTGTGTGTGTGTGTGTGTGTTGGGGGGTTGCTGGTGGTGTTGCGTAGCAATTATCATTGTGCGTGCCCCAGTATTATAGCCAATCCTCGAGGATTAAGGTCGCAGAAGAAGAGTTAGTCATTATTCTCGCACGAGCGTCATCTCTGCCATCGCACCAGTCATCTGCAGATATGTTAATTGAGGGGTTGGAGCAGGGATGAAGCCGGTGAAGGCAGGAACCTTCACTGAGACAACAGAGGAGGAATAAATGTTAACGTGCGTCCTGGAGCTTCCTTCATCCTCTGTGTAAAGTAAGAGGCAGATAAGGAGAAACACGGTTTGGTAAGGCTCACAAATCGCGGTTAAGAAAAGGACATCACTCAAAGAACCTGAACCCAATAGTGAATAATTGAGTACAGTAGGTAAATATGGTACATCATGGATACCATATGGCCACTCTCTGTGTGTACTTGGCTCTGCTGTGGACACAAAGCAGACACACAGATCCCACCTTCAGTCCGTCACGTAGCCCGGGGCTCGGTGCCACATCACGTGGCGGTTCTGAGAGCCCAGATTAACGCCTGGGAGAGAGACAGAGAGACACTGCCAGAGAAAGAGAAAGAGGGGGGATGATGTCGACATGACTGGGCTGATGCTGTGTCTTGTCATACATACCAACAGCACTGGTGACTCATCAGCCTCCACTTTCTTTTATTTCCTCTACACTGCCCCATTTGATCAACTGCGGATTACTATTAATATCATTATATCTGTGTAAAAGGGCTCTTTCCATTGTCTCCCACTCCTTACAAACAGAAACACACACTCAGAGTCAGATGCCTGCGGATGATGTGCTGCTGACACTTTCCATGATGTGTCCCTGTCTGACACAGAGGTGCGTTCATAAATCTGCTTTCATAAAAACAGACCAGGTGCACTCCAGGTGACTCAGAACGACCAGGTGTGGGGCAGCAGCGCTCCTCCCTCCCCAGAAACAAAAAGGTAAGCATGTTCAGTATGTAAGCCGTTTTATTGGATTTGAATGTCACTACCGTTTGAAATGAGCAGGAAGATGTGGGTAGTTAGCATTAGCAGATATGAATCACCAATGGATGACGAGTCTCCACCTATGGTTTCCACCTCCTCCTACTATCTAGAAATAAAGCAAAAATGTTCTTGATGTAAACGATTTGACAGTCCTCCGACATGTATGGTGTAGAGATCTGTGAGATGGTGTGATTATGTAAAGATGATCTGACGTCTTTCTTCCTTCTAGCTTACAAGAGCTAAGCTAAGAAGTAACCACTCTATCATTGTAGTTACATGCGTGTGACGAATCACACGCATGATCAAGTCAAAGCTGTCCTGTGTCACAGAAGCCTTTCGTTTCCTCTCATCTAAAGCAGTCAAACCTCTCCGCACTCTGTCCAGGACTGATAACCGGCTTGATAAAGGCTCCCCACTAAAGCCTTCTGATTTGTTAGACCCATATATATTTAATAAAGAGTTTCTTGGCCTTCCCAGTCATAATGTACTATGCACACCCCCGCTCACTGCAATGCTTCACTGTCACCCATTCATCTGCTGTGTACAAGGAGTGATGGGGGCTTTGAGAGGGGAGACAGTCAAGGACCACTGAAGCAAGGAGGACGGATCCCAGTGGCCTTTTCCAAAAGCTGTGCATTCGTCACCTCTCCAGCGGCCATGGACAAGTCAGAACGCACACAGACAGAGAGAGATGACAGAGAGAGAGATGGAGGGAGAGAGAGAGAGAGAGAGAAGAGAGGAGGAGGGTATGAGAGGAATAAATATTAAAAGATAAAGAGAAGTGGACAAACAGTCCTTACGTCACTGTAATGACAGCCTGACAAAATAAACACAGCGCAGCTAACATTAAGTGTTCTACATGGACAGCCTGTCGCTGCGGCAAGTGACATCGTGACCGAGTCAGCGTAATGGAAGTGTGTGTCAGCTACATGTGTCAGGGGCTATTATCTTTCTTTGTAGGTAGGTGTGTGTGTGTGTGTGTGTGTGTGTGTGTGTGTGTGTGTGTGTGTGTGTGTGTGTGTGTGGTGGAAAAGACATGCAACTCCATCAGCAAAGTGCTACTTCCCATTTTGCATCGAGCACATCTAAAGAGCGTCCTCTGCGAAACAGAGAGGGAGGTGGGGAGTTTAGGGGGTCAGACAAAGACCTTAACCACGCAGGAACACAATTGGTCATGGATGTCAATCAATCACACTGTGAGGCAGACAGGCAGGTAGCTGTTAGTCATACTGTATATAAAACCTCTTTATTGTCTGCGCCTGCAACTTGAAGCACCTCACACACAGAGAAGAAGCTGGGACACTGACACATAAAACATTATATTATATTATATTTTAAGACATTTTCACCAAGGTGCTTTTTAGGCTGCAAGTGCAGCTGTCAATGTATTTTTGTTTTCACAGTACAACCATGATTCCTTCCCATCTTTGTTTATTATTGTATAACCATAATGATGAGGTTTCCCTAATGTAAAAAGGGACCAAAAAAATCCAAAACCAGCCACAACATCAGTGACCTCACTAGTTTCTACAACATTAGCTCCGCCAAGGAGGTTATGTTTTCACCCCTGCCCTCAAAAACTACTGGATAGATGAACATGAATCTTGCTATGAATACAGTATGGCTGCTGCTCCGCATCAGCAACATTTACACTAATTTCCCAGGGAAATACTTTATGGATCTTGATGAAAGAAATCAGGCACATTTAAGAAGTGATATGTAGGAGTGTGTGAAATTTGGTGCAGCTAGTTACACAAGTGCTCAGTAGTTACTCTGCCATGTTTAAATGAATACTCAGCAGACATTACTACATCATTACACACGTGTTCAATAGGTTTTATCACAGTATGGCTAATCAGAAGACATGGATGAGACAAGATCCATCTTCAAACTCATTTCTATCTCAAACAGCTGTGACTGCATCTTGTGATGCAATCATGGTGACAACATCTGTCCAAAGACAGACAGACATATAAACACCTGCCAAAGTTAGTCAGAACCCCCTCTGTGGGAGTTCCTTCTTACAGCAGCGTCTCCAGGACACACACACACACACACACATCTACATATGGTGAGACACAGTGACTGTAGACTCTCACACACACACACACACACACACACACACACACACACACACACACAGTCACAGACAGAGTGACAGCGCCACAGTTTTAATGTAATTTAACATCAAAAAGATTAATATCACTGCAATTCAATCTTCTCATTAAAATTCAAAGAAAGGAAAAATCAGTTGGCAGCCAACAGACACAAATTGCATCAAGGTAATAATGCAATTATTTAATTTAGGCCGAGGTTATTTGTTTTCCACTTCATACAAACATGTGGTCCTCCAGATAGAAGCAGCACATGGTAAAAAATGAACATTTCTACTTATTCCAGAGGAAATAAGACTGTGTGGACTGTGATCTGGGAGAGGTTGAAAATGAAATGCACATCACACTGCTCTAATTATGTATGATTATGTATGATTATGTATGAAGAGACGTCTGCTCTTTTGTTGTGATTCTGCCACTACACTTGTCATGTTTGTGTCACGTGGGCTGGGCAACATTTGGTGCGTGACACCTTGAAAAAACAAATGACTCACTTATAGTGGAAACAATTTGAGTTCTTGGGTGTCCCTGCCTCCAACAGGGTAGTGGTCTCTGATGCCGTGCCAAGTCTAGGGACCGTTGCTTCATGTCGTCCCCCTCGCTCTCTGTCCAGGGATCCTGTCAGTCTCCACAGTAATCTGTCAAATACACACAAAAATGGAAAAAAAACGCTTTCAATATCTGGAAATGCACAGGAAGTGTAAACCGAATCATACAACGATAATCACAACCACGACAAGCAGCTCTTCTCCATTTCCTTCTATGAAATTGCTCTTTAAAAAACGTATTCCACCGTCTCTGTCGTGATGGAAACATGTTAATAACGAGACGTGACTCACACTCATTCATTCTGCAGTGTTGAAATCTAACAGTGTTTCAGAGGAGAATAATAACAGAACCGTGGTCTTGATAAAGAAAGACTTCACGTCGGAAAGTGATGCATGATCATTTCTGCGCGGAGTTTTAAATTGGTGAGCGATCTGATTACGTGCAGCAGCTACGATCCCACTGTAAATGAGCTTCAGATGGGTTTTCACTGATAACGCTGAGGCAGCTGCCACTTCCAATCTTCTGTGTGTGCTTGAAAGGCCTGGCAGACAGTTTGTGAATTACCTGGAGATCCACGCAGGAGACGGGCTTCAAAATACCATGAACATTGTGTTTGGATAAAAAGAACACACACACACACATTTTATTCGCCATCTGAATTTGTCAGTGTAAATAACTTGGGGGGGTTAATGTTCCTGGACCTGCTGCCTCTGTGGTCACAAAGGAAACATTTGAGTTTCTGTCAGTAAAAAGGTGGAAAACAAACCTGACATGTTTGTAAATCTCCCTGAAGGAGATGAGCAAAATTATTTGCATGTGTTTAAATTTGTGTATTGGATCTCTTTCTTCCTTCAAACAGTGACCACAGCTCCACCCGTCTCCTCAGGCATCTCCTCCTGCTGAACAGGACACGTTTAACAGGGACCAGTTTCTGTGTTATTGAGCCGCTCCGTGCCTCCCTGAACACTTCAACAACGATGCTCGATTATCTGAAATCACATTCCTTCAAGAGTAAATAAGTTTAGGACTTTCTGTACGAGAAAGTCGAGACGGATTTATTCCTGTGGATAAAATAAAAAAAAGCAGAACAAAATGTCTGCTGGGAGCTAAAATCGGTCTCAAATTAAATTTCTGGCAATCAGCGTCCACAGTTATCAAACGTTCATGTGATTTGTCTCCTCGAGCTACTTGACGGTTAACAAGCTGCCACCGAGCGCGTGACGTGGAGCCTCTTGATTTCTGTTTGTCCTGGTGACTCACAGGTCACAACGAGCAAAACTCCCATCCGGGCCTTTTCACATTGTGTAGTGTTGTGTCGAGGGATTGAGGCGGCTGGCGTGTACGTGAGGCGAGGGAGGGGCCTTGATTTGTGCCTGCTGGGTCTTCTCATCAGGAGCGTGACTAACCCCACAGAGGCTCCGGAGACAGGGAGCTTGTCATGATTGGGTGCCCAGGAGCCTGTTCTGATCCTGACCGGCCTCCAGACCAGTCCCTCTCCCTGCAACTACAATTACTCTCCCCGTCCGTCACACTGACACACACCTGCCTCCTCATCTCAGAATTACAACGCACCTCAGGCCTTGACTTCTCTCCTGAGAGACGTCATGCATAATTTGTTTTGCCGTGAGCCCCCCCCCCCCGCTCGCTCCTCAATCAACCGGTGAAGGACATTCGTGAGGAATTGCTTTTTCTCCACTGATAAGGCTGCTGTGACGTCAGAGGCCCAGTCGCCGTGGGGGCGATGACTCATCCGCATCACTGGAGGAACCCCCACAGAGTCAGTCCCTCTGCCCGGCTTCGTCTCAGCTTCTCACATTGAGCCATGGACTCCCACTGTGGCTCTCTTTTAGCACAGTAATTGGCTGCATGGGTTTGTTTCTCTGCGAGGGAAACGGAGAGGGGGTGGATTGAAAAACAACAACTACAATATGGAGATGAGGTCTACAGAGTATGAGTCATGACGGGAGTGAAAGTGGAGCAGAACTCCTCCTGTGACAATCCTCACAAGCGGCAGACGCAGCCAACGGCCGCGCTCTCATTTCAGGCCAGGAAACCAAAACGCCCGCCAGAAACATTTTAATTAGGCAGCGTAACCTACTTCCTCTACGTGCACTTCACTTGTCAATGACACCTGACCCACGTGGTCCCAAGCCCCTTCACCTGTCAGAGGATGGGAGCGTTCTGACCACAGCCAATCCAAAGCAAAGAAAGAAAGCTATGTTTGTATTTACAAGTTTGTCCAAAGTGACAAAAAAATGACTCAAGGCCTTGAGGTGCTGAAGGAGCTGGAGGTGACCTTGATGGAAGTGCAAAAATCACACTTCTATTTTTACTTCTAAATGCAGGACACAAACCTTGGTCGACCCGGTGTTTATATTCAGCTGTGTTGACAATCTTCATCGTTTCTGTCCTTCATGCTGTCCAACCCTCATCTCAGCTCAGTTTAACCATCAGTTAGCTATACCACACATCCTGTAAGGGCCACGGGGGGGACTGGAGCCAGTCCCAGCAAACACTGGGCAAGAGGCCAGTGTGTCGCAGAGCTGTCATGAGCAACCATTCATAACTACGGGCAATTTAAAGTCTTCAATTAACAGAACCTCAGTCTGCATGTCTTCTTACATGATAGAGCAGATGTTTCATTTTTGCAGTCTACATGGTGATGCTGCACCTTTTCCAGCCTGATTTTAAATGCACGCATTGAACTTCCAGTCGTTGGCAGGTGAAAAGCCATGAATGTTGGCAAGTTCTTTTTTATCTTATAGGGACAACGTGCAACAACTATTTTTTTCTTCAACACTGGCAAGACAGCGAGGCAAGCGAGCTCCTCAGTTTATGATGTCAGACATGACTAACCAGGGGAAATATAAAACAGAAAATTAACCTCCTGTGTTGGCAATGAGAAAGGAGCTAATCACCTTTTGTAGCAGGTTTACCTGCTTTTAAAAAAAACACTAATTTTGTTGTATGACAGGTATGAGTCTTGGGACTGTAGGAGGAAGCCAGAGCAGCTGAAGAGAACATGCAAACTCCATACAAAGACCACAGCCCAACCAGGATTCATACAGCAACCTTATGACTGAGAGTGCTCCCCACTGCACCACCATGCCACCCAGTTTCTAACCATATTTTTTAAAATATCTAATTTAACTTATTTTGTAGTTTTTTCTGGATCCAAGTGCGGACACCAAGACCTGCGGAGGAAGCTCAGTGATTTATTCTGACAACACAAAGGTGAGCAAGAGCCATCAACACAGGAAAATGTTAGCTACTGGAACCTGGGGTGGGGGGGCAGGCTGGGACACAGACTTATAATAACGTGTAAAACAGTTTAAAAAAGACTGTCCTAGAAATTTTTACAGACATACAAAGTGCCTAAAACTTGGTAAAACAATTTGAAACGTGGCTGACATCAGTGCCTAATATTAAAAAGCAGCAAGAACACTTCCCTGTAGAAATCATGCTGTGAAGTGCAGTGTTGATTGCAAAGAGTGAACCTGTTCTCTCACTTGTACATTAAGAAAAGCTACAGGAGGTAGTTTGACAATGAGCTGCATGTTGAGATGGGAAACTGTTTATCTAACTTCTAAACTTCTTCTGAATCCCTCATTGAGAAAATATTCATGGTATGAATCCAACATTTTCTGAGATATCACACAAACATGGTTTGAGATGAGTGCAAGCAGAGAAACAGGAACATATTCTGTGTGTATTCCAGACCCAGTAATCCAGCCATTGGTGCTGTGTAGTGTGTCCACCTTGTTCCAGTGTGGAACCAGGTTCAAATACCACAGGAACATCAACTCACCCCAACAGATCCTGAACTGACACAGAAGACTAGGAGAACAGAAACACACAAGTGAGGCTGCAGGGATCATTGAACAGGTGAAACACACGTGGACAGGTGAGGACAATCACAAGGGTGGGAAACAAGTAAGAGACACTGGGAAAGTGGCTTCAAAATAAAACAGGAAATGAGACAACGTGAGGGATGAGAGGAAACATATGATAATGAGTACAAACCACAAATCCAAACACAGGAGGCCATAGGAATAACACAAAGAAAACTTCAAATCCACAAAAAGAATATTGCTAAAATCCTGATTCTTGTTTTCACCATGGACTCTAAGGTGTGATCACTTCCTGTTTCCACCACAAAGTTCCAGTGAAACACCCTCAGTGTGTCAGATGATGGAGGAGGTGAGAGCATCTTTTCATCATGGAGGAGAAGCCAGAGAGAAAAGACATTTCTCACAATAAATCCCCACAGGGAAGAAAGTCCAAACAATTAGTCATTCTAGTTGCAGCTCACTGAAACGACAAATAGTCATTACTGGGTTCATTACCAAGTTCAGGATTTTGTGTTTCCTGTAGTTTTAACCAGGTTCTTCAGAACAATAAATATCCTGGATGGATTTTTGTTCTTTAAATATAGTTGTTTCTGACATTTCTTTATTGATCAACCACCATACAACGTTAAAAAGGCAATATCCGTAGCTGTTGAATTTACATATTTTATTTCAACAGAGGAGTAAAGATTTTAATTAGCAGTGGGCTCACTCCCCATGTGAGGTGTCACTTCCTCTCAGAGGAGCGGAGCTTCACAGTGACAGTGGTGATCACCAGCTCCTCAGGGTTTTCTCCCGAGCTGATGAGATTCAGACGAGGATTCCTCTGACGTCTGGAGCAGGGGGGCTGAGCTGCAGGAGACAAATTAACTCGGAGATTCATTTGAAATGAAGAAAGGACAATTAATTCAGGACTGGATGGATTTATTCGTGACCATGAGAGTCCATCTCCTCCAAAGCCCTTCACCCTTAACCCCTACTAATAGATACCCATCATATTTCTGGATTGAAGGCATATTTTAACAGTGATGGTTTTCTGTTTCTGAAGATTCCTCCAATCATCCTCTTGTGCCTGATTTCCACTTGTTTATCACTGTATTTCTTTTTTCCATGCTTTCCCTCGCACAGGCTCTGTTATGTGGGAGTCACGGGAGCCATGGGAGTCATGGTGCTTTTCTGCAGCCTAGTGGTGCAATACAACACAACTGCTCCTGATGTTCAGATAGTCGGAGTCCTGCAGCCTCATCATACACCTTCCTTTAGTTTTATAACCAGCTTCACAACACTCGATTCTCCAAAGTTTCATTGTTTCCATTTGCATCCATGTGTGGATTTCAGCCAAAAATTTAAGTGTGGTTCAGGAGGTAGAGTGGGTCATCCACTAGCCAGAAGGTCAGTGGTTTGATCCCAGACCCCTCCACTGAACCCTTCCCTAATTTCCAAATTGTGATAGAAAAAGCACAGCATGTAGTTGTGTGTATGAATGTGTGTGACTTTAAATGGTTGTTATGACAGGAAAATGAGCTACTGTGTATAATAACAGTCCATTTACCATTTGTTGTAGATATAAACATAATATATTTTTTATATATTTTCAGGGCTGGGTTTGATTTATAAACTGTATATTTGATATATGTGTATATATCACACACATTTGATCACATCAAATACAGACAGCCGAAAGTGACTGGATCATTTCTGTCTTTAAAATGTCAATGTCAATCCAAAGCTCTTAGCATGCAGCCACATCAGTCTCTCTTGTGAATGTGATCCATATAATATTTAAATATATTTACAGTGAGATCGCCGACACAGATATAAAACCACATATGAAATCCAGTGAAACCAGAATTGGAAAAGAGATTGAATGTGATTAGTTTGTGCAAATAAAAGAAAATAATAAGGTTGATATCTCTGGCATCTGCAGTGAGAACATTTCACTGTCTTCTCCAAATTTTCTCTGATACAGCTGCATTTATGTCATTTTAAAGAAACATTACAACACATCGTTGAAAAATGAAAAATCAACACAGCCCCATCAGAGAGTGGAGACGAGTAGATTATATCAGTAGATTTCTGATATAATAAGAAACAGTCACTTCACTGTCAGTGGAGGCTGCAGAAATTCATTGTGATACTGAGCATCTCCAGGCCTCTGCTGCCCCCTAATGGCTTGTTTTCTGTTGAGTTACTGTAATAACCTGAAGACGTTTTTATTTATCTATTCATTCTTTCATATATTTATCTAATTATTTTATGAATTGCAGGAGTTGAATTGTACCACAGTAAACGCTGTGCTTTGTTATTCTGACTGAATGTGTGACTATTTTGGTGTTTACACATTAAAGCAGCTCTTTTCTTTAATGAGATGGAGAAGAAGCGACAGTCATCAACCCTCGTGTGCTGATAATAGGTCACACAGTCACATCCTTTGTCAACGTGTATTATTAATAATCCTCATACACTATTATGATGTAAGTAAAAGGTCAGAAATTTGAGTTTAGCTCCTCAACAGAAACCATTGACAGTTTTTGTCCTGTAGGAGACAGTATTTCACTGATTATGACTGATGAACCAGCCTGAATGGAGCATGTGAGCCTGAATGACAGCAGAGTGACTTCGTCATAATGTTCCCACCGATAATAATAATAATAATAATAATAACAACAACAACAATAATAATGATAATAATAATAATATATGTGTATCGGAGACATGACAGAATTAGTGTTATGTAAATATTTCTAAAAGAAGACAAACTGTACATGTGATTATGTGATTGATTACTTTTAAAAATCATGTTTCCCATTATCTAGAATTATCTTGAATAACTGAGATTAACTCAGAACAAAGTTTGGTTCAGTTGAAATGAGCTGTATTTTATTTAACCCATATAAACAAATGTGCTACACAGTGTGAAGCTGGGCTGTATTTTACAACCTTCTCAAATATTAGAGACACCCACTTCTCCTTTTCTGTTTTTAAACTCAACCTTGTTTCCAGTTTGACATGTGACATGTTTTTTGTCATTATTTTCAGCACAGACCAGCGTCAGTGGTGAACCGTCAGTGGCATCTGACGTGGATTTGTGATCTAAGACAGATTATCTGCAGTTTACAGTGAGGGAGAGACATCTTCATCATCACTGTGTTTCTCGACGGCTGCGGCTGAACATGGTGGCTTTTGTACAACTTGGGAGGTTGAGTCTGACTCGAACCCTCGGAGCCTCTTTCCACAAACTGTGACCACTTGACGGGGACATTACATGTGGTGGACACTCATGTGGTCGGTTCAAGAGAGAAAAATGTATCTGCTTTGATCACACAGACATCATGTCATCAGATTTACAGCACGTGTGGAAAAGTGGATTTAGTCTAGCACGCATGCCAAACGTTATTTCAATCAATGTGACACGTTCAGTTTGATAAAAAGACGTTAGTTAAGTATCAGTGAGTGCGTGTGTAGAGGTATTAGACAAACAGCTGTTGTCAACCTTCTGAGATCCTTTTTAAAAGAGACAAATATCCTTCATTCAAAATCTGCTGAAAAGCTTCTTCCTGAACTTTCAACTACATCCAACAGTTTTCATCGGCAGGTGCAGTTTGTTCCGTTGTAAACTCTGGTCAACTGAACGAAATGTGGTTGAAAGTTCAGAAAAAAGCCAGTAAATTAAGTATTTCCCCCATTTTAAATTCTCTCTCTTTTTTTTTTATTTTTATTTTTTACTTTTATTCATCTCAGTCATTATCATTTTATGTCAAAGTTCTGTTTCAAAGGTCGAGAATGAACATTGAGGCTCAGGATTTAGGTCAAATTGGTACAAACATTGTCCAGATAAGATGCAGCCACACAAACTGCAGATAAACATACATATACATACACTGCACATATATGAATTCATATAGTCTATGGATTCTGTATCTATGTGATCCTTTATGTGCTCTTTCTCATTTTGAGCAAATTCACGACAGCTGCTCAAGTTGTTTGATTTTAATAACATATACAGGCCTGAAGTGATAAAACTAAAGACTATTTAAAGAAAAGGGAACATTGATCTTTTTCTTTTCAGTGTCACTATAATCATCCATCCGGACCTTCCGACCACCAAGATCACTCATGTGACCCATTAGAAGGGTTCAGATCCTCTATTCTATGTTATATTTCATGTTATTCTACAGGACACACATTCAATTCAGCTTTCAATTTGAAATGTTTATTTGTCCTGTAGAGTGAAGAGATGAACTGTGCAAAGAATCTGCTTGTTTTAGTTTGAAAGCCTGACCTTCAAATCCTTTTTGGACACCTCAGCATGAGTCACAGCTGTACGGCACATTCAGCTCTGAGACGTTTCATGGTACAAACAATCCGGTTTAGTCGTTCAGGTTTGAAAATCTTGGTGTTTTTATTGTAAGTATTGCATCTTCAACTTACACGGCTAGAGTCATTTATCAGAGTGCATGTTTTACAAAGGATGGCCACAGGTTCAGAACAACAGGACTCCTGCTCGTTTGGTTTGGCTAAACTTGACCTCATGGACCCGTTTGCTCAACGTCGACCTCCTGAGGGGCCGACACCAGAACGGAAAGTGGTTTCATACAGCTTCCACTTTGCCGGGCTGGTTCACTATTAGTCAAGTCAACTCATTCACCAACCTGAAGCACAGTCAGGGCTGTGGGTCTAAACCTAAACCTTAAACAAAGAGGTAAAAATATAGCTTTGTGATCAACAGCTTATGTAGATATGACATTTGTTTTTTGAATTTGCAGCGTAGCCAGAAACTCCAGTAACCTGGACTGACCCTGGACCAGTCTGCTCTGACCTTAACAGTTCTTTTCACTTCCAATGCAAATCCACACCTGCAGTTTATGTGATGGAGCCTCCACCACCACTTATTATATCTCACACTGGACAGACTGGTCCAGGAGTCTGATATGTGCTGAGAAGCAGGCAGGAAACTAAGATCAGTGCAGACGAGTCCTGGACCAGGTGCCTTTCTACACACACACACACACACACACCCACACACACATACACTGTACACTCACACATGAGAGAGCACAGACCTGGCTTCTGTCAAACCACTTCTTAAAATTCGTTTTCATCCCGTTTTAGAATACAAGATCAGAATAATTTGCCTCAAGAGACAATACAATGAGCGCCAGAGCGTTTTCACACATTTTTTTTGAAAAATAACAAGTCCAACATTGTCAGATTTGTCCCAATGACGTAAGAAAACACTTTGGACCCCAAGCAGGTGAAAAGACAAGTGTCCGATCTGCAAAAGGAGTGAATTTTATTTTTTTCAAACATGGGACATTTTTACCTGTCATCAACGCAGGTTCAAAAAAACCCAACGTATATGAAAAAGAAAAACAGAAACGAAGAGACGATGAAGGTTAATAACTTAAACTGGGGCAGAATAAATGCAAACTGTCCCTCAGAGAGAGAGAGAGAGAGAGATAAAGAGAGAGGACACTGAGGTGTTCTGAGGTGGTTTTGGCATTTGTGTAATTTTTTTAATGATCGAGCACCAACAGTGGTGACTTTCTGATTCAGTGCCATGTCCAACAACCTCAACAGAGCTCTGCCAGAGAGCTCACATGTCAAACTCTGTACACCGTAGTGACGTCCTTCAGAGGAAAGCGAAGGATTTGTTCTTCTTTGTTTTCTTTTTTACTTTAAATCCTCAGTGGGAGGCCTTGTAAATGTAAGACACATTTTTTTTTCAACTACAACACAAGTTTAATAGAGACTACAATCCTCCTAAAAGAGGAAAGTGGAGTTTTAGACCCCTTTTTATTGTGTAGCAGCCGGCTCAAACTGCCAGTAAAAGTCTTGGCTATCAAATAAGCCTTGTGCAGAGGAAGCCCCCCTCAGACCCCCTTAAAAAAACAGGTTCGGCCTTTTTGTTTTTCAGCCTATCCATGTTTTTTTTAAAGATCTGAATTCGTCGTCACAGGCATAGCGTAGGAGAGGTGGGAAAGTCGGCTCCGGACAAGGCTGACGACTCTAAACAGGCGGGCTCAGCATTAGGAGCAGCTTAGGGGCCAATTACATTTCAAGTGTCCATCAAAAAAAAAAGAAGAAAAGAATATATAACAAAACAGCTACATTTTCTTCTCATTCCCTCCCACCCTCTGGACCCTCCCCTCAAAAAAACAGAAGAAAAATCAAGGAATAATAATAACGACAATAACCCATAAAATATACATTTCTCAAAATAAGGAATGAGGAATAATCATCAATAGGAGGAGTCAAATAAGACAGAACCAAAATAAGTTAACTTTTCTTTCACCCCCGTCGCTTGGGTTCTTTGAGGGATTTGAGAAATAAATATTCAAAACGGTGGCGCTGTTTGTTTTTTTTTCTCTTCCAAACATAAAAAGGATCCATGGGGACTGAAAAGAGAGAATAATAAAATCTGAAAAACGTAAAGAGAACTGTGGTTGAAGTGCAATCTGTAACACCAATGGAGCTGGGATGGCGAACAGTGACATCATCATATAACCCGTTTTTTTCTTCCCCCCTGCACTTCAGACGTTTTCCTCCACAGAACACCTGACCACCAGTGGAATGAATGCCATATGCAGCATTTTTTAACCCCCTGTTCATGAACAATACAAACACGAGAAAAAGAAAAAAAAAAGTCTAATAAATTATAAGAGTGACACACAAACATCCTCCAACACAAGTCTCACTGCAACGCTTTTTTGTTTTTGTCGTTTTGTGGTTTCTAACGTGTTGGAGAATAAATTTTCTTTCCTCCTCTGGGAAGCAACGAAAAGGAGGAACTCTCAAATGTTTCCATCAATAAAAACTGAGCAGAGTAAAATAGTGTCCATGCCACATCCACTGTCACTCTGTAGAGGACGACATCTTTCCGTAAATCTGAATCTAAAAAGCACAATAAACACAGGTCAACCAGCAACAGAGGCAACATGTCTATCCATGAGCTCTACCCTTTTTTTTTTTTTTAAATCTCTTTTCTAAACTTTTATTTATTGAGCTATTTGTATGTACAAAGAAAAAACTAGAAATTTGCTTTTTTGGACGGTCACACACACACACGTGTCTTTAGGGAGAGAAACAAAAAACAGGAGGGATTTCAATCTGATGAGACAAAAAAAAAACGACTACAAGAGTTATTGCTTGTTACTGCTGGAAAGAGGTTGGGCGTCTATTCCAAAGTTTGTCGACTTTTTCGTTTGGACTTTTTCTCTCTTTTACTTCTTGGTTTGTTTGTGCTGTTTCTGTGGACAGCTCTAAAGTAGGCAAGTGCAGGATGGCTTGTTGTAGCTGCTTGTCGAGGGGAAAGAAATCAAAACGAAACACACACACGCGCGCACACACACACACATACACAGTTACAATTTCCACTCTTTGAAAATGCACTGAGCACCCACATTCGATAGGAATGTATTTTTTCCCTCCATATATTTTTTTGGGGGTTGTTTTCCTCCACACTTGGTTGGAAACAATCATAACAGACATGCTTTGTTTGCTTTAAAAGCTTAGTGGTTGTGTATCTGATCTGCTTTCCCATTGGTTTGTTTCACTATAGCACCGATTCAAGTGTTCGAGCTTCTGCGGTGTCGAGCAGAGGTGACGAAAAAAACAAACCCAAAAGACGTGGCTTCAGTCAGGGGCTGGAAAGATGCTTTTTCAGCTGTGTTGATATGGCAAAGTTCACCCACAGTGTTCATTGAAGTCCAGATTAGATGTGCTCCCGATTATCCCGGCCCAACACCACAACATCAGGATGGGATACGAAGGATCAGCTCAAAACACACACACACACCCACAGGAGGGAGAACTTGGAATTATTTCAATATTTAAGTGCATTTTGAATCAAATTGGGGATCGATCGTGAATGTTTAAAAAATCCAGACATTTTAAGGTTTGGAGTAAAAAGGAGTAAAATCAATCATTCATTTCAATTGCAAGGTTTAAAAATCACGATGCTGTATCATTTTTTTCACATCAACCAAGTCTCTGACCTCCCTTTAAAAGAGGAGAAGAAGATCAGAACCAGTCGTCAGTCTCACATCATATGGGTCCCTGGTATTTGGCAGGGAGGGCAACTAAAATGCTGGGAGCAGGAGAAGGGGGTGCTGCTCAGCCATTAGCTGGGACCCTGGTTGTCGTCTGAGGTGAATGGGTGTATGCATGTAGGCATGGCTGTGTGGATAAACAGATGGGAGGGCGGGCGGGTTTGGCAGGGGGGGTGGCGGCGATGGTGGTGGGCGTACTGGCGGTGGGGGGCTCTAGGAGGAGAAGGCAAGTTTGACACTGCAGGAGGAGTAGCCCTCGTCGCTGGCCATGCTCTGCAGGCTGCTGTGGTCGTCCAGGTCGCTGGTACTGGCCGTGCTCACACTGTCCAGCTCTCCATGGGAGAACTCTGTGCTTTCCACGTCCACCTCGATCTCCTCTGCAGCCGAGAATGGAGAGAGGGAATCAGAGAAGAAAAGGGAAATAAATCAATTCATCTGAGACTAAGAGACTGATTCTGTGAAGTACATTTGTGGCAATGACATAAAAATAAAGTCATGTCAGGAATAATCTAGAAGCAGATTTTTCTAATTTAATCTTTAAAATGTGCTACAGATACGCAGTATAGTAGTGAGTTCCATTTTTTCTTGCAAACAGTTCTAACAGTATATATCCATTGAAAATAATCAATTTGACCCGTTAGAAGCAAGCCAGAATACAAAATATAAAATATCATAGAAAAACTAATATAGGGTTTAACATTTCTATATTCAATACTTCAAGATACTTACTTTCAAGAAGCATTTTGAAATTGTAATCTCTATCCAAACAATCTGTGGTTGATTATATTCACTTTACAAATAGTCCCAGAGGGTCTGCAACCAGTACAACCTGAGTATTGTAAAAATTGCCTGAGAGCAGCTGCAGGATTTTGATTTGCTAATTCAAAAAAATCCTGTTTAGCGACTGTGGTCCCACTCACCTTGGTCAGAGTCCGAGCGGTCGGAACAGAGGGTGGAGCCCACGCTGTCCATACGTATCCTCTCGCCCTCCCCTGGGCTACTCTGGGCTACAGCACCGCTGCCTCCCTTCAGCAGCTCCAGCTGACGGTGGAGGTGCCTCTGCTCACGCTCCAGAGACTCCAGCTGGTACTGGCTCTTCCTATCCGCATCTTCAAGTTTCTGACAGGGGAGAGAGGGGGAGATGGAGAATAGGTTCATTATTTGGGGGAGATAAATGTCAGCATGTTAGCCAGAATTTTTTTTAGAGGTGAGACAAACAAATAGTGGGTGATGGAGGAGATAGGAGGACAGACTGAGGGCGAGACAGTTAAGAAAAATAGAGCAGATAAGAGAAGAAGAGCGGGAGGAACACCTTAAGAAAGAATGCAGAAATTCCTCTCTTATTGAATACGCTGTCAAAACCTCAACCACCTGTTTCAAACGTGTTGTGTCCACTCAGATCTAACCTTCTGGCCTTGTGTCACTGCCGCCGACAGTGACGAGCGTGACTCCCGGCGACAGACCAAAACAATGGGCCGTCAATAAGTGATGGAGAGAGAGAGAGAGAGAGAGAGAGAGAGAGAGAGAGAGAGAGAGAGAATTTGCATGTTTGGTAGTGTGTGAAGTGTGTGTGCGTGTGTGCGTCCAACAACAATATCGGCTCTATGCTCCCCCTGTCTGTTATGTGTAGCACGCTACCCAGGCCTTTTCACATGTGGCCTGCTCAGTCTCAGTCACGTGCCTGTTGGTAGCGTGGATGTGAAGGCATGAAGCTGATGTCTTAACATGTTACACGCTTCTCAGGATTATCAGGCAGAGGAATCATATCTGACGGTGTCAGGTGTAGTTAAATGTCGATATTTCACTTTTAACCCAGAAACTGGAACAGAATGGTGCAACAAAATTTTGAGATTGAATGTGCCCCTGAAAAAATATATCATGTGACTACTTACGTACACTGGTGGACACAGGAAGCAAATTGTCTACTCTGCAGTTGGTTGCTTAGTAACAGAAAATACGATGAATGGTGTTGAAATGGTGAAAAGTAAGAGCTATTTTCAGACATTTATGTCAGAGAATGTGCGGAGTTGGTCTTTCTCATATGAACAACTCAGCAGGAGAGTCTCTGCTCAGAGTGACAACGAGGTGGAACTGTGACTGGCTATAGAAGTGTTGGCAACGCTTATCATTCACTGCTGGTTGATGATCAGTTATGCACTGATAAACCAGTGAAAGTGGCAACTGGCAAATTATTTGGGGCTAAAGAAAAAAAGGTATGGGGATACAGTCCCTGAATGCCAAAGCCAGGCGACACCAATGGTAAAAGGTAGCAGCAAAGATCAGAAACACTAATTTAGACAAGGAAGTGCATCATTTTGTATTTGTATCAACATTTTTTTCTTTGCTCAGTTTTGTTCCCTTTCTACCTATGTCACCATGATATATTTTTCTTCTTTCGATCTGTGTTTTATATTTGTGTCCAGATATGTGACCAGGACCTGCTGTACTGATGCTCTGCTCAGCCTTTACCTTTATGTGTGCTTTGGCTTTGTTGAGCAGGCCCAGGGTGGTGTGGCGGTTGCAGTCAGGTCCCAGAGGTATGAGGGACTTCAACCGCTCCAGACACAGCCGCAGGTGAGCTCGTCTGCAAAACAGGACGACAGAGAGAGACAGAGGAAGATAGCGATTAGATAAATCACAGAGGACAATGGGGAAGTTGTTGAGGCCCTGGACAGTAAAATGCATTCCATCCTGGTTTGTTCAGGCAGACGTGGTTTAATGACTCACTTCTCTTGATTACTCTTGTACAGGTTGTAGGGTGATTTTTAAGCAGTAAATTCCAGTTTCAAACAAGTTTTTCTAATTTCCAGCTACTTTATACAAACCACCAGAAGGTTATTAAAAGAACAGTTCACCCTTAAAACCAGCTATTGGAGTCTTTACTCTTCTTCTTATTCTGCTGTATTTTTCTCTTTAATCTTGCACATGTTTAACTGGCTAAACACAGATGTCAAGCTATTCATGACTTCACACCCACTTCAAGCAAAAGACACAAATTTACAGCTGTTTTCCATGGGCTCTGATGATTTCTAACACGAGCATCTAATGGTGGATTTCTCCCTTTTAAATAAATCTGCTGCTCACACCAAAATGCGAACACTATACTGTCACCTTGGGAAGCAGCCTCATTAAGACACCCTCGTATTTCTCTCCAAGATCCGGCTCATGTGTTGTAAATCCCCCAGCTTACAGTTCAACAACACAGCAGGTTACATATGATTCATGTCTCACATAAGCCTCGGGACGCTACATTAGCCTCTGCTGGTATTTTAGTTCTGACAAACAACAAGTTTCAGCTGAGAGAGGGAGGGGGGCAGAAATGTGTAAGGGCATTTCCTGGACCCTGCTTGTCTTGTACTCACTCCATCATCCTGACAGTCCCTTATTCTGGACTATCTATCCTGCTAATGGCCCGGAGTCGAGAGGTAAAGAGAGATAATTGTGGCTATAACACAATCAGCGCTCCATTAGCAGGGCCTGCACTTTTAGCCTGGCCTGGAGGGAATGGTGGAGAGACATTAAGAGTCAGTGGATTCAGTGGAGCGACCCCGGGCTCGGGAACTATCTCTGTGGGGGCCCCAAGGAGACGAGCACGGGGGACTGAGAGCACACCGACTTCACAGGAATAGACTGCTCTGTGCTACGCTCTGCTGGTTTAAGACTGGTGGAGACATGTGAGCGATGGCTGGAGCATGTCTGTCTGTGTGTGTGTCTGTGTGTGTGTGTGTGTGTGTGGAGGGGAGGTTAAGCTATGCATGGATGGTGCTGATAAGAACACGAGAGCAGTACAAGCCATTAAACCATTACAGTAAGCACGAGTGTGTGTGTGTGTGTGTGTGTGTGTGTGTGTGTGTGTGTGTGTGTGTGTGTGTGTGTGTGTGTGTGTTTTAAGTACATGAACAAGACGAGTGCTGCATGTCTGGGGAGTGAACGAAGAGGTGCCTGATTCAGTCTGTCGTGCTAAAAGTTTGGAAGTCACAAGACGTAATGTAAACACACACAAACACACACACAATAAGTTAAGAAGTTTGAATGATGACTGAATCAGTCTGGCTCAGGTCATCTGTCTGTGTAATCAGTTCTATTCACAGTGGAGACAAGAGCCCACCTCTGTTTCTTATCTGTGAAGGGTCTATCTGTGTTTGCCTCATCTGTACCTCAATACCACCATCTTTGCCCTTCAAGTGCACACGTGCGCACACACAAACACACAAACACACACTCAAACGTCTCCGTCTTTGAGTATTCAAACTAATACGGGACCAGCAACATTTCCAAACTTCTTCCCCTTAGGCGCTCAAAAAGAGTAGTAGTAGCAGCAGTGATGTCTTAGTTAAGGCTAAAACATAGTAGTGTGGATGTAGCCACAGACAGCCGGACAACATGGCTGAATATTTGTCTCGGTGGTTACAATTCTGTCAATTTCCTTCAACAATGCACTTAAGATTAAGATTAATACGTGATTACATGGAAACAAGCCATTAAGTGTATTTTACAGCAATTTGCCATATTTTCTACACAAGAAATTTCAAATGAAAAGGCCCATGTGCAAGGAATGTTTTCACATTGCTGATTTGCCATTCAATTATTTATTGTGCAGCTGTAGCTGAAGGCCAGACACAAATCAGATTTTAAATTACATGGAGGAACGAACACATACTTGCTCATGAATGCTACATTTTTTAGTTTTAAAGCTTGTGCTCACTTAAAAGACATCCTGCCTGATCTTACGTGTTTCCTTAGTTACTTACGCAAACATTGTTTTTCCACACACGGTCAAGCGCCGCCTGATGAGGGAGGCTGCGAGGGCAGAGCAGGACACACTGTTCATGTAGAGGCCTGCGTGTCTCTCTGTCTGGCCCATCAGGCGTCGAGTTAACAAACTCCAGACACCGGAGACCACAATCTTCTCCCCCACACCCATCCATATTAAAACAACCATCTCAGCAGACAGCCTCAGATAACCTCCACTTACAAACACTCCTGTCCTTCTTCCACCCTCCCTTCTCCCCGACACACTGACATGACGGACGTATGGAGGAAGTAACGGTGCTCAGACCGCAGACTAAAGTATCACCACATCTCTAACGTTGCCTGTGACCAAAATATTACATTATGGTTCTTAGTGCTAAGACCTCGATAAGTGATTGTGGTGAGAGGCATAACTTGTCGGGCTGCTGAATCACCACTTTTATGCCAAGTCAGTGTGAAACCACAAATACCACTCCACACCCATGTGATGCTGATGACGACTATGATGGTGGTGAGAAGGGGTTGGAAGAGAAGAAGAAGTCTGCCATGTTTTCAACTCCTGCAGCACCTTTCTGTTCTTTTCACAGATACACTTTTCACAGTGTACTGTGTGATGCCTTCTTACATAAAGCTATTGGTTGGCAGCTTTTAAACGTTCTGTGCCTCTTATCAATAGACAGACATATGAGACGCCTGCATGGCATTCGTCCTAATCTCTGGGTGCAAGACATGCTTTACTGTGGAACACTCTGATAACTACAGAGGGCAAAGAAGCCCCAAAAAGCATCAGAGGGAGTGGCGGAGGAACAGTGTGTACTTCATGTAATGTTGTGTAATTCATGGCTATCACACTGGACGGTCTCGGTAAGGAAAGTAAAACTGGAACTTCCATTTTCAGCAGAAAAGTATTTCAAATGAGGGAAGAAAAATCTGCAGATTAATAGCCTGGAGCCGGAGGCCACTTAAGATAAAGACAGAGACACATTTATCATGGTGGTCTGCACCACCAGCTCTGCTATCTCGCTGAGCAGCAAGTGAGGTCACACTCTAAGAGCTACCGGTGAAGCTACCAAGACAGGTACCTAAACCCTGAAAAGGCTTGTTTATCATGTAGACCCACAGCTAAGGAGCTTAAGCCATTTGCAGCTTACAATATGAGTGGCGGCTTATGACCATAAATACCTGCGTGCTGCAGCCACAGTCTCTTTGCCTCTGCCCTTGTGTAGCCACGTAACACAACAACCGGTTACAGAGCTTACTTTTTTCGCCAAGTTCTAGGAAAAGACTGATGCAGATTACTTAAACAGCTATGGATTTACTGCACAGCCCAATAACTTCATGTCCTCGGGTACTTAGACTAAGAACTGGTAAAATAAACGTATTTAAAGGATGCAACATCACCAGATCACAATCAGAGGAAGTAGGCTGCTGTTATTGTGACGGATGTCGTGTCGCTTCATCAGGGGTTAAACTGTTTTACTACAGAGGCTTGTTTGTGAGAAGAAAAAAAAAGCATATATGGCAATTAACTTATGGGTATTAGAGTTTTGGTCTATAAATGGTGCATTGACGTCTTAAGGCAGTGGAAAGTGTATAAGGCATGAATGACCAACAAAAACAGCCAATGCTAATGAAGGCTATCAGTTTCAGTTTCATATTCTCAGTGATTAATGACTGGCACAGTGAGCTGTAGCTTGCCTGAATGAGGGACTCTCCATCTGTGGCATATTACATAACACGTGGCCAGTTGCTACCAGGACCTGTGCTCAAAACTGTCACGCACAGCAGGGACATTAAGTCCCTGTTTTCCTCTTGTCTTCAGCAGAGGGAGACTCCTAGGAATATAAGCCCGCACAACGGCATCTCTCATTTGGTTTTGGTTTGTTTCGCTGGCGTATGGTTATACCTCGGCAAACAGCTGCTGTTGGTCTCTCTCTGGCCATGAGGCAGCGAGCTCTGGCCGGTGGGCCCGAGCCTTAACGCAGATTGATTTATAATGCAACTGGTTATTAAGAGGAAACCACATCTAATGCTGCTGCTGATCCCCTGCGAATTCACGGGAGTCACCTGAAACTCAAAGAATGAACCTGCACTGTCATGCAGTACAATGAAGTCTCAATAGGATGTTGGCTGGGTTTAGAAATTACCTTCAAACATTATGAAAGTATATTAGGGGGAAACCAATGCTCTTTTAAATTTAGACCGATCAAATGCAGCAAGAAATATGCAGCAATTGTACCATCATAAAACTTACTTCACTTTTGCTATCGCACTTAATCTTAATTTGTTTGTTTATCACATGTACGGCATCAATTCAACTTCCTCTCCTGTGCTCCATCGTGATAACCGCCCCTTGTTGGCCGCTACAGGTGAGGTGTAAACAAGAAAAGCTTTTTGGCGCCTTCTTATCGATAGGAAATGATTCAACATGTTCATTATGTCCATATTACATAACTAACAAAAAGAGTGAAGATTGAGGTGTGTAAAAATCCTCCAATACACACATATCACTCCGACAACCGATTGGCAGGACTTGCAGGCTCACTACTGACACAGCCAGCCTTCCCTTTCCTCTTGAGACAATGGGGCACTTCCACTCTAGCAGCGTGTGTGTGTGTGTCTCTTTCATGTGTGTGTTCCTGTGCCTTGTGCTCCTGATGGGCCCCAGATGGGTACTCAGGCAGGCAGGCTCTGCCTTTTGGCTTTGTGAGCAAGCAGCCAGCCGGCCCCGGGTCACTGCACCACACCTTCCCTCATCACCTGCCCTCCTCTGTCATCTCGACTCCTCTGTGAACCACACGTACACACCCGCAGCCATTTCTCTCCCATACAGTTTTTCCATTCTGTTTCCTTGTGTCGATGCAAAGTGAATTCAAACACAAAGCAACATGAAATAACCAGTCACTGGTCGAGTATTTATATGAAAAAAATCAAAATTCTCCGTCTCACTGTAGCTGTATTACTTGTTGCTGAAATGCGTCAAACTGCCTCCAAAGTGTCTGAAGCTGAGTCTTTTTTAAAGAGGCACTTTGAAGCGCTCCCTGTTGGTATGGAGGGGCTGCCCACCTCAGCTCTAACACAACCTACACACATCGCACACCTCTCGTCAGCACAGCTCTGTCTGCAATATCCTCCTTCGCCCTTGTCACAGCCACGCACTTGCACAAGTGGAGTGCATGTGCCATTGGACACACTGAAGGGCAAAGGCACTGCAATAATATACGTACACGCATATTCTGATTAAAAGGTACCTCTGCATTAAAAACTATAGTATGAGACTCAACTAACAGACAAATATCCCTTTTAAATATTTGTTAGCATGACGGGAATCAACACGCTGTCATTTCAACATCATTAGAATGATAAGAGCACTCACTGCTGTAGTGTTCTGACAATATGACAGTGACTCTGGAGAAGTGATTAGAGACAGTAGTGTGAGTATACTGTGAACAGAAAGAAACTCACATCGGAACACATCCTCAGTCTGTTTAAATGACTGCCTTGCTTTTTATATCAATCAATCCAAATCTATTTGTATAGCCCATATTGACATATCACAATTTGTCTCGGAGAGCTTAAAGGGACCGTTCATCCAAAAATGAAAATTCACTCATTATCTACTCCCTATGCCGATGGGGGATGGGTGAAGTGTTTGAGTCCATAAAACACTTCTGGAGTCTCAGGGGGTAAACTTTGTTTGAGCAGAATCCAATACAATGAAGTCAATGGTGAGTCCTTCTTCAGACGAAATAAAATAACAGAAAAACCATAACATGCCTCCATACTGCACCTGTAGTGTCATCCAGTGTCTGCAAGCCCCGACATTCATATTCAACTCAAAACGACGTCATTTACACCGTTTTTAGTCTAAATGTCCTCTGATATCTTCTGACCAGGTGCCTTTAGGGACCATCGGAAATGCTAACGTCCGCTAGCTTAGCCACTTCTGGTGGACTTTTAGACTTAAAACTTGGTGTAAATGATCGCGTTTCGAGGCGAATTTTAATGTCGGACCTTCCGGACACTTGGATGACACCACACAAGCAGTATGGAGCATATGTTTTTCTGTTGTTTTATTACGTCTGAAGATAGGTCACTAATCAGCTACACAACCCCCATTGGCTTAGGGGTGAGTAGATAATGAGTGAATTTTTATTTCTGGGTGAACTATCCCTTTAATATGGTGCGACATCCTCTTTCCTTAACCCTCAACAAGAGAAAGGAGTAACTACAAAAACAGGTTATAAGGTAAGAGGAATCTTTTTAGAATGGCAGACCCAGTCATATATGTACTGGAGAAAGTAAGATACGTGCGTCACATCAGTAGAATCAGAATAATAAAGATAAATTTGTGCAAATCTGAATCCTGACATTTCCTGTGGGCAGTCAGTATACAACAGAGAGGGTGGTGAGCAGAAACAAAGGAAATGCATATTCATGTAATGCTCTTTGTCTGGAAGGAAAATGAATGGCAATAAAAGAACACCTGGGTCTGAAGAGGGACGCGGACAGAACTGTATTTTTTTCCCTTCATCTTTTCAGGAAACAGACGCAGCTGAAAACAGCAGTGACAAACTTTGTCACTGTTGTTTTTAGGTTGTACTTGTTTTTTTTCATTCAAAGTTGTTGGAACCAACACCATTAGTCCAAGCTTGAGCGATGGAGGGGGGAGAAAAAAAATTGCTGCCCTAGATTCCGAACTTGTGGATAAGTAAATAATGGATAACTTCTCATGCCGTCCAAGATGTCTGACATAATTACTGAAGGTGCATGCTCTTAAAGGGGAGGGTCAGATTTCCAGCCCGGATAGCCAGTTGATACACTTCGCTTTGGCAATCCCCCTCTCTCGAAAACCCATTTAACACAAACACACATGCTCGCACCCACACTCCCAATTCGACCTACTTCTAATGTGTGTGTGGTAGGAGAGGAAATCTGACCCTTCACCCAGTTATTACACTAATTACACATCACCAATGATCGTCTCAGTGGTAAATCTTTTTAACTGACATGTAAAAGGACATTAAGACATCATTACACAGGGAGGGAAAAAAAGCTGAACTTGACTTTGTGAGCAAGTTCTATTGTTCCACTTCTACTTTACTCCGTCTCCTGTGTCAAGGCTCATTCAAGGCAGCCGCAATATCACGATTAACAGTCGTGTCAAAGATAACCAGATTAATTACAGTATTTTGTAATGTAATGCCTCATTTAGAGGAGAGCAAGTCATCTCCATTGAGCGCCACGTCAACTTAATGGCAAATTAACTCACTATGTGGAGGAGGGCAATTAAATCAAAAGCAGAAGATGTGAGCACAGATATGTTCTCTGTCTTTGCTTTGAGTATTATTTTCCCAAACATACCAAATCCATTATTACATGGGTAAAAATAGACAACGTGAAATGAAACGCCAGCTGCTTTAAGGTAAATGGTCCACACCAGTCGCACGGTCAAATCACATGGAAGGCTTCCTCTCCAACATCGTACATTGCCTATAGTGAAACAACATGTTAACATGTGGTAAACTGATCCACACTCTGCAGATGGTGGCATTTAATATACATGGGGAGGGGCAGGTCTGGAGCCACATGGCAGCCTATACATTTGTTCCCCCATGATGCTTTGCTGTGGCTGTAGGAACCACCATTGAGTACAGGATGCATAAAAAAACTTAACTCTTTGAGCATTTCTAGCGCCACAATATAATAAAATGAAGAGACTGCACTTGGCTTAATTTTCACGTAAACAGAGAGAGAAAATAAAAAACAAAAGTGCTCTGTGAATAACATTACAACCACAAGAAACACAACGGCCCTCTTGTGTTTGCTCACTACCTCTGTTTACTGGTTCGCTGGTTTAAAACAAAGAGCAGGGTTGTTTTTTCTGCTAAAGATGCCCCTTCTAGGATTCTCTTGGTGGGGGGTGGTGGTCATTCTCTCTCTCTCTCTCTCTCACCCCTCCCTCTCTCACATGACTGCTCCCGGGTTACAGCCAAGGTCACATGATTACACACAAAGACAGTGGCACCTGACTGAATAGGTTGTATTTTTATAGGGGAAACCACCACTCACTAGGTTGACTGCTGGAACAGTCATCAAAGAGAGTCTAACAGCCCGTCTGCAAAAAACGGAGCCCGCTTTATGTGCTTTCGCCAAACTACAGCTTTATTATCTGAGCTATAAATGGAAGGTTCAGGAAATGACACATGCATGCAGATGGAGACAAGCTTATGTGTGGAACTGGTCTGGATTTGGACAGCAAAAATCATTATTCTAGGTTTCATTATTCCCTACATACGAAAGATTTACGTTGGCGACTTATGATTTGACAGATGGTTCAGCCCGTGGATGGCACATGATATGTAACTAGCGTTTAAGAGTCATTAATACCTGGACATTACACAGCACCGCACCACTGCCTCCTAAAACCTATGGAACTTTGGGGCCTTGACATCCTCATTACCAAGGCAACCAAAAACAAATACAAGAGCTGTGCATTGAGGCTACACCCGAAAGTTGTGTTTTTCGTCTGCAGATGACGAGCAAGTTAGTCCGTCACATTTTGTGCACACGCGCACACAAGATTAAAGCAATCTCTGCCTTACAGCGACCGTAGGACCTTTTTTTTTTTTATCTGACAGACGGATGATTCCCTCCTCTCTTTTATAAAGCACAGACAGATGGGATAGATACAGAGAGAGTCGGAGCAACATAGAGAGGGTAAGAGATGTAGATAGTGGGGGAGGAAGGGGCAGTGTGCTGCCTGTGTAATCTGCCCAGAAACTAGCCACGGGCACAAAACCAGAGCCAATCTGTCAGGAGTTTCACTGGGTTTAGAAATGGAAACGACTAAAATCGACTCTCTTCATTTCAACTGCCCACTCCAATGTGACACAAATATCCAAACAATGTGAAATTCTAGTAAAAAAACATTAAAGATGAGCATGCTCTGTGTTGAGCACATTCGTCCACAATGTCACGAGTGCATGGATTGTACGCATGATTGACACCAGTAGATATTTAACCCCTAACCCTAAAAGATTAAGAGCAGTGCTCTACTTATGGAGCAACATAGAATGGAGGACTGAGTGAACTGCGCCAATAACATTCTGTTCTGTGTTGGTTTTGACAGTGACAGCAGGTAAGTGGTGATAAGTTGTAGAAAAGGTGATGATTATCTCTTCATTAACACTTTTTGTGTCCTGATACATAAGTTATCATCAGCAGCTACACTTACGCTGCTCTTCGGGTAAAGAAAATACTCTTGCTCACCTTGTCCACAACGGCCTGTGTCCCACGTCCTGATCTCTTCAATCCTGCACTGAGGGTTTTACTAGACTGACTCTCAATTGTTGAACATGAAAAACAGGGCTGAGGAGTGAGGGAAATGCTCCTCTCTTTCCCACACACAGTACAGATTTTTGGTCTAAGTGATAAAGCAATTACTGGCAAAAGTTGGGATTCATGGGACCTACATGCTGAATTCTGGTTAGATGGCAGGGAACAAAAAAGAAATACAAAGGGGAGTAAGAAAATGAAATAACGCATGTGGGAGGATGATTGGGAACGGGACTTTTATATTTCTGAGTATTTAGGCAGTTGTGACCTCAATCCCATAAGAGATTCAGTGTGGAAGGAAGAGAGCATCTTTCTGACTGTTATTTAAGCTCAGCATAAAAACTCATATGGATTCAGGGCTGAAACCCAACTGGAAACTGGGGGCAATAAAATGCAAATGGGAGATGAAAAATCAATGTGGGCAGAAACCCACCGCACTCCTGCTAAACTTGTTCCAAGGCTAAGAAAAGTATAAGGTAAATAAAGTGAAACTCAGTTGATTCGGCAGGCCAATACTATAGTCACGGCAAACCCAGCTGAAGCTGCTCCAAGCCACACAAACAGCATCCGTCACGATGCATAGCAACAGTGCAGGAAGAGGGGGATGAAGGACGGATTGAGTACGGAGAGGAAACAGAGGAGACACGAGATGATGGAAAAGATGGGTGAGTCTGAGAGAAAGGGGGATGAAAGAATAGCAGCAGCGATTTGCCCTCTTCAGGCAACGACAAAGACACAAACGTGCTCACACATACAAACACAAGCACACGTGCAGAGTAGAGAGGCAGAGAGAGCGAGAGTGAGGGGGTGGAGGGGGTTGCACTCACTGTATGGCAGGGCCAAGAGAATGTGGGGCTCAAACCCATCACTAACACATGGATTAGTTCACACGTGCATATTGCCTTTTAATCTGCTCCACTGACACAGGTTGGAGAAGAGAGAGAGAGAGAGAGAGAGAGAGAGAGAGAGAGAGAGAGAGAGAGAGAGAGAGAGAAAAGAAGGAAGGAGAGATACAAATGGACGGAGTTAAAGAAAGAGATGACTGTAGAAAGAGAGGGTGGGGGAAGGGGGTAAGGATGGAGTTAGTGGGACGGGGGGGAAGAGATGATCGGATGATGGATGGTACGAGTTTCAATGCAGTGTATGAGACTCATGTCAAGTCAAGCAAGTGATGTGATCAATACACTTGTGTTTGGCAATCGAAAGATATTAATCAAGCACAAAATATCACAATCTTTCATTTTAATGAAAATCTACCATGATACATCATTATAGTTTTTATCCCTCAATGAAAATGTCTAATAAACTATTGAAAAGCATTTGATGATCAATGAAAGCCACATTTAATGTATAGAACAAACTTATAGATTTGTTTATGAGGTCATGGAGAGAAAAGATGACCAAAGACACAAAAGCATGTGATCACTTTTCCTGTCATCACCACACAAAACACATGATTGAAAATAATGAATTCATTTCTGCAGTGACAGCTCAGGGCACTAGTGCGCAGTGGTCATTGAAGCCATTGTACCGAATTAAACAATAACAATTAAAAGATGAACAGACTATTCATAATAATGTCAAATAGAACTTATCAGACCTGTAGCCATGCCTGAAGTCAAACCTCACTACAGGTCTGCAAGGACTTTAACCGGGTGTTTGCTTGAGCGTAATGGGGGATTACTGCCGAGGTGATGCCATTAGGTTTTGTATCTTGGACTTGGACGGATGACTTCTCTGTTTTAACTTTTCCCCCCCAAGGCTGAACCCTGGAGACTGGCACCATTAGCGCCACCTCAGGACAGGGGAAACTACTACAGGAGGTCTACATGGGGCTGATGATAGTGTTGCATGCCATTATGGTAAATTGTCCTCAGCGTCTTATCCGTCTAAATGACGAACGTCCCTCAGATTTTTCCATCAGTGTTCCATCAATGACAGAAAACCAGCGAGCACGGCCATGTGGGTGACATGCAACAACTGACTCAAACTGGGGATACTCCTACGTCACTTTAGCCCTGTGCGACTTTTAGGGTGAGGGAAAAAGCTTTGGATTATGACTCCAAAATGCCTTTTGTCCTAAAATGGGCTTGGTGTAAAGCCAGAAAGATCCAGCCAGATGTTGGCTCTGGGGGCAGGATATGGTGGGAGGCGAGTGTGTATGCGTACAGACATATGTGTGTGTGTGTGTGTGTGTGTGTGTGTGTGTGTGTGTGTGTGTGTGTGTGTGTGTGCGTGGGTGGGAGGGGGTTGCCCTGACTCTTTTCAGCGATGGATGTGTTTGACTTTATCCAATAGTGGGTGGAGGTAGGTCTAATCCACATGTTCACATCAATATTTGATGCACAGATACAGACACATTATGCACACACTCACTCACTCACCCAGGTTAAACATCATATATCTCGTAAAGTGACTTAGCCCAGTTGGCATGGAGGTTGTTCCACTGGGGTTAGACGTCAGTTCTTAACACGGAAATGGTGAATCGTGACAATCGACATATGCTCCTGATGATGAGTAAGAATGTGAGTTAGCAGTTGCGGGAGTGAGGGTGGGGACCTCTCTTACTGCTTCTTCATCTCTCGGCTGTCATTGGTGGAAACACGAACCACTGTGATTGGTCGGAACGCAGTGGTGTTTCCCCCTTTTTCCCCAGCTGTACGGCTAAAAATAGAAGCCACAGTCAGATTTAGCCTAATTGAGTCTGTCTTGTATCTTCAACGAGCATCCTATTTTTCCCCGTCTTTCTATCTTCATCTCTCCCTCTCTCTGTCTCTCTCTCTGTCTCTCTCTCTCTCCTTAGGGTGCAGATTAAGTAAGCTCAGCTGCTAACATGACAAGCTGCTCCAGGAAGGAGGAAGGAAAACAGGAGCATTTCTTCCTGGAACAGTATGTAACAGCAGCCTCATCCAACAGCGCCAAAGTGGGCTTATCAACAAGCCCGACACAATGTCGTTAATGGCACAGGTTGAACAGCACGTTGCGTGGGAGGAACTGAACACTTTGCAGTAGATTGCAGTACAGACTGAACATACAGTCCCTGCTTCAGGATTATTAATTTGAACACCAACAAACAAATAGATGTCAGTGAAAATGTTCCTATTTCAGTCAGTCAGAATTAAAACAGGCTCTGAGTCACGCAGCCTGGGCTAAAACCTGCTGACTAGGCCCGTATGCTTGTCCGGCCTTAATTCGTTTGGTTACACTGTCCTTCCACAGAATGCTGTCTGGGTGCACTTTTGCAGGATAAGGGCACAACAAGAAGGCGCCAAGATAAGATGAGTCAAGGGTCATAAAAGCGGGATGAGAAGTGAGTGATGGGCGAGCCTTCAAGTGCCGACATCCAGTCTCCCTGTGTGGGGCCTTCTTTACACCTGTCTGCAGAACATCTGTGTGGGAATGGATTCTGAGGATGCGAAGCAAAATAATGGTGACCTCTGATTCTAGACAGTCTTCAACCGTCTGACAGCAAGCGAGTGGGAACGATAAGAAATGTCCACAGAATCATACCAAGTCTGCTGTCCTATCATCAGAGTTCTCACTAGACACTTCTCAAAACACTGCTTTCCATCTCACATTATAGCATTTGATACTGAAATCACAGCAAAGGACAAAAGATAAGTTGATTTTGGAGAACAATAAATTAAATGTGTCATGAAGCTACTCCATATAACAAGCTATTTCATGAAAAAAATTGTAGATTAGAAAAACTGAAATATTTGATCAACACCATTTCCCTTAAGGTCTGTGGATTTTCCAATTTCATGACGTTAAAGAAATTGTCTTATGAACCTACTGTCGATGTCTTGGCTGAGGTGAATATGTACATTCCTGTTTTAGCACCAGCAGTTAAACTGCCAAAGTATACAGGATAAACAGGGAAAACTTCAAGCCACAATTTGTCACCTTCTGAATGTTTGTGGTGGCTGCAGCAAATATCTTACCCTGATACTGGCTGTTAATTACAGGGCAGAAATGCTTACTGTGTACACACACTGACACAGTGGGATTGCGTGCTGCCCAAGACATCCCTTAGTCAGGTGTGTTTGACCTATCCCTCTGCTCATCCTATCAGCCTGTCAATTATGTCCTCGTCCTCTGACACTGTTGTTAGCTAAGCCAATTCCAAGCAAGGCTATTAAGGACTAGCACCGGGTGGCCTGAGGAGTGGCGGGGGTGGGGGCGCTGGGGGGTGGGGGGACAGGGCATGCCCCAGCACGTGTGCGTGTTCTAGCTCCGCTCACCAGACCAAAGATCAAGTCCCTTAAGCTGCTTTTCTGAGCCAAGAAAAGCTTACAAGTCGTCACGTTGATCAGAACAAATGGTCCCAGTTATAGACCCTGCAGCAGAGCCTGAGAAGAGGCTGCACTCACTCTGCAGACAACAGAGAGCCCGGTGAAGCAGTTTGGCTTTCTTCAAGGAGCCTCAGCACAGCCAGGGAAAATGTAGCCCAGGCTTATTCATGTTTGACTGCGCATCCAACCCCAAGGCTGGAACAGCGGTGGTGAGTTTATAGACCACTGGTTAGAAAGAATAGAAAAGCATGAACAGAGTTCCAACAGAATCTGTGACGTCAAGCTATATTCAGTGGAAGGGCTGGGTATCATTTTAAGATTTTCAATACTGACTTTGAATTGACAACCTTGACTTTGATAACGGTTCATTGATTCAAATTCCTTGTGCTGCTGGTCTTAGCATTTCTTTTTTGCATTGATTCAATCGCACACTATCGGCAACAGTCTGATAAAATGGAGCCACACGTTTTCTCCTTAGCGACTATATGATGCACAACATAGTCAAGCATCTCAAAACACATATGTGAGCCCTGTCTCTGACTCTATAACATGTTCTTATTAGATAGCTAATCACCAGCTTCATTAGATCTTGGTAGAAGGATGACGCTTGCTTATTGGTTTGCTGACACGCTGATCAGATTTACTCATTAGGTATTGAACTGTGGTGCCAAATGACAAGGCATCTTTTGATATTCGATAATATTATTCAGGCAGTACCATAAACATATTACAGTTCAGTTCCTAGCCCTTTTCACCAGTGAGTTTTGGGGTCTGGTGTGGAGTGCATGTTCTTAAAACTACTTTCTGACATTTGGCCTTGTACCAACAGTTAGATACAGTCCTTACAGTAAATGCTGATGTACTCATCTACTTTGCAGCTAGAGAAAGAGACCTTCTCACAACACACATGGACAAAAAATAAAAACAGACGTTCAAGAACCCCCACAACAATCCAATGTTGATCATATTTTCATTTATTATTACACATACCACTGAGCCATTACCAGCCGAACCAAGGACGACAGGCTCCTGACACTAATGGACAAGACTGAGACTTTTTAATATTCCACAAGCACATGCTAAAAGGTGTTTAACTAACACTGTTTGCCCACCTCCCCTCATAAAGACTCAAGCAGAAAAGCTAATATTGCAGCCACTGTCTGGGTAGTGGGTATTATAAACCTGGCCTGATAAACAATATTAAAAGGAATAGGTTACACTGGAGGAGGAAGGTACATGATAAGTGACCGTTCCTGAGGATTTGTTGTAACAAGTAAAAGCTTGTTGTATTGATTATCCATAAACAGAGTCATCACCCAAAAGGGAAAACAACAGCCATGAATCTGAGCCATCTTTGTCTTTACTGTGAAACAAATCCTCTCAATAAAAAACAAGGATCAACCAATGACTCTCCTGAGCTATGAATCTGTTATCAACATGTGTAAAAGAAAAGGGACTTATGGGCGAAAGGCTGTGAGATCAAAGTCACAGCAACATGCAGCTTTTTCCTGTTACTGCTACTGAGGCAGTGTAATTTAGTGGTGACATTTGGAATTGAAATAGGGCTGTTAGGAAGTACATGATCAAAGAGGCAGAGCCGCCACATTATCTGGTACCGTTGCACAGTGTGAGCATCTACAATGCAACCCCCCCCCCCTCCCCCTTTCGGCGCCTTTAATCCCCATCCTGTGGTCTCTGCTGTCACGATGAGTCTGCTTGTCACAGGGGTTATCAAGACCTGTGGTAGCCATGCAAGGCAAATCGTCTCGCCGGCAGCAGATATACAGGGGTTGATAAGTGTAGAAAAAGGCCTCAGTCAGACTGAACCATAAAGGACGGGCCTCCAATTTACAGGACTTGAAAGTCTGCTGGGATGGAACGATTGCTGTTTCTGCTGCTGTTGTGGAATCATAGTATAAG
This sequence comes from Hippoglossus stenolepis, assembly GCF_022539355.2. Lineage (NCBI taxonomy): Eukaryota > Metazoa > Chordata > Actinopteri > Pleuronectiformes > Pleuronectidae > Hippoglossus > Hippoglossus stenolepis. Next base: position 11,094,820 of record NC_061484.1, on the reverse strand, counting down.
CCTGACATACTTGGGCGAACAACTATGCCAGATACATATAGCTTACAGTGGGGCATGTGCTTAAAGGGAATTGGATTAACTGCTGGCAAAAAGGGGGGATTATTAACGATTCTGACTTTAAGTGTGCTTCTTAAAATATGGATTACCATTTCAATTTCTGCCCTCTTCCCTTGCTAATGGAAATTCAAATTAGTTTAGTACTGTTCAACCACCAAGCAACAACATCAAGCTCGCTGTGTCGTTCTGAAAACGAAGACTGGAGCAGGGGAGAAAAAAGCAGGCTGCAAGTATCTGGATGAGGTAGTGTAGTGTTTTACAGGACAGTCTGTTCCTGGCCCGCTCTGTTCTGCTGCAGCCCCGTTTGAGTCTGCACAGATCAGTTAGGTGGAGCCAGGAACAGGAGGAGGCAGAATAAACAAGTTTCAAAGGATGTAGTACACAAGACAGGAAAAAGAAACTAATGCTGTCAAATACACAAACGCATAGGTAAATCACCTTGTAAGTCCCTTCCTTCTAATTTGACTATATTAGTTTTATGATGTATAGAGTTTCATTCTACTGCCTCATTAAATTATCTATTTAATGGTTCATCACAGTGCAGCAACCATGATTCAGAAAGCAGTGATTCCTTCTGTTCTGTCATCTTCAGTCATTACACTACTCTGCTCTGATTGGCAGAGATGATTCTCGGCCATAAATGGCCACAAAACAAAATAGAGAGGATGCCTGCAAAAATGTGGGGGAGAGTCAGCCTTCACACTGTGTCGTAGGAACAAACAACTGTTCTGGCAGCTTTTAAAAAAGAATGTATTTGTGTGGGTGGAACATTGGGAAAAAAATCGCAACCTGTGCCGCAATCTGCCGAGGCCAGTCAGTCGACCGGCTGGCCTTGTGGGGCATCGCACACGAGCACCGAGATGACACATCAACTCTCGTCTATATTTAACTCACTGGACGCCTCTCCTTCCAATGTTCCCATTCATTTAGGAGAGGCTGCCAGGGAGAATGGTGAGAAAAACAGGCCGAGGTGATATGTAATTACACTGAATGGATCCATCCTCCCACATCCTTTCATTGTACCCACACCCTCTGAGATAATGAAATGGAAGGCAAAGCTTTTTTTTCTATTTACCATAAATCCTGCAAGTCTAGCCACTCTTATTTATGGTGTTGAAGAAAACCCTTTACCGGTTGACTCTCGAGGCCTGCAAAGTCACGGAACATAAACACCAGCAAGCAAACCTACGTGGGTGGTGGACTCAATCTGATAAGGGCTTCTAAGAAACCAGAGTTTGCTCTCTTCAGAAGAGGATGTGGAAAACCATCATAACCCAAGGTCCCCCTAAATTCCCCACATTTCTTCCACTGCGGATACTATCTTGAATGCAGAGATAGAACTCCGGATAGAACTATGTTCAGGCTTGAAAAACACTGAAAGGACATTTTGTCCAGATTTAGGGCGGACTTTGTTTCCACTACTACATACCAATGAAAAAACAGATTTGTATCAAAACTTTTGACAACAATTCCAACTCTGCGTGCATGCACCCATATGACTCAGAGCCCTAAGCAACAAAATATTTGCATTTTTAAAAGGTACAAAAGAGTGTGTGCATGAGAGGGGGAAAACAATGAGGTAAAAGGAGTGAATGTCCTTTACTGTACACAGGTTAGTCACCTCTTACTATTGTTTTTCAGGACCTGAAGAGCAGGAAGTGCTTATTAGAAGAATCTTGTGGGGAAATGAAAGTAGGACATGATTGACTTATTAACATGTCAGAGGAGGGTGTGCATGTGCCTGAAGGCTCTGCCCTATGATTCAAAGGCCAAGTGTTTTGAGAATGTTATGCCAACTCACCTATTCTTCTCCAGTTCATTATGTGTCGACCTGCAGAGAAAGAAAAACAGAGGTTATCACAAAAAGAGCTAATGTAGACTTTTTCATACTTAACTAGCAAAAACTGCAGAACTATAGTACCTGCTCCTCCTGAGAAGGCACTACACTCTGGATAAATATGGTGTAATTATTTAATAATACTACATGAGGTAGACAAACAGGGGCAGAGAGAGAGAGAGAGAGGGGCACACTAAATTAGCTTGTCCAAATTGATTTATGAAATTATTAATTAATCCCCAGTGAGATGAACTCTAAACCCAGAGCACCGGAGCCTTCACACTAACAGAATGTGACAGTCGGGCATGCACTGTGGCATTATACAGCCTCTTCTTCAATAATGCACAGCACAACTCTGTGTGTGTGTTTGTGCGTGTGTCATTGCAGCCACTTATGCTCTCAGAAGTTTTCACGCACACGCACACGCACACGCACACACACACACACACACGTCCTCTGCATGCAGCACCCAGGGTTCAGCACTCTGTTAATAATGTAAAGTGAATCAGCTGGTCCCTAAGTGAGTCTTTGTGTGGCAACATACTGAAGGGAGACAAGCCCTCCTCCTGATAATTTAAATGGCCGAGTTCCCATCCACACACACTGCACTCAGCCTTGCTTCAGGGGGTGTGTGTGTGTGTGTGTGTGAGACAGGGGGGCGTCTTCTGAGTCATGTACACAGAATTTCTCGATATTGTGGGTTCACAACGCTGAAACACACTTTGCACGTCAGCTACGCTGCCATCTTGTTGATATGGAGGCAGGAAATATGGAGAAAACAGGAGATAAGAATGGGAGAAGAAGACGGTAAAGAGGGATGAGAAAGCGGGACAAAAGAGTGTTCAAAGCTGTGGTCTAGTGTGTCAAAATCAGCCCTGCCTCGTAGGAAATCGTTTTTGGTGTTTAATAATTCACACCAATAAAAACACCATATGTCCACATTAGAATACATTACTGTTCATGTTGTTGGGTATGCAAGACTGCATGTGTAGTCAAATGTGGGAGCGCATTTGATTCAATGTGACGAGTTCTATGGCCAGTTTGAGCAGCTGCTATCACAGCAAAACAAAAGGCTCACATGGGCCAGTTCCTGAAAACCTGTGAGATCCTAAGTGCTCACACGCGTGTTCTTGACAGATTTCAACTTACATATTCCACAACCTTGTAATAATCATGCATAACTGCGTCCTGCATCACATGAGCCCCACACATAAAAAAAACAAAAAACAACACAAAACTGATCTATCTAAACCAGCTGCATCTTTTTAGTGCAGTTACTACGCTCATAAAAGCTATGGGATTCATCCATCGCTGGGAAAATGAACAGTCGCAGCCTTGTTGTGTTGAATGCAGGCTTTGAAATAGACATATAATTACGTTCTAATCGCAGTCCATCCACTGATTCCTGGAGCTGATAGTGAGTCAGAGGTAGTTTTGCTAACAGAAGATGAGTATTTCAGAGTGCACCAATTTGCGTCATCAGCTTTCATTGTGCACTAATTTTGTGTTGCATGGTAACCCACACGCCAATTTGTAATATTTTCCAAACTTGGAGCATTTCACCATAATGTGATTCAGTGTGGTGTTTAATAATGTTAGCTTTCAGGCTGATTATCACTCTTGAAGAATCAAAGAAGTACTGTGTGGGGGGACGATTAGTCGTGGCCTCATCAAGCAGTGTACCAATGATTTGTTTTCAAAATGACGGTTTCATCTTAAAAAACGACAGCAGGAAATCAAAAGACAGAGTCTCTTCAGAGATAGAAATGGCAGTGGGTAAAAAAGTGGCAATAAGTGAGGAGACTTTCAGTTATTCTATTCTATTTTCAATAGAGAGATAACTTTAGACATGGAAGTCCATTTTAGTGACATGCTGATGTCACTTACGCCATCTCTTAATCTGAAAATGAAACAGGCCTCAATTCAGCCCCCCCCAGTCAAACACCACACACTTAATCTCAGTACGGCCTCTTATTCTGAGAGATCAATCTAAGTCAGCTCGCTTTCCTATGGGCTGTTATCATCACAAACCCCTCTCCCTGCCTTCTGAATCAGATATATGCGTGTCTGGACTTCAACAACAATGCAATACAGATTATAAAAAGGCTCAACGCCAAACACATCTGCAGCATTTCCTTTATGTAGGTGTGTATGTTTGTGCGAGTGCATATTAGCACACACAGAGTGGGTCAATGAGATAAAGCAACCCTGCTATAAACAGTAGGCAGGAGGGGACAGAGTCAGATAAGCTCATCCCTTTAAGCCTCAACACGCTACAGGGAAGGAGAAGGTATCTAAAGCGGGAGCGAGCTAGTGCCAGAAAGCAATCTAATGTATGTTTAAATAAAATGTCAAGATAATATAATTATTATAATGAATGTGTTATAATCTCTACAAGGTCTGATTAATATGAACTGAGGGGGTGACTGTAAGTGAGGAATGATCATGAACAGTAATATGACACATGAGGTGCAGGTAAAATGCCATGCTCTCATTTGAACACCATCATTTGTCAGTAATGAAATCGTCAAGTTTTTGTCATTTTGAGCGTACGCAGAGACGATGATAAAGCTGTAGACGTGTTGTTCAGACCTCTTGGGCTGAGGAGTCATGCATTTATTTCTGCAGACTCTGTAATCTGACAGTGTGAGGTGGGGAAAACAGCTCACAGCTCGGACTAATTAGCACGATTTCTCACCTATGCTGGCAAACCATGAATAGAACCATTGAATAAAAGTAGAGCGCTAGAGACCCTGACAGCACCTGGGATATCCATATAATGCTGTTTTCTTGGTTTGTGAAGTGTGCAGCTCCAATGGGAATGAAATGAACTGCTTCACGATATGAGGCTGATAAATGGTGCTAGATGCTAAATGGTGTTACCTCACTAAGTGAGATGTGAACATGTCTCTGTGGAGGGCAATACAAACACCTGACATTATTCCTGCATGGTCTCATCTTAAAACCCTTCAAGGGTGCTCATCTCTATTCTAAAGTTGTTCACCATAGGAGGAATATCTTATTGCTTTGCTACGATTTAATTTAACATGAACAAGTACAGCATTCTAAAACACAATTAGCCTATGCTTTCTTGTATTGTAGAGTTTTCCTATTATGACCAAACCTTAGCAGACATTATGAATATCGCCTCAGACCTACAGTATATCTGATTATGACTGTTGCTATGCAGAACTAGGCAGCGTTCTGCGCCCATGATGAGTAATACGCAGTTCCTGTTTGTGTCCCGCTCTTGCATTAATATTAAAAGGCTCAGAAACCGAGAGAGAAAGAGAGAGAGTGGGGCTTGCATTTAATGTATGGCTGTCAATGAGCAGATTAATGTAAGCAGCCTGACATCAAGAGAAAACACAATTACACTTGGTCTTAACTTGAGAGATCCCCGCCTGCCTCTCTGACTACTAAATGCAAGTTTGTGTCATCAGTGAAAGCACTGTGCTCAATGAGGGCCTTAATCTAAGTGGCAACTCATGATGGGATTATCAGTGACATGAAGGGACACAAAAGAATAGATTATTAAACCTATGTTCTAAAAAAAACCCACATCACTGGCTTTGAACCGATGCATGCAACAAAGTGCATGAGTGCTTTTCTTCGTAAAAAAATGGAGCTGTACATAGAGGTGAAACAGAAAATCACTGATCACCCTAAAAAATCATCAGAGTCCTGAAAAGGCTCCACGTAGTCACCTTTGGATGTCTGCAAACAACACCAGCCATAAATAGCAGCTTTTCCATTTTAGGGCATAACACAAAACTACCTCCCTCTCCCCCAGTGTAGAATACACGTGGCATGCGGGAAAAATACGCTTGAGTGCCACAAAAACCTTTAACAACCCTCGTTTGAAAATAAGACAATAGGTGACGTGTTTATTAAACCAGGACTAAGCAGGCGACACGACGTTAGAGTAGACCTTTTTTTCCCTTTCGGAGCCAACACTTTAACCACGGTCCCTAACCTCAACCACTGCAGTCCGTTTGACAATCAGCTGATGAGAAGCTAGAGGAGCTGCTGCTGCCCCCCCACCCCCCACCGATGCACACAACAATTAGACAAGCCCAGACACGTTTCACCACGCATCTTGTGTTCTTTCTTTTGCAAACTTTCTTTTTTCTTTTCCAGCAAGAGATCTCTGCTCGCTGCCGGCTGCAGTCAGCTAACACGGTGGCAGCCTATGTTGTTTATCAAACCCTGCTGCCATAAAGACGCGAGCAGCGGGTGCGGGATCACATGCTGCCCTCAAACACCACATCGCGTAAAAAAACATAGTCTGAGTAATGACATCTGAAAAATATATTTCCAAGGGATGACACTTAACAGCAGGGGCACTTCCTTACCTATTGTGGTTACTGCTAAACTTCTTATTCCGGAATTTCCTTTGCCTCTGGTAGTTTGTGTCCTCGTTTGACGGAAACGTGGAGGCATACCCATGTTCACACTCTGTGGAGAGAAGGACGTGTGATTAGCAGACGGCATGTCCGGACACTTGTCTCACTCGGTCGTGTGCACCGATCCCTCGAGCTAACCAGAAAACTCCTGTGTGTTGTGATCATGTGCAGGTCACGAATATGCTGACAATACTTCCCCTTTTTTTCCCCAAAAAGCCCGTGTTCCCCAGCAGGCAGTGGGCCAAGCGACAGAGGTGTTTACTGGCCATTTACACATGTGTAATTACCTCTTTCTCTCCTCTCTAGATATTCCGCAGCTTCCAGTAACCGTTGGATATTTATCAGCTGAACAGCCGTCATTCTCCCCCGAGGCTGATGTTAGCTGCTGCCTTCAGGGTTTAACGTGAGCTCCGCAAACGGCACCGACGACAGGTCGCGGTTGTTGTTTTTTTTAAATACAGGGAAGACGGTGCATCAGGTATAACTAAACTGAATTTTACTTTTTAAAAACTACAATAATTACAAGTCGAATAATAATTATTATCTCGTCGGGTGTCTTCGCTGGCTCATCAGCAGCCTTTGTCGAAAGCAGGAGAGAGAGAGGGGAGGAGAGAAAAACAATCCAGTTTTTCCAAGCTAGCAAGCTACAGCCAATCCATGCCAGTGAGCTGTTAGAAAAGGTCAAAAAAACGAGTGTATGAAAGTATTAAAAGTTTCTAGGAAACACGGTATTAATTTTCCTTTAAAAAAAAAAAGCGGATATAAACAATATAAAACTTCCCCGAAGGAGCCCGGAGCCAGCAAAGAGCCGCCGCTGCTCGCTTCCTCCGCTCTCCTGTTTGTTTACCTGCTGCACAGCTGACTGGCGCAGAGCAGGCGGGCGGGGGGACTCACCGCGCTGCACTCTGGGAAACACAGTCTTTCTCTGCTTTGGTGAATTACTGTCAAACGTGCACAAAACTCGTTATTTCCGGGATGGATTCTGACTTTAGAGCGATTAATCAACTCAAACCCCGTCCGCGGTGCTGCACGGTTTAAATGCGATCATGTCGGGGCAGATTGATGGGTAATCACAAGGAATGGGGCAGGTTTGAAGGGCAAGAGAAATTATTTATAAATGAAGTGGTGATTAATCATGTCAGTTTCAATTGGGGGCTAATGTAGAGACACACGTCAATGGAGAAAACATTGAAATTCAAGATACCACTGAAATATTCAACATTATTTTTAGACCACACACCAGTTATATTATACTATATATATACTATATTATATTTTACTATATTACACTACATTGTACGTTTATTATTTGGCAAAGACAAAAGAAGGCCAATCCTAACGAAGTCAGCCCATCAATCATAACAGATAGTTCACGTTTGCTCCATGTGTGTCACTAGTTCATGCCGCTCTCCTCTGTCACCCTACAAGTCCCATGATCCACCGGGGCATTGGGGGTGTACGCGCCGGCTGAAGCCAGGCCCAGCAACACGTGACGTCGCCACCGAGCGGGCACCTGATTGGCCGGAGGCTCTGACGAGAGTCGGGGGCTGAGCTCGTCCCTGGCCAACCACCGGGCCGCTTTGCGCCATGTGGAAGCCAGTGAGACACACCCACAAATAGCAGGAAGCAAACAATCGAGATGATAGGAGCGGAGGAGCCGCTGCTGCGATCTGCCCCCTGCTCAACTCCCACGTTATATTAGAATACATGACATTACTCGGGGGACATCTGCAGCGCTGCATTAGCACATAAGCCCCTGTCTTTGCACGGAAAGAGCCCTGCACGGACAGATGCTTGTATTCATGGCGTAAAAACAACCTCGACTCCAGTGTTGATATAAAGCATTGCACGTTGAAAAGGAAATGGGGGCATCATTGATAAATCGTTTTTTAATGTCGCACTTCTTTGATTTCATCCCCCATGTAAGCAGATGTAGGTCAGGATCTACAATTCTGAGAGATCAGGCCATCTTCAAGCAACCCTACATGCATCATACATTCCTTATAAGTTCCCTATTAATTCAGGACGAACGAAGGAAACAGCCAGACATCCATGTGTCCTATAAACGTCAGATTCGCCAATCAGCTATGTGCGACGCGTTTTATCTATAAAGTTTTCAGTTTTTTCCATCCAGTCTGCAGGGGCACAATGACATCATCCCTATCTGAGTTGGATGGCGCTGCAATGTGGTCAGATTTATCATATCACTGTGGTGGCCAACACACACACACACACACACACACACACACACAGACACACACATATAATCATTATGTCATTTTGCTTTATATGCTGATGGCTCAAAATGAAGGATCTAGAGTTGAGAGTTGTGCAGACGCAAACCGATGCACAGAGCCCCGCTTGCACACAACGCAGATTCAAAAATAGTCCATGAAATACAGAAAGCTGTAGGTTTAAAGTGCACAGAGTAAAAGCGACCCATATGAGTCAGGTGCCCCGGCAGAGGCAGTGCTCACAGCAGACACTGGTGCTTTAGTTGAACGGAATCAGCCCTTTGTTGTCTGAGGCTCTTGACAATGAAAGTCTTGTTTTTTCAGAAATATTAGTTGGGAGGAAAAAAGGGACAGGATCAAAGGCAGCACAAATCAAACTCACTTCCGTCCTTCCTCTCGGCGCTCTCGAGAAACCGAGCGGCCTCCAGCAAAACTTGCACGTTTTTCAGAAAAGTGTTGATCTGCTCCATGTGGGAGTCTTTGGAGTTGCTGAAGACGTCATTGAAGGGGCAACTGGACATGTCGAAATCCGGCTGATCCAGCAGAGACGCGTCGGAGTCAAAGAAGAACTCCTCGCTCTGCAAACTTCTCCCCTGGCTCTCACTTTTGGCCATTTTTCCTCCTCCTCTGAGTTTGTGCGTCTTCTGCTGTGGGGACGTGCTGAGCGCAGTGGAGTGTGAGGCGTGCACGCTGCTCTTGTCAGATGGCACGTCTTTTCCTTTTTCCTCCTGTTTTATGAATGCAGGGGTGTTTAATGTGGAGCAGTGGCCAATGTCAGTGGATGATGGTGCATGAGAAAACCAGAGCCCGCCTCCCCCCTCTCTGTGTCGGAGCAGTCCGCATGGTCCCTGTGCCCGCCTGAAGCACTGCTATTTCTATACACAGAATAAAACACCAATGACTAAATAAATATTCACCCAGTATGTGTCAACACTACTTTATCATTACACCATTTTACACATTAGTAGGTAAACGCATCACATTAGTGCAGGAAGCAATATACTGCCAGTGAGAGTTGCAACAACACACTAAAGATGTTACAAGCAGTTACAACAACATCATGCACATGTCATGTGAGTTCCTATCAATAAGGCAACAAAAACGAAAATCAAACTCTCCTTAGTCTGTATGGTAAATAATAGACTATGCTGATTTTGAGCAAACGATGGCACTAATGCACTTTGTCTTTGACACTGGAATTTATCTTCTTCTGTAGTAATATGTTGTACTGTTTCTTCCCTCTCATCTGTCTAGTATTTGTTTTTCATGTTGTATTTATGATCGTCTGTCTAATTTTTATGGTCTGGCTGTGACCCAATTTCCCTCTGGTGGGATAATAAATTTCGACTTGACTGTACTTTGATATCAGTATGAGAGCTTTTATTGGACTAATATGTGACTTTAGTAGCCAACTGATGTAAGAATCTACACAAATCATTCTTAAAGTTGATCAAAAGTTACATTAATCTCTCTGAAATGTTGGCTTATTGCTGTATTTCAATATAATAATGGGTAATAATAATTATGTTATTTAAAACCCATCTTGTTGCATATGTTGTTTGTTGGATGGATTGTGATATGTTAGCATCCCCAGTAGACTTTCAAAAAAGTAATTACCTTACTTAAAACCTATTTGGTTGAGTATGTGGTATGTTAAATGTATTGATGTATTCGGATACCCGAAAAATACCCGAAAAACAACACAAGTCACTCTTGAAGGAGCGCTTAATGTATATAAAAAAGTTACACACATATTGTATTCAATTATATATTGACTAAATGTAATAACTTCACTTCAAAACACATCTTGTGTCATGTGTTGTATGTTGGATGTATTATGGTACGTAAGGATCTAAATAGTGAACGTGAGGCAGTAACACAGTAAGAGAGAATGAAAGTAAAATGAAATGACACAGCAATAAAGGGCTATGATGTCAGAGGGATGAGTGGACTTAATAGAAAACCAGATTGTTTGAGGTGGAAAAACTCAAAATTGCATTTAGAGATGAAGCCACAATATTGATATTGGAATAATGGTGTTTGGTGAAAAACAAGTAGAAAATAAAGGGAGAAGACAAAGCAAATTAAGAGGCAAATACTGTTGTACAACACTATGCAACAACATAAAATATGTAACGACACCAGAAAAAAACATGTTAGATATGAAAGTATGAATTGATATTAAAATATGAATATACATACATTATTTATGGCAGTTTTATTACTAATTGGTTGAGTAACACTCTTTTAATTAAAAGGCATCACTCATGTGTTAGTTTTTGTTAGTGATAGCAGTGGTATGGAAGCAGCAGTAGCTCGAGGCACAGTACATCGCTGAAGTAGCAGCAGCAGCAGTAGTTGTGATAGCTGTGTCTGTTATATTATACTGTGCAGTATAACACTGAAGTGTGTCGATAGGCCCTCCTGTTTGTGTCAGGAACGGTAACTGAGAGATAAGTCGTCAGCCTTGATCTCGTGCCAGTCTCAGCAGACCTTTAGTAGAGCTGTTTTTAAATCACGACAGAGTCCATTTTGAGCCGGAACATGTCAAGGCAGAGGCCTGTGTTCGACTCTGAACCCCCCTCCTCTGCCACTTCAAAGACCCAACAGTAGCTCACGACCGTTTGATGTAAAGTTCACAGAGACAGAAACTTTCAAGTCCATCGCACGGGGGAATCTCTGAAGGTCCCCCCCCGCCCCTGCTCCACCTCTCCGCCCTCAGTCAGGGGTAGCTGTGTAGGAAGGAAACACATTTGAGAGTGTCCCTGTATGCAGTTTGAAAGGTGCCACAGCCACATCCTCTTTAGGGTTTCAGGGCAGCTTCCCCATTTCGAGATCACTGGGTTCTCTTTTCCCGGGCTGTTTTTAGGTTTCATTTGTGTCCTGCAGTGATTGGCTTCAGGGCAACAGGAATGAAAAAAGTAGCACAGGGAGCTGTTAAACCTTCATCATAATATTTTCATCTTCATGAAAGTTCACAGGGCATCACAAGCCCAACAGGTCACAAGTCACAGTTGGACCTGTCAGGTCACGTGCAGCAAAGAGAGAGAATAGAGGAATGCTGGAAAGCAGGAGGGAGTCATGTGTCCCAGTGGGGATCTGTGGTCACAGTGTGAAGGTAAAGATTTAAGAGGGACTATATAGCTTAGGGGTATGGATGTCCTACAGACACATTTTTTCGGGCCTCCCCCCTACACAGACAGGTCAAATCATTCCTCTTCACGCTATCATTCCGATTGAAGGCAGCCTCGTGCTCTTTTAATTAAAAGGCAAAACCGGAGTCAAAGCAACGAGGTAGGATTAGTCATGAAGCCACACCACCAGAGGAGAAACAGGGAGAGAGGTCAAACATGTTCAGTGAGATGAGTTAATTTTTCCAAGCCTCGGGGGCAAACCACAACAACCACCATCTCATCTGTGGGTTAAAAGAGGGGAAAGCAGCTAAATGGCAAAACAAATGCTAATGTATGCTAAATGAAATGGAGTGCAACAATGTTAGTCCATTACCTGTAATGGCCTTTGATCATCAATTAAAAATGGCCTGCAATTGATTCAATAATGAAATCATTCTTTATGGAATAATTTAGTCTGTAAATGTGATGTCTTCGAATTGCTTTTTTTCTCCGACCAATTGTCTAAAACCCAGAAATCTGTAATCAAAATAGAGAAAAGCAGTAAATTACATTGGATAAGTTCACACCAGGGAATATTTGGTGTTTTTACGCATGTTACATGGATGGTAATTCAACAGAATATCTCAACATCTATGGGATGTTTTGCTGTCAAAGTTCGTACTGATGTTCATGATTCCTCTCTTCCCTGATCCTTTGACCTTTTATTTAACACCAAACAGTCAAACAGACGCCAGTGTTGATGTGCTGTAAACAAAAACACGTCATTTCCGCAGCCGAATAGTACGTTATGTCCTTCCTCCTGCATCCTCTACCGAGATGCCACCACTTGCCTGAAGGCTCTGAACATTTTCCTGTTGTTGCGAACACGTCTGACCGGGACAATCTTCTGCTATGTTCTTCATATGTGAAATGTCCAGACACAATTTTCTGAACATTTCCAGAGTTGATTTCTGGAAATGACTAAAGTCTTGTCAAAAAATATATTAAAGTCTTTTGTTAGTCATCTGATCATTTCAGTACTAGTAAAAGTTATTCTGGAGAGTTTATATGAAGAACAGTAGAACAATTTCAAAGCCGTTGATGCTACTTACAATTATACAATGATAATGTGATGCTTACGACAACGTGCGCCCACAACTCTGTTTTCAGAGGATTTAAAAAACATTCAGAGGCATATTGAACATTCATATAATAGAATTTTGCCCGGGAGAAATTGCACACTTTGGTTTACAGGAACTGTTTTGCATCATTCTTGAGTCAACACCATCTATTCAGCCTCTGTGGATTTAGGCCATATTACAGTACCCAGCAAAATGAAAGTCAAATCTTCTGAAGGCGGTAACGTTGGGATGGAAGGCGCATCGACAATAAAAACACTCAGCTATAATGGGGTCTCTGTCGTCCGTTATGGCTTCCTCTGAAAACTCATTGACATTTTCGTAAATGCCACCGATTTACATCATTCTCGGAGGACCACTTTAGCTGTTGGTGTTCATGGGTAATTAGACAACATCCACCATGTAAAACTCTGCAACACAGGCAGGAAGAGCTGGTGGAAGGGATAGAAACAAAGTGGAAATGAGTGATATGAGGAGGAGGAAAGAGAGGAAGAGGCATGGAAGGATGGTTGGAGAATATCTTTACGATAAACACGACCAGCTCTCCAAAGCGAAACCCTTTGTCCTGGCAGCGGGCGTAGAGAACGAAGAGTGGCCATTCATGCTGCTGACCTTTTTACAGCCTTGTATTTCTGTCTGTTTAGCTTTCCAAAACACCAGAAGCACCCTCCTGCTTCCCATTCACACAAGTGGCCTTTTGACCTCAGCCTACACTATGTCCACGAGGTGAATGAGTTTGAGTATGAACTTTATTTATGACCAAGGAAATTACAGTTAAAACACAGCAACAGGAGCATTTCTAAAATACGAAAATACGGTAAGCACATCACATTAAATGATGCATATCAAAGTACATTAGTTATTTCCCAAGTGAGGAGATAGAGAACGTGAGCATCAGCTGAAGGGTCGCACCATCCTAAATCAACCTCTGTCTTTTGTTTTGGCCCCTGTCAACTGATGTGGTTAACTAGGCCTCTGAAAGAGACCCTCATCCTAAACCTTTATGTCCTCTTCTCATCAGCCACAATAGGTATTTGTTCTCCATGGGAGGTCAGGCCTGATCACACAAACACTGAATACGTGTCCTGCCTGCTGTTTTCTCTCCAGCAGATCAATTACTGTAATTGTTGGCTTACATGTGAACCAGCCATGGTGGCACACACTTGACGCACACTTGACACACACACACACACACACACACACACACACACACACACTAATGCACACACTAATGCACACACAAACACACCTACACAAATCTGCAAATCCCAGGTTGAATTGACCCAGCTACACAATGAAAAGCTACCACTGTTTCTCAGTTGAATCTTATTTACAAAGCTCGCTGTGCAAACTGTCGGCGAGCTAGCACAGGTGTCTGTGCGTAATCGCTGCCTGCTCAAAACACCGTCCATCAGATAGAGGGAATACTAGCTCCAGGGAAATGACTTGGTGGGGGTGACAAAGCATTTTTTCATGGGAGCCTCTTCCACTGACCTCATGTTGACACCACCAGGCTATGCTACTGTCAGTGCGCTTATTTTCCCAAGGGTCTCCAGGCTGTGTGGTGGTCTGCTTTGTCAGGACTTTCTAGCCAAGATACTAATCTGTCTTCCATCAAGATTGCAGTCAGGCTTTTCTTTTGTTTGGCTCAAACCGTGCGGCCACTGGGGAAAGGCTTCCTGGGTATTATCCCCATTCCAGGGTATTCTCAGCCCTTCCTTGTGATACAGTATCAAAACAACACATTACACAGCTGCACCCCACCCTCTTCCTTAAATCAGTGCTGCTGATTCGGCTGCTACTGCACCTCTCAATCTCAATTCTCACTTCCTGTCTCAACACTCTCCCAGGTGCATATTTTCATCATTTCTTTCTACAAAATTTCACTTCAGTATCCTGGGGTGAGAAGAGACACCCGCAACACTCACAGCACCCACTCGCTCGCAAGCATGCTGATGAAACGACAGGGTGGATGAAACATAAACCTGTTAGACGACAGACTGGTGTCGCCCCTCCCCAGGCGATTGGCCTTTGGCTCTTGGTGACCATTGTTTGCCTCTGTTCCCAGGCACTGACATCTGGTGACAATGGCCAGCGCGGGAAAAAGGAAAGCGAGCGCACACATGCACAAATTCATACATACAAACACATAGGCATACATTTGCAGCCTTAGAGAAACAAACAAACTTGGGTGCACACAGATCCAAAACATGTACACATATGTCCACAAATTTTGCACACAGAAATTAACTCAAAGGCAAGAGCAAAACCTAAAATGAACACAAACAAACACACTCACATTTGCAGATTACACGCACTGCCCGAGGCATGGGAGGGGCGAGATACAGAGTGACTGAGGGTGACACGTACACAAACATGTACACAAACACACACAGGGGTAGAACGAGAGCCTTACAAAGTGATGTACACATAAGTCAGATGTTTAGATGCTTATTAAGAGTTTAGAGGATCACGCAAAATCAGCACACAGAAATACGCAGAGTCATGCATGTTAAAGGGGAAAGTTAGACAAAATAGGCAGAGAAGAGGAATCACATATTCAGCTCGGCCCTTTCTCTCTTCTCAGTGGCTCCAGCGTCAACACACCAGTCAGAACATTGTTTGCTTCAGGTGCCGTGCAAACTTGTCATTTATCCATGGGGGCCTCAGACTGCTGTCTCTATACGTCTTCGCAGCACCACACTCCCAACAAAAAACATCAAAACAAACCCCTAGCAGCCACCCAACTCTACCACTATGTCTCTGATGTGGGGAGCTGCCAAATTAGCTAGGGGGGCCTTGAGGCAATGTGTCTCGTTTGCAAATTAAAGAGGAGAGCAAAGGCAGACCCCAGAGAGAGAGACAGGGTGTGCACAGGACAGGGAGAAAGAAAGACAATGACAAGAGGTAGAGAGGTTACAGGTTCAAAGAACCAATGACCTGCATAGGCGGGGAGCTGTAATGGGAGTTGTGTAGACAAATACAACAAGAAAGAGATGTGACCTCATCCCTCTCGATTGTTTAGCCTGATCAGACCAGGAAGTGCCACAATGACATTCAATTTCACATTCTTACAGCATACAGGGTCCTGGAAATGTATCGATCTTGTGACAACAAGCTCCTGGTCATTGTTCATTTGAGAAAATGTATTTGCATCATCTGCTCCTGACTCACATAAACCACTGTATCTCTTCATGGAGCTGCTCATACTTCAGCAGAGTAAGCCTATATTACTTTGAATGATGTGACACAGCCACTATCATACCCTCCTCCACTATCGCACACTTGGATTCTGTCCGACTGTGTGTGCGGCGCTCAACCCCAAATCTATTCGGTCCATCTGAAGAAGTAAATCTTTAAAACACCAACATGTACTTTCATTTGTTTTTTCAAAGGCCAGATATTTTTCAGCTAATGTTACTCAAATAGAAATAGAGCGTTTGTTGGGTACTACTTTCAGCTGTGGATCAATACACAATTTGGTGCCCTAGCAAGTGGGATTGGATCTTAATGAATTAAGGTGCATGTACATGGAACACGTTACCCAGTGCAATGATATGTCAAATATAGTTTTTGGAGACATGGCACAGAGGAAATCAAATGTGTCAGGCTTCAGCTGTACTCATCATTTTTAATATGAATTGATAATAATTGATGAGAAAACTAAAGAATGTCACCTGACTTATCCTTAAAGTATTGCAGATTTTTTTCTCCCTGATGAAACCATAATGCCATAAATAGCGTTGGAGTGGCTTTTGGACAGTAAATACTCATGCAGGTTTGGCATGACCTGCAGGAAAAATAGTTCTATGTCTTTGTTCTGAAGTCGATTTGTTGGAAGACTGTCTGAAAAATGTCTGTCAGCCAGAAATGTGAGAAGTTTCAAGTATAACCTGCTGGCTGTGGTTGCATGGTCATTAGTTTGTATGTTAAAACACAGCATGAGTATATTTCTTTGTTCTCCCTTTTCAAATGAAAGAATTGAGCATGGCCAACACTAACACACAAACCACAAGCACGGCTTTCATCCTCAGCTGACACACACACACACACACACACACACACACACACACACACACACACACACACACACACACACACACACACACACACACACACACACACACACACACACACACCAAATGCAGACAGTTACAGACACTCCTGCTCTTATTTTCTTGTAGCTGTAGACAAGATGCCTCAGACCCTGGAGACACCACAGCACGATGACTGTGTGCATCCAGAGAGGCTGATGGACAGGTGTGAAGAGGAGCCAGAGGAGATGAAGAAAGCAACAAGGAAATGGAGGAGAGGAGAAGACAGGGGAGGAGATGCTGTGGGAATCCTCCCGCTGTTGTTTTCACGCTGGCTTCCTGTTGTCACTGCTCCCATTTCCTGTCCCAGAGGAACTCTGCTCGCACATCCCATAATTCTCCTCTTAGCTTGTGTTTATCTTGCAGCCTTGTCTTGTAAACACATTTTTTATTTTGGGGAGTGACTACCTGTGGCACTTCAGTCTGAATTCATGTGTAGAAACTAGACGATTCTCAGTTTCTTTGTCAGGAAACTGTGTCCTGGAGAAGTAAACACGGACCACTCGATACATACGGACAAATTGAAGTGCAAACCTGAAAAATGAGTGTATAAACAGGATGACAGTGACTTCATCCATAGGGCACGAGGGGTCATGAATGGTTTGCTGGGTATAGAAATGGTGCGAGTCATATGAAGTGATCTTCACAGTCAGCAGATCTCAACCCATTTAATCACTTATGGACGATTTTGGACCGATTCGTTTGAAAGCATCTCCACTACCATCATCATGACACCAAATGGAAAGGAAAATCTTTAAGAAGGATTCATTGTGGAATCAATGCAAGGGTGCAATGTAGCTGCTCTGGTGGCATGCGGTTGCCCAACACCTTACTTAGGCCTTGATCAGCCCTGGTATTAACATTGGTCCTGAATGTGTCTCCTATGACCAGGTGTGATGGGATGTCACTTCCCAGCTCTATATGCAAATAAACATGCCTGTAAGATTACAATGAAACAAGATGTTACCCATTTGTAAACAATAGAAAATCAGCATGTAGTAGTCAGTGTTAATATTGGGGCTCTGGGAAACACTGAGGTGAAGTGTAAAAAATACTTGGGTTCATTGGGAAATTGTGGTGGATCAGATGATGTCAGTTGAGTAGGCCACTATTATGTGGTCTGGACCACCGTCAAATGTGGTCTGAGTGATCAGATCTTAGACCCGGTACACATCTGGTATTAACATGTGGTTTTTGTGATCCTATCACAAGTGGACAGCTCTAAGTACAGGTGTGAACGAACTCAGATCAGATAGTGATCCGATCACACCAGACCACATTCGGAGGTGGTCTGGTGTGATCGGATCTACTCAGCTGATGTGCCCATACGCTGATTTGTTTGTGACCATCACCAAAATATCAACAATGACCACGACATCATGAGATTCATCCAGCGCCTCCTGACTCCTATCGCATGCCGACATACAGACACACACAAACATTGTCATCTGACACATCTGTAAACTCAGGCTGGGTCAAAACAACATAATTAGGTCTCAAGTAACACAAATGAAATACGTGTTAAATTGCATCTAATTGAAGGAAGTGAGATCCGATCCGACACGTACTTAGCGCTGACCACTTGTGATCGGATCTCTCAAGACGGAATTCAATACCATGGGTCTGAACAGGGTTAAAAAAGCGTCCTTATTGCATCTTGGGTTTGTTAACACATGCTTAGAGCTGACCACTTGTGATTGAATCACTTAGGACAAATATTACTACCAGGTCTGAATAGAGTCTATGTTGTTTTTTCCTTTATTTCCCTGCTGTCTGGCAGGCTAATTCCTTTCATGTTTACTGGTCAAATGGCCACATCATTCAGATGACTGATCTGATGAGATCAACACACATTCCCCCTTCCATTGTATCTTCACCACAAAAACCTGCCTCTCTCTCTTTGTTTTTCTTTTTAATTTTCCCAGTCACTTCTCTCTTCTGCACTCCACCTTCCTCTACCAGACTGTCTGCATATCTCCTACTCCTCCCCTCCTCCTCCTCTCTGTGGTTTTCTGTCTGTTTACTGTGGCAGGGAGGGAAGCAGACCGGCTGGGGATTCGCCTGCTAGAGGAGCAGTAACCTTTCTTTGGGTCCTTGCTGATTTCATTATTTTCATTATTGGGCGACTTCCACCATGGCAATCCCATTAGTATAAGACGGGGCCCAGTAGGGTAGGGCGCGCTGTCTGTGGGAGGGGGTCGAGAGTGTATGTGTGTGTGTACGTGAGTTCATGGCGTGGGTGTCCCGCAGGATAAGAGACTAAACTTAAGGCTTATGGCTGCATTTACCCGGATTGTCAGGGGGTCTAAATTCTTAATGTCTCAGTTGTGATATTTGCCTCCATGTTCAACTTTAACAGCTGGAAAAATAGGGTTTTCACACTGATTGGTTAATAGGGTTCTAAGATGCAAAAGAACGAATAGGAAATCTAAAAATAATTAAACATGAAGCCACTGCAGTATATGCAGGTGTTAGATATGACTAGATTTCAAGCTTTATTTGTCCTTGAGCAAATACAACTTCACTCCAGCTGTGATGCCTGTCAACACATTGATGTTCCAGCCCATGAGTTCCCACTAGTACTACAATAGTTTCAACTCAAGCAAAGATGTCATCATTCTGGGGTTTGTTTGCATTGTAACAGGCCTTGTCTACACTACTGTGGATATTCTTTGAACAGATTTTTTCCCGTCTATTGAAAAACATATCTCCCTCCACCTTGACCTTCATTTTACAAAATAGCTCTGCTCAGACTAGAACCCAAAAACTACTACAAAGTGCTCAAACAAACAAGTTGGTGGCGATAATGTCTATCCCAACAATCCTTCAAATATCATCAAAGAATATTGTGAGTTTGCTCGAGCTTATTCTCTTTTGGTGGTGTGGTCCAAGTAACACTGGATGGGGCATATGTGTGTTAATGCCGGTAATGTGGTGCAGTAATGCTACATTTAGCTGCACACTTGTAACTAGACCTTGCTAACCAGATGTAGAGAAACTGGTACATAGTCTCACAACAACAATTGTTTCTTGCGCATGCTAGTTACACAAAGCAAGACTGGGCATGCGCGAAGTATAGCTCTGACGACATTGTTTCCCAAATGCTCAGTGTTACATGTACAAACAAATATGTTCATGAGAGGCCTAAATGCAGACAGAAAAAAATTGTTTTGCAAAATATCCGCACTTGTGTGGATAGGGCCTGAGTGCTAACTTGACCCTGAAAACACAACAGAGTTTCTTTCTGTCACCTTTCAGCTCCTCTGTGCGTCAGGTGAAACCCTTTTAGAGCTGTGAGGATCAGGTTTGCTTTCAAGTATGAGACACTGCAGGCGGCTTCAGTGGCTGAAGTATAACTTGATGTTTGCAGAGGCTTGGATTACAGCACGGACACTGGTACATCCTTTATATAAGCTGTCCATCTGCGTCAAAGCATCTCTATGTGGTGAACAAAAAGGAGCAGAAAAGGAGATGTCAGAAACATGCACAGACGGTTCATATATACTAATATCCCGGTAAGAAGCATTTTAGTAAAGTGGATAAGACTGGTCTTAATGTATGTAACCAGGTGTCAAGTCTAATCCAGTTAACACAGATGAACTTTCACCTGGAGACATACGATTACGTGTATGTTCCTTGTTTTCGTGCTCAGGAAGTCCTGTTCATTTAATTACATCTTTTCTGATAGATCCTCCTGTTGGTTCATGTTCCTCTTCTATTTCTCAGAGCTGTGTTTTCGTATGATAACTGCAGTGCTCTAAATGAATCTAGCAGCTAGCCGTTTATTATTATTTTCATGCTAATACCTCACTTAGCTATCATTTACAGCCACATCCCTTCGCTCACTTGCATCTCTGATGAGGCTCAGAGGGAGCAGAGGAGTGTAGCTGCCAATGAATCATCATGAAACTGAGGGGGTGTGACCCTCTGTGGCCTCCTTATAACATCATCATTTGGAGCCATACTCCATGTGCGCTCACCATTTAAATGCCCCATTTAACATCCATTCTGTGTGTGTGTGTGTGTGTGTGTGTGTGTGTGTGTGTGTGTGTGTGTGTGTGTGTGTGTGTGTGTGTAGGAGGGCAGCAGGAGTGGGTGAATAGCTGAGGGGCCTCGTTTCTACCTAAGGGAGTGCAGACACATACAGACATATGTATATACATACATTCAAACAGACAAGAAACATCCACATACTACTGGCATACTACTACAAATGCATACACACACAGCCACCCCACCCTATAATGGCCTTTGGCACAAACAAACCCATGTCCCCTAAACACATGACTGGAGCTGCTTAATCCTTATAAATCTAATACTTCAATGGTGCTGTCAGCAAAATAAATGACTTTCGTGCCACGACTTTGGAATTACAGGATGCCTGGGTCACGCAAGTGATGACCACAGGAATGTACAGTGTTTTTGTTGACGAGATTGTGATCAATAGAACACATATCTAACCCCCTTCCTATGGCCTATCCATCACTGTTACTTGTTTTGCTATTTTGAACCAGTTAGAACCTTTTCTTCTAAAGGAAATTAGTGTGCCTATTGTGAAATCTCCACTTTGTCTCACAGATTTTTTCCTCCTTCACCCTTTAAAGATGTTTTCCAGACTGTGGGACCAAACATTCTAATAAGTATGAAAATGGTCTTGCACTGGCAAATTCTAGCATGAATTAGTACAACCACTCATCAGTTGTCTGCAATTTTCAAACTCCAAACAATTTCAATATAATTACAATCACGTTTGACAATTACCACTGAATCTAAATTTAACAATTTTAACAATCTTTGTGAGGTACTGACTCCAGGGATTCCAACAAGTCTTATGGATTTAGATATCTCACAGCTGTATTCAACACCATAGTATCCTCATTGCTCACCTGGATCATTGAGGGTAGGCTACTGCTGTGGAATGGATTTGGTCTTACTTGTCTAACAGATGTATTTTCTGTCAGTCTTGGCGACCTTGAACCCTCATCTGCACCTCTCCAACCCTGAGTCCCTCAGGGCTCTGTTCTCGCACCAATCCTATTTTCATTTACACGCTCCCCATATGGTCCAGTCTTCCAAAATATTGAATTTTGTTCCACTGTTTTGAAGATGACATACCTGCCTTTGAAACAGAAAGATGCACATTCTTTAAAATCATTGTTGGACCTTCTCAAGTACACCAAAGATGTGATGGCCTTATTCTTTCTTTAAACTTTAATGAGAATAAACTAAAGTCCTTATTTTTGGACCCAGTTTTGCCTGTGATATCAATCATGAGGAACTATGTGCTCTTGAACCATGTCTAGAACCCTGTGAAAAATAATCTGGATAGGACGAGGGACAGTGATTTCATATTGGACAAACAGATAAATTCAGCTTTTTCCAGATGAGGATCTAAGTTCAAATCCCTTTATTGGTTAATGATTTTAAAAAGGTTTTACAGGATTTTATCAGGTCTTGACTTGACTGCTGTTATGCCCTTTATATCGTTGTTAACCAGGCCTCCAGTCTAGCAGTTGTCCAAAATGCAATGCTGCTACTCATCTTCTAACAGGAACACAGTACTGAGAATATATTTCCCCCTAAATGACCTCCCCTTACCGGCTCCCTGAACGATTTAGGATTGATTGTTTGATTGTATTGTTTGTCTACAATCATTAAATGGGCCAGCCCCAACCTATATCTCTGACCTTTAGAACCACGTGTCCCAGCACGGCCACTCAGGTCTGCTGACCAGTTTTTTTAAGTTTGTTTTTAAATCTCTTTATTACAACAAATGACCCGACTCAACTTCCAATATAATATTTGAAAAATGTTCAAATAGGATTGAAAAGCTGAGGGGTGGTTGCACGCAGATGAAAGCTTAATGGAGGGTTGAGACTGCAACGCGCTGTTTATTATCCTCTTGGTAACCATGATGATAAAGATCAGGTGTCACCACTACACACACACACACACACAAACACACACACCCACTCTTGGACACTATATTCATGAGGATTTCTGACTTTAAACTTAGTCGTAAACATAAATCCTAAATGCAGATAAACTGCTGAAGAGGTGAGTCATAGCAATAACCAGAATCATGTCTCTTCACACAAAATTGCACGCTGAAGACTTAAATAACCAATAGATCCTCACAACGGTGGAAAAACCAGCTCACCATTGCTGGGTGACTCAACCTGTTTTTTCTAAACAAACAAACAATTGAAAGTCTACAGTGTAGTTAAGGGTTGCTCTTCAAAAGCTGAATGTGACTCAGGAAAAACAATGTTTATTATTGCGTGTTGGATTTGGTATAATGAAGCAACACTAACGAATCCAATACATGAACAAAGTCAACTAATTACACCTCAGTCCAATTAAAAATGCACATTGCTATAGCGCGACTGTTGAAGCAGGGAAATGACTAATTGTGTTCGTCGGTTGGTGACGTCAAGTCTAGGTCATGTCAAAGCCTCTCCTCTGTGTGAACCACCACGTTCCGCACACAGAGACAAAGAGCACATTGGATGTGCAGAAGTGAATGAAGGAAATGCCATCCGCTGCAATACCTATTTTATTGCAGTTATACTAATGCTTGATATATTTGCAAAACAAAATCACTGATGTGAAAGTTCTGTCATAAACTAAATCGTAGCATATCCTTGTGCATTCATATACGGTGTAAGGCAAAGAAGAAGAAGAAACGCAAACACAATGGTTCCCCAAGAGCAATGCTGTTGGCTTGCTTCTTTGCTGTGACAGAGCGTTTGTGAAGGTTGTTCCTTAGTTTCCATGAGAATGACTCGTCTTCTCCCTTCACGAGCCATCTGTGGATCTGTACATCTCCTTCAATAATGACATTAATGAGGGCGCTTAGAGATGTCTGTAGAGACAGACTCTTGGCTTCAGCTCAATTCATCCACCAAGTCCCAAAAAAAATGGGAGATGTGCGACCTGCCGAAACGACGCTGCTCGCAAGGACAAATATGACGCGCATAAACTAGGCTTAATGGAGCCAATGAATGAGCCACTAAAATGGCTGCAGCCAGTCTCATGTATTGAGATGAGAGCCCTTACATACTATATTCATTAGTTCTTTACTAATTAAAATATGTACTTTTTTGTGTTCTGGTGTAAAGTAAATTAACTTGCATTTTGTAAAACACTGTGCCACTGCTTTCAGCACACCAAGTTCTTAACATTTGTTGTAATAGCCATAAGTTAGATCAACTCAACAGCAGTTTTTACATAAAAATACAAGATGGACTTCATCAATAAGATAGTGTGTTGGGGCCTCCAGTGA
This sequence comes from Hippoglossus stenolepis, assembly GCF_022539355.2. Lineage (NCBI taxonomy): Eukaryota > Metazoa > Chordata > Actinopteri > Pleuronectiformes > Pleuronectidae > Hippoglossus > Hippoglossus stenolepis. The sequence continues at coordinate 11,070,655 of NC_061484.1, read as the reverse complement.
GGCAGAGGCCTGGCCAAACAATAGGAGCCAAAGAGAAAGAGTGGTAGTGAGGGTCCTCCAGCCTCTACGACCAAAACTAGGTCTTCTATTCACTGAGCTGTTCTCCACAGACAATGGGACTGACTGAGTGAGTGAGTCAGCACGTTGAAATTGACAATGGCAAGTATACACGTGTACTTCGCTTTTTTTTCTGGATCTACATAAGCTATATACACACTCATGCACACAAACACAGATAGAAGAAGCCCCTATAGCCGCGCCTTGCAACCCGGTCACGGCTTCTCCGCAGTCTAAATATGTCTCCCTATTGAACATCTGTGCTTTATCCAAAGTGAAAGGCTCTCCTTTATTAATCTCACACTCTCATAGCTTGTGAATGGGGATTTGATGTGTCTTGTTCGTCCCTCTGGTCATGAACCCTGCTCTGTGATATTTTACTCCCAGGGAGATTGTGGAAGTGGAATGGTCCTTTATTTTCCAATTTCCATGGCTGATTACGTGTCAGATGTGACTTTCTTCACTCTTTTATCCATTCGGATTCTCACCGCACATTAAAATGAGTTATGAGTCTTTTCTGTTTTTCCTTTGCATCATGTTAGATATTCAAATGTGCAAATCTTAACCCACTGTTTAGTGAAAATGACTTTGGTGTGAAGTTATTTCTCTGTTGAATAATTCATACATAATCTTTCAGAAGGGGGGTGCCTGGTTTTTATTTCCCCAAAAAGTCTGGGCAGAAACAATGAGCTATGGGAACAAATTTGGCGAGTCAATCGGCAACTCCCATGCAAACACAGCCGGTCATTGTGTGGTAGTGAGATGGGACAAGAGACGGAGGAGTAGAAAGAAGAGGGAAAAGTTGATATTTCATACTGAATAGGTGAGAGGAGGAGCAGAGCAGAACTAAGGCACCTGTCTCAATAGGAATCATTTTTCTTTCTTTCTTTCTTTCTTTCTTTCTTTCTTTCTTTCCTTCCTTCTTTCTTTCTTTCTTTCTTTCTTTCTTTCTTTCTTCCTCAAGATGGAGAACGATTGGGGGAAACAAGTACTTATAGGGGTGAGGTCTCTTCAAGCTTGAAGAAAATCTTTAATTCTGTCCCTCTCTTGCAGGGTTTCCTTCGTGTGTGTGTGTGTTTGTGTGTGTAGGGGTGCGTAGAAAAGAAACGAGGTGGCTATATCCCCCTCCTTAGACAAAGGGCGCAGATGGCTAGCCCTCCTCAGCTTTGGGGTGGGGCGGTGTGGGCAGACGCCTGCGACGGAGCGCCGTGCCCTCCCATGGAGTTCATTTCAGTTCCCCACTGAAAGAGACGGCAGACAGGGGGGGCCCTGCTTATAACAAGACAGACTTCGAAACCCCCTTCAACACCCCGAAGCACCCTCACCACTGGCCCGTGACCCTTGCTCCTCACCAGGTCACATACACAGTTACGAAGGTGGGAGGAATGCCAAAGCAGAGGAGGGAGAGAGTCAGACAGAGACACAGTCGAGTAATACAAACTGGACAGTTTAAGAAGAAACAGGAACTCATTTTAATTGTACTGTAAGAGAGATGAGAGCCTGACAGAAGGAGGAAAACATACTATATGTTTCAAGTTATTTAACGTGGCAACATTAGGTGAAACGTAAATTTAGCTGCAAACTTTGACAATGTAGTTCCACTTCAGTTGAGTCAATTTTTCTCAGCTTAGTATAGTTCACATACGAGATAAATAGCAAAGCTAAAAGAAGCTAAATAGCAAGTGTCCATATTACAAGTGTGTTATTTGGAAGGAACAGTTTGACGTTTTTGCTTGTTTTCTTGCCAATAGCTAAAGGAGCGTGGTGTTGTTAGCTTAGCTTAGCTGCACTGCAATAGTTTCCTCAAAAAATACTCTTTTGTATTGTATTAAATAAAATCGAGTGAGCTTTATAGGTGATTTATTTCTTCTTTTACCTTTACACTGAGTCTAGCTAGCTACAGTATTTAATACTAGTCTTTATACTCAGCTAAGCTAACTCCCTGCTGGCTCTCGCTTCATTTACAAAGTGATATTCTTCTAACTAACTCTCGGCAAATAACAAAAATTAGGAATTTTTATTATTGCCAAATAATTTTATGTGTCAAGGTTAAAAACTCAACCATTATGACGATCAGACCACAAACATACAGCCTCAACACAGGGCAACATAAGGAGATAGAGACAGAGAAGCTGTTTTCAGACATGAACTCCAGAAAATAGGGTCCAGACATTTTCACATATGAAGAATGCAGCAGGAGATAGTCCAGGTCAGACATGTTCACAACAACAGGAAAATATCTGGAAAATTCAGGCGATGGTGGAAGCGAAAGCCGGAAGCAGGACATACAACGTATAAATTCTGTTGCGGAAACCACAGTGTTTTTGTTTCAAAGCCAGCCTCAGCCCTTCGAACCAAAAGCTCTCAGATCTCATTGTCTTTCCGAGTTGACATCCTTGTCAACATCTTCTGCGTGAAGAGATATTTGTATTATTTTGGCTTTTTTCCCCCAGTTTTGAATCCATTGAACGTTAGAAACATCATCAACAGTTGCTGGCTGTGATATTTTCCTGCTGTATTCTCACATGGGCTCAATTGGAAATTTTACTAGGGGTACCTAGAAAAGAAAAAGTTCTGGAAAATATCTGGAACAACCGACTCGGACATTTGCATGTCCAGACTTCAGTTTATGTCCGGAAGGAACTAGAGACTGTAAAGAAAGACACATCAGGGAGAAAACAGGGAGGACAATGATGAGAAGACTGACACTGACCCAGAATTATCAGTCCCCTCCACCTATCTGAAATACTTTTAAAAATCTTTTGAGGAGTTTGTTTGCTAGTGTGTTATGTTCATGTCCCAACCCTCCCTAACTTCTGTTCTGACGGTGTAACCTTCTTCGGATAGCTCGTTCTTGTTTCAGAAGATCTCTCAGCTCCACGGCGACAACATGATCTTACTGTTCCAACTTGCCTGATTAGCGGTGAGCCAATCCCGCGCATGTTTAGCCGACGCCAAAACAAGTCAGCACACCCTGTCGACTTTCTCTAAGCGGAGTTTGATTAAGGGCAGCATTCGGCCAGGGATAATCTGCAGGTGATTATCTGTGGTAGACAGGGAAGAGGAGCCGGGATGCACATTCATAATTCCTATGTAATACACAGCACTTAGTCCCTTTGACCCAATGACCCATATCCTGTCTTGTAGAAGGGGGAGCCTATATTGTGATACTGAAAGGCTTACAATGGCTTATCTGGAGGGACCTCAGGCACAGTGAGGCGCTTGTCAACCCACTCCTGATCCAGGGGGATTTGACCACAATGTGTGCATTATAATGGGCAGTGGGATGTATGTAGGCACTAGCAGCTGCCCCATACACTGTACAGAAAGTATTGCTGGGTGTGTGTGTGTTAATGGAGGAAGAAGGGAGGGGGGGTGTTTTCAAGTAAAGACGGAAAAGACAGGAGAATATTGTTTGCCATGTTGAAGGGGCAAGTGTGATATTTATTGTGTTAGCGTGTGCCTATGTGGGCATCAGTGTGTGTGTGTGTGTGTGTGTGTGTGTGTGTGTGTGTGTGTGTGTGTGTGTGTGTGTGTGTGTGTGTGTGTGTGTGTTGTACAAACCAATTCCTGCTGGGGTGAGAAGAGGACATGCACATACATATTAAACATTTATGAATATGTACACCCAGATGAAGATTGTTTGCAATTCTGAGTATGTAGTATTCAGTGTGTGTGTGTGTGTGTGTGTGTGTGGGTTGGTGTGAGTATGTGTTGGGTTTGAGAGAGATAAAGGACAGATTGTTGTCAAGGCTGTGAGCATGAAAACACTGTGTGTAACTGGAATGAGGGAGATGAAGTGAGTAAGAAAAGGTTTTGTGTTACTGTCGCACAGTAAATGTGAGTGTGTGTGTGTGTGTGTGTGTGTGTGTGTGTGTGTGTGTGTGTGTGTGTGTGTGTGTGTGTGTGTGTGTGTGTGTGTAGAGTCCCAGAGTGTAGCGTTACAGTGCATAGGGGTGGAGCCCTTGTTAGTATCTCGTGAATGGAGGTCAGTGTGACTCCTGGATAGCAGGGATGAGAAAGGAAAACATGACAGATAGAGGATTAATCAACAACTTCTCCTCGTCTCTCTCTCTCTTTCCCTCTGCCTTTCCACTTCTCTTCTCCTTTGGCCAGTTTGACTCCCTCCTCCCTTCATCCCAGTCTCAGTCATGTTCAAAGCAGGGGAAATGCCCTGTAACCCAATTACTGTGTAGCTACCACATGTGACTGTGTGTAACTTTACAAATGTAAAGCAGAAAATTGCTTTCCACCTCTTCAACACAATCTGTAAGTGAAAGAGACCAAACACTATTCAGATAATAGAGAGACTGTGGTTCAGGGTGTAAAGAGAGAAAATGTAGCCACCACAGGGTCAGGATATTCTTTTTTTTTTTTTTTAAACTCTGTTCAAACAAATCTTGACTACAACTTTCGGGTCAGTCAACACAGACGTAATCGACTCTTTCCGGCCCCTGCAGTGACCCTGCATGTTTGACGCTGGTGTGAACGGGTCAACAACTGAACTGACCCATGACCCTGCTTCACACCTGTGTTTGATGTGGGTCACAAGCTGCTCAGCCCTGGGATGACTGGGCGAACGGACATAGGTTGGATGCTTGAATCCCAGTTCAGACGCGACGTGTTTTTGGGTGAAAGTGGTGTTAGTCTCATCAGCCAAGTAGGATGATTTCCCCTGTGGGGAGCATGAAATTGGGCAAATTCTGCAACCAAATGTGATTATTATATTTTACCCCTGTTTTTATATAATCCACAATAGATGTTACCTATATTATTCTTATAATATGTTAATATTACATTAATACATGGTCCACTTTTTGCTTAAACTAAATTTTTGTCACACAAAAAATACGACCTTTATATCTTATAGTCATTGGGACATCGGCCTGTATATTTATTCATATATTTCTTATGTCATGAGTCTCTCCACATCAGCCAGAGATACGTGTATATAATATACATGCAAATGTAGCAGGGAGGAAAATTGAAGGCAGTAATATTCATTTTTGTTCGGCTTTCAAAAGAGAGATCCACAATTTTAAAAGTGAGAATTGCGAAACACGTTTTTGTAAATTATTATTATCTGTATTTTCATTGGATGGCTGTCAACCTCTTTGATTTAAAAGTGCATTTTTCTTTTCAGGAAAATGCTAAACGCCTATTTTTCATTGTGGCATCTCTGCTCTGATCCCATCTCTTCTATTGCTCTGTTACGATGCCACTCACATGCAAGCAGCAGCTCAATTTCTTCAAAAGCACCAAGATAGCCCCGGCAGAAAGTTTATCCTGATCCATACTCTCCCCCCCTCTCTGCCGTCTTCTAGCTCTTCTCCGCCTCTCACATCTCTCCTCTGTGTGCTACACTTTCACTCCTCTGTGCCCTTCATCCCCTCCATCCACCTCTCCCTCTTTTTTTCTTCCTTTTCTCACCTCAGCACAGAGATAGAGAGAGAGAGAGAGAGAGAGAGAGAGAGAGAGAGAGAGAGAAAGGGGGCACTAGTGTTGCCCTCCAAATCTCTGCTGGCAGACTATCTGAAGAGAGAGAGAGAGAGAGAGAGAGAGAGAGAGAGAGAGAGAGAGAGAGAGGAGGAGAGGCAGACAGGAAGAAATAGACTTCAGCCACCCCCCTCCCCTCACCATCCCCCACTGTTGCTACTGTTGTCGTCCCCTTCAAATGTCTGCAGGCGGGCTATAGAGAGCCAGAGAGAGAGACAGCGAGGGAAGGTGGAGGTTTGGGAGTCTTCGCAACAGGGGGATAGTTCTCAGGACGGCAGGAAATAACCCATGTTGTTTGTTTTTTTTGGGTAATCCTTTTTTAATATCAGGTTTTGAGACCGTGGGGGTGGGAGAGGATAAGAAGGCAGGAGTGGGGAGAGAGACAAAAGAGGGATCCAGGCCAGACAAAACGATTGGCGGCTCCCAGGGGGACGATATGGTGTCTGTGTGTACATAACACACATCTCAAGTGTTGGAAATGAATAGCATTATGGGATTCACACAGTATGTCTTTGCTGCTCAGTAATATAACTGCAATGAATAACAACAATGACCTTTTAAGTTTTTCTCTTTTGATAATTTTTTTTCCTTTTACATCCACAAAGCTCTTTTTCCAAAAAGACAAATAAATTATTGAATGACATACAGACGACTACGTCGTCCACATAATTCAGAGTGATACTCAATGCAACGGCTTTAAAGTTGCTTTCCTCGTTTGACAATAATATTTGAGACATAATTTTGCCATATTATTTTTGGTATTTCACAATTTAACTAAGGCACAAAAGTTTGACTTTGCATCAATCAATGGTTTATATCACTAATAAAACCATTATGTATTATTTCAAAGGTGTCACATAGAATTATCACTTGTGTCCCCATCCACCTTGTTCATATACCCGCCCAGTAGACAACTGTTTTCAGCAAAAAAGCTGAGCCAGCTGTCGCCTTTCTGGTCAGAATCATAAGGCAGATAAACTTATTATCAGCTGACTGGTCTAAAGATTTTAACTTTTGTAGCTAAAGATCCTAATAATTTTAGTTCAAACAGAAAATAGTGACCAAAACAGAGTTATACTAAGATAAAAGTACTAAATACTTGAAACATGACATGACTTTAAATGAATGCTGTTGTTGCTCTGTCCCTGCTGGATGGTTAAATAGGGAGACTAAAGAGGGAACTTGCCAAAGCATCTTTGTAATATGACAATATGTCAAAGTGTCTTCAGCTTCGGGATTCCTCTTCCTCCAAGTGACTTAATATGTCTTAAAACAAGCAAAAAGCTATGAAATGAATCTGTATGAAAAACAAATATAAACAAACCGATGAGAATTTTTAAATTCACTCATCAGTAACTGTTCTGCTTTTGATGAGCTTATGAACATTCACTGTATCTGCTAAAGAGCAAGATATTGACCCGACCAAACGGAAGTTAAAAGGAGGATGAACATTTGGACCTGTGACCAGAGAAATGTCTCCAAATGGATGCTACTGTTGCTCCATGTCTGCTAGATGTGTAAACAGGCAGCTGTTTGCTCTCACTTTTGCCTGAATAACTTAACATGAAGTGGTGAAACATGATATAATAATCATATAAATACTTTGTAGATTCTGCTGGACTGTCATTTAAGATACGTGTTCAACATTTGACTCAAATATTTAAACTGAGTTTCCTGTATGAAAGGAAACGTCCGTACTGTCATACTGTTCAGTACTGCAGCAGCTAAATCCTATTTATCACAGTGTTTATGCTATAATGACAAATGTTGTACTCATCAGTGTTCTCCGTATAACTCGGGTGAATGTACGCCCTTACAGACACAAAAAAGTAATGATCTCATGATGTTAAGAAGCTTAACTACCTCACATTTCTTTTAACATTTAAATCTCATAAGTGCAGACCATGATCCAATAACCACTTAACCTTATATATCCCTTATATCCCCACTAATCTTGGCTGAAGTGGTCTCAGGTACTTTGTACCATTCAATTCAATTAATTCTAAAACTTCATTATCTGCTGGCTTTTTTTCCAACTCTCATTTCTACTAGTTGTTCCTTAGTTGTGTTATGTTTGTTTCCCTGTGAACAAGACTTCTCATTCTCAATGAGACGACTGATTTAAATAAAGCTTAAAATAAGGAACATGTCGTGTTTGCAGCTTGTTGTGCTCCCACAACAGGCTTCAAACTAGGGAAGATTCTTTGAATACACTTTATTCCACTTCCAAAAAGTCGAGACCTTCCTTCAAAGGCACACTTCTCTTTATACTTAGGGCCAGGTCAGTGCAGGCTCACACTGATAAGGGAGAGAAGGACCTGCCTTCTTTCTCAGTCATTAATCAGTGTCACTTAGGGAAATCTAAGTCTCCCATTAGCGTTCCATTGTAGAGATAGTGGCTGACACAAAAGAGGAGGATCATCCCACAAGACAAGGCTCACAGTAGCCTGGTTGTACCTTATTGACCCCCTTTATGGCAGATGCACCCCTTTCGTAAAGGAGTTAGGCATCTGTCTTGGCTGTCTTCCTCTCCTCCCCCACCGCCTTTCTTATACAGGGTGTGGTGGATAGAGAGAAAGGAACAAAAAAAAAGGCGGGAAAGAGGCAAAAAGGAAACGATACAGTGTCTCTATTAAGTCATTGTCAGTAAACATGTACATCACCCTCTTTTCAGGATGCCTCGTGACCCGAGCATTTAGCACAGCAGTGGTATATACACACACTCACCACATATGTGCGCAGTATTTGTCCAGCAGCAGTCGGACAATTGCTGAAATTCCTGGTGGTCAGGGAAGAGGAGCGGTTCACTCAGCTCAGTGCAACATACGTCCCGTGACATAAAGCCTGTGGGCCGAGTTAGTTTGAAAAATCTGCAATGGAACAACAAAGTGCAGTGATGACGTTTTTTGCATTATGTGACGTTTCCAGCTTTCCTTAAGTTACATTTTACTTCGGATCAAATGTAAAAGTCCTGGTTTAAGAGGTAGTACAGAGAGTAACAGTGATGTTAAGATTCATTTTCTCAATCGACGTTTCAGGAAGTCCGCATAGAAAGAGCTTCAAGTCTGGAAAAAGGTCGACTCGCTACGAGATAATCGTGAACCTTTGATTCAGAGCAAAAAAAAATGACTTCAAAACAGAAAAATGACTGTATACATAACTATTTCAATAGTGAAGCAATAAACCATTGTGAATTATCCTTTTCCAATGACTTCCAGTGCGGTACTTCTTGTTGTTAATATGTTGAATACGTGTTGAATATATTGTAGTTTGTCTCCTTTATGTGTGTAAACAATTGTAACAATGAATGATTCTGATCGCAGCCAATCGTAGCCATGTTCGCGGTTGTGGTTAACATTTCCATGGTAACAGCAATCCACCAATCAGAGACACTATTACACCTGAGGATTGTGGGCAGTGTAGTACAAACAATGTAAAATAAATAAAATATTATAAAACCGTTTTTGTTTAAAACGCAGTTGATATCATACAGACTTGTAGTTTCTACAGGAGCATATAATATTGTTTCATGATCTTATATCTTGTGGTGAGTTTATGGCTGATAATCAAAATCTCTATTCAGAAAATGAATGGTATTTTTCCTTCGATCACTGTTGAGCTCTTTTAGAGGCATTACGGCATCAATATCTGGTATATTACCTCTAAATACTTCTAGTCTGTGTCTCGATCTATAGTCTAGATGACTTACAGTAAACCTGAGCATCTTGACTTTCTGTCATTTCTATAGATTTTACAAATTTTAAATCCATTTTAAAAACTTGTATGCTATGTGCTGCCATTATTAAATGATAACAATGAACCATCTGATCCCCCCCATCCTGTCTTTGTGAAGGTATTCTATTCTATCGATTTGTATTTTAATGTTTGTAGCCTGGTGTCCCCTCTATATAGAGAGATAATTACAAAACATAATTAGGGAAAAAATAGCGACCATGAAGTCAAACAATGGTCCGATTTAATGACAATTCTATACGGATTATAAGTTTAACATGCTGATATCCAACCATAGCTGTGGAGGGATGTTAAAAATTAAATCTAGCTAATCCTAAATGAATACAAGTTGAATTATTTCTGTGTTTAATTCCAGTCAAGTACATTTCATCTTAATCACACTCATTTTAGACGAGATTAGTCCTGTTAATTCACTCCAGTCCAATCCAGTGCAACGACTCAGTTCAGTTTCACCGAGTGGAGTCATCCCCAGGGCATCAAATCCTGCTCAATTTAGTCCACCATAGCATAACCTACTTCAGTCCAGCCCAACAGTCTGACCAAGTTAAGCCTTGTTCTTTTCGCCAGTTCACGCCTGTCTTCTTAACCTTCATGACTGAACAGTGTAACGCTGTGCATCGGACCCAGCTCGGATCAGCACACTTCAGCCTCTTCTCTGTCTCTTCCTTCCTGGATCCCTGGTTTCTGGTGATAAGGAGGTTAAAGGGTGGCGTGTGGGGGGAAGACTGTAGATCATAGTGATGGGCCATAGTTCTTCCTTTTTCTGCTGAGGATGCACATAAAAACACTACCATCATCCACTTTGTGAAACTACATTGATCCCTACAACAGTTTACAGCGATATTAACAGATAATCAGGTCAGGTTGATTTAGGTGACATGATCCGGTGTACTAAACATAAGAACATAATGTCACTTACACTCAAACAATATATAGAGCTAATCCATTCTATTGTAAGAAAGCTTTTAATCAATGAAAAAAAAAATTCATATACTATTATGTATATTAAAATGTACACATATATACAGTCTACACTAGTACTATGCTGAATTCTTGACAAGTGAAAAGGGAAATTGGATGCTATTGATCTCCAATGGAGGATTAGATTTCCAATAGCAAAGGGATACATGTCTCATTGTACAGTGGGAGGAGCATATGAGAGAGTGGCCTATATATAACCCATAGCAGGGAGTCAATAGCCAGGGAAACAAATAACTCTGTGGCCGAAGGCAATCTATGCCACTAGTTCCTCTCAGCAGTTGCAGCATTTGTCACATGGATCTCTTAATTGTAAGAGTGCAAATCAGGTTCCCATCTGTTCACAGAGCTGAAGTCAGTGGGATCTCCTGTGTGGTTTTTGTTTAAGGCCACTTCATGGCCATCACTGTTGATTATAGCTCCTTTTTGTGAGCTAACTGGATAATATCATGAACATACTTTCTATTCCCAATGCTTTATAGCATTGTTAAATTGTAGTTCTGTTTCATATTCTGGATTTATGTTTTTCTATGTTGTAAACCTGTCTACTTTGAACAAGCTGCACCAACAGTATTTCACGTTTTCATGTTTTTCTGTCCAGTTGGTTTCTGCCATTTCCCCCCTAATTGGTAGAGCCTATATACTGTGGGTGTTGTATGCTGTAGACACTGCACCAGGTTCTGAAAAATAACGTATAAAGTTGTACAAAATGTGACTATGATTTTCAACTAAATATGATACACGGTCTTATTTTATCAGCTCAAAAGCCTTGTATAAGTTAAAACACATATATAATCCGAATTTGACCAGTTTTACAATGTATTGAATGTATGTCACCATTCTTGGGGACATATACTGTTCACATTCATTGTCGATAACTTTTTTTCACATGTGTCCTGCAAGTAGTGTCAGTGACTGGCCTTAATTCTGGGTAAATGTAGGTGTACAGTGGTGGATCTTTCTAAATCAGGGGCTATAAAGGGGCCACAGCTCACACAGTGGGGCCAGTTATATGTCCAACATCCATCCACATTTCCTGATTCAGTAAGGTGCATATTTAAGTCATCTCTTGTTTACTGTTAGGTCTGTAGCTTTGATTAAAAAGACTACTGACAGGACAGGACACTTCAGGGGCCAATCAGATTTCAGCTGGGGCCAGTGCCCCCTGGCCCCAACCCTTGATCCGCCCCTGGTATGTAATGCACAATAATATTGTTTATGAAACTAAATCATATCAGAAAGTCAGAAATATAGCGATGTTTGTGAAAAGTTAGGCTTGTAGACAACTTACTGACAGTAAACAAGTCAGTCAGCTCAATACAAAATGAATCAGTTCTATTTTGCCCATTGTGTTGCTCAGGCTGAATGCAGAGTCTGACTTTCACAGACCACTGACGAATAAATCACAAACTTCCATCTCTAACCATCAGACCATGGTTGAGGGCTCCATTGTGTCCCCTGCCCTTGAATGTCTATGCTTAAAAAATGGCACTGGGCTCCATACTGGGAGAGGAATGATAAAACACTGAGATAATGCTGCTCAGCGCACTTCCCTGTCTTGGTTTCCACAAACAACATCTATTATCTCTGTCCAACAGCCTTCAAGGAATTAAAGATTAAAGGGCAATAAGTGAGATCCTTACTGCCCCATAGCACCAAATGAACTCCATACATCTTCAAGGATTTGATAAAGCAGTTGATCAATAACTGTGACTCCACAAAATAATCTAACACACACACACACACAGAGACACACACACTGACTTGCACTTTCTCCTCCTCCTCCTCACTGATGGAGCACAGAGTTATGAGGAGACCATTATGTTCTCAGGCCAACAAAGCCAATAACAGCTGCATTAAAATCCCAGTGTAATGCATTCTATTATCTGTTGCCCCATCACAAAACGCTGCTGCTGGAGTTTTAATTAGTTATCTATCCCATCTCTGCTGTGTAAATTTGACTTCATTAGTTCTGTTGCTTACAGGACACTGGGACCTTTTACAGCGTGTGTAGAGTGTAGAGTGTGATGCAGAAGGAGGTGATTTGAGATCATACATACACTTAGCATTATGTCAGTTTAACTCTGTGATGGGGCTAAATTTGTCAGCAGCTGGGTAGATTGCATATATATATATATATGGCTAGCACATCTCAAGAACTGTTCATCTTATCGTCTTCTCATAAGAAGAAGAATTTGGTATGATTTGGACATGTGATACATTTAACACTAAGTTTTGAATAAACAGGCGAGCAGCGCAACTTCTGTAGCAGCAGCATCGTGAGTGACAGAGACAACTACATTCACAACAAGGGGTGTGTTCATGGCAAAGGCGACAGATTCCGTAGTTCAGATTCTGTGAGTCAAGCATAATGGCACTTTGAATAAACAGGTGAACAGCTCTCGGCTTCCGGGTTCCGCAGACTGAGTCCTGCAGCCGGTCTTTACTTACTGCAGGTCACTTTCTCAGTGTCAGAAATAAAGCACCAAGCAGCGTTACCACAGGAACAAGCAAACAGCCCATTCCAAACAGACAGGTTTAGAATTGACACTGTACAGGTTGCAATAATGAGTGGAAACAGAGGAGAAGGTAAATAACTAACTAATTCACCAGCTGTAGCCTGTTTGTTCAGTTTTTCAGACATATGTACTAAGGTGATAAACTGACGACTTTTAATTTATTCGTTGACATTTGAGGTCGGGCCTTTACTCGTCACCCATCATGCTCTCTCTCACACAGGAGGCAGTTTGGATTAACAACATGTACCAGCACAAGCTTGTGTGTGTGGGTGTGTGTGGGTGTGTGTGTGTGGGTGGTCCCATGGGGTGTGTGCGTTTGGGCTCAGACCTAACTGACCCCTTATGTTGTTTATCAGTCCCTAATTCAGCCCAGTGGCATCTGGGCATCACTGCAGTCTCTGGGAGCTGTGAAGCACAGTAGCGGGGTGTCTAGCCGGCTGTGTTCGGGTGGGGCACGGACATATGCATGTGTGTGTATGTGTGTGTCTGTGTTTACAGGGGGGGGGTTGTCCCCACCCCAAAATGGCCTATCATGATTTTCCCCACTCCCCTAACAGAGCATCCATCTGGACACAAGTAGGCTCATTGTTTTGACACTCACAGTGTGGTGCTGTCTGGAGATCACCTCCATAATTGTGCTGAACATGATGCAATGGGACGGATGTGTGTATAATGTATGAGTGTATGTATCTGCGTCGCTTTGTGGTCAATTTGAAGTGTTTCAATCAATCAAGTTGTAATAAACCTTGTGTTTTTGACTAAGGTGAACGATGAACCTCATTTGTTTTGGTGTATCAACAGAAATGAGGTGATACCAATGCGAAGGCCCTGCTCACCATTCCTACAGTCCCAGCGGAGGACCAGAGGGGACCGGGCCTTTTCGGTCGGGGTCCCCACTCTGTGGAACAATCTCCCAGAGGAGACCCGTCTGACAAACAGACAAACTCCTTCTCCTCTTTCACATCTCTTTTAAAGACACATTTTTGTCCTTTCTCTGATCATTTTATGATGTTTTGTTTGATCTTGTTTTTACAATTTTCTCATTTGCAACATTTTTATTTCTGTATGTGTGCTCTAATGCGCAGTGATCTTCTCATTGCTTTTAATTGTTTCCAATTGTTTGCTTTAAAAAAAAGTTTCCTCTTGAGGTAGCACCTTGTAACTGTGGTTTGAAAGGTGCTTATATAAAAAGGATTTATACAATTATTATTATTAATATTAGGCTTAATTATTGTACATGTTCCATTTTTCTTAAATTATTCTTGTCTGCTAAAACAGAAGAGTATTACATGATGAGCAGACCCAAACTTAATCTGCAGTATTTCTTTTACTTTTCAGAATTTGAACAAAAGGAAAATCTGTGATTTTTTTTTCATACAATGTGCTAGACAATACTCATTAAAGATAACAAAGATTGTTCATGCAACTGATCCCTCGGTTATTTGCATGGTCCGCACCGCACCAATAAATTTGATCTTAAAGTCCCAATGAAATAATATAAATGAAGTTAGTGTCTTTAACTTCTGCGCATTTTCCAATGAAACGGTTAATTTGGGTGATGTACAGTTACAAGAGGGATTTAAATCTAATCCATTCCTATTACAGGACCACTAACAACGAACAGAGTTTACTTACAGATTCATTCTTTTTTTAATTTCACTGTGTTTTAGATGGTAGCTGCACACAACTGTCCCACACGTGCAGAAGAGAGTGGAGATGTGTCACCATTATGAGTTTTACAAGCAATATCTCGTTTTGTTTCAAATCTGCAGAGGTGTAGTCAGGATTCCGGGCAGACCTGAATGATGACAGAAGAAGCAGTTTCATATCCTGTGTAGTCATTTGTGTTTTAATATACTACAGTTAAACAATGAACAACAAGTCCAACTACCTCAGAATCATCATCTGTAGCAAAGGTTTCTGGAGCCAGTTGGAGGCTTCCTCACTTCATCAGAAGTCATGACAACCACAAAAAGCACTGAGTCACAGGATCGCTCATGGGCTTTTATTGTTTATATATCAGGAACGTTGCCAAATAAAGTACTGTATCACATTCACTGACGCCAGGACAGGATTACAACGCTGTAAATACTTTATATGGAAGCTTCCCCTAGCGATGTGTAAAACTTAAATGATCCAGACAGAGGAACAGTCCAGTTTTCATTCTCTCCACACAGCAACACAACCCCCTCTCATTGGGCCTCAGTCAAATGGAAGATGATGGTGATTGATTGATTTTTGCTGTAGTTATCATTCTCCTTCGACCACCACAGGGATGTCAGAAGTTTCCTTTAGCTAAAATGACATTTAGATTCTTTTCTCTACAACTATTCAAACATTCCTTCAAATCTCAAACTAAATCATCGGTGTATAAATTCTTGAATTTTCCCCAGAGAGTACATGTTGCCGATAGCGACTAAACAAATAGACCAAAGCAAGAAAAGAAAAGCATCATCACTGTTAAAGTGTCTCATCTCATCTCTCATTATGAATCATAATGATCTAGACAGCGGACGTATTTATCAGTAATATCTGCAGCAGCGTAGCATCACAAAGATATTGTTGAGCCTACATCAAAAGGGGAAGAAAGGGAGCAAGAAAATAATTAGAACCATTAGTTCGTGGTCAAAACGTAAAGATTCCCTCAACTGGCAGATAGTGACATCTTACATGGAGGTTAGCACACTCTGTCCTGATGTGTGTTTTGCATATTTTATTTTGTATCTTCGGATATAAATGCAGTCAAGGCACGTTGGCTGCTCTCCTGCACACAAAGGTTGCCTGGATACTCTACTGTACAGTCCACGCTCACTGTGCAACACAGATGCCATGTTGTGTCGAGCCGTGTTCTACTTTTAACAACACGAGACACAGATGTGGCGGCAAATATGTTTGTCCCGTTGATTTAAGAGTGAAGACGATCCTTTGGCGGTGAAGTGAGCAGATGCAGTCACAACCAAACTAAGTAAAAACTACAACACAACCATTCTTTGTAGCAGCTATCCCAACCTGTCTTGGTTTTTACCCGTTAAAAGGGAACTCCACCAATTTATTCAAGTCTCTTTCCAGATTGTTTAAGTGTAAAACACAAGTCGTGCGAAGTATTCTGTGGCTTCTGTGCGAAACCTGATAAGTGTCCTCATGAGGCCACTTAATGTCACTGTGGGTGTGGAAACAGGAAGAGATGAGTTAACCAGTAACCTGCTTCTCATCTCTGCTCCAGGCTACATCGGCCTCTGACGCAACCGATTCTCTGACTGAACTATCTGCTGCTGAGATGCATTGTGGTTAATGGAGGCCACAAGAGGACTGTATTGAATAAAGCTGACTTCAAACAGAACTTGTGAGCTTGGAGTTGTGATACACACGGTGTGCCACCATCAACACAATGCAGGAGATGCAATAACAAAAGAGAGAAAAGATGAGTCAGGAATATCCACATTTCCCTCACGTTTTTGAAAAACTATACAATGCAAAATGTTCCTGTCTATCAACATAAAAGCAATTTTCTGTTTGTTTGTAATTTAAAAAATTGTCATCTTTCCGTATTTGAAGATATTTTGTCACTTAAATTTTGCTCCTAAAATCAAGAATCTCCAAAATCCTATTTCAAGTAATTTGATGGTTTAATTTAGCACCCACTTACTTCAGTGGCAGCCAAATTAAATGACATAATATGAATTTATCATCCAATGAAAATGAACTTCCTCTTCGGCCCCTGCCATTTCTGAAAATGTTTGCAAACACATTCCAGCTTGTGAGCCATTTGAAATCTGAGAGATCCAAAGTTATAAATACCACAAGAGAAGGAGGGTTCATGTGGACACGGTTAACACGACCCAATTTACGGGCATTAAAAAGAAAACTCTGGTTTGTGTCATTTTGTTCTTTTTTGTTAAATGGTGCAGTGCTATGATAAATTGGTGGAGTACACGTTTAAGATAAACTAGCTGTTGACATCCCACATGTCATCTATGAATTGTGAGCAGAGTATTTTTCTCTTGACAGATTGTTTGACTTTTTTAAGAGGCAACAACTATACAGTAACAAGCAACAGTTAGAGAACAGTTAGAACAATACAAATAATTTGGGGGAGCAGAATTTAGTTTTTTTCTTGTTTCCTGTGAGTCATTATTTCACAGGACACTTGTAGAACTCTGGAAACCGGCTTAACCACGAGTTCACATGTAAACAAAACGACAAACTGTATTTATAGCGTGTGAATAACAAAATACATCTTTTTTTTAAGATATTGAGGAGAAACACTGTCGTCATGTGTGTATTTTCGAAATGAAAATGCAAACAAAGATCTTCTCCTCTATGTCTCTATATTCCACAGACCAAACCCTCCCGTTATGGCCTTAAAAGGTACAATTTGCTCAAACAGAGCGATGCATAACTTTTGTGTCAAAGGAGTCATTGTGCTCCCTCTCCACTTGACATTTCTGTCCAGTGCTTCCACATTTCCTGTGCTTTCTCATTTGCATTCACGCCCTCTGTGTCACAGCTTCCTGATTGAACTATTCACACATACAGTACACTCACTATTATCTTTCATCGTCACGAAAAAAAAGACAAAAAAAAGGCACCAGTCACTGTTTTTCCTGCTCAGTCAAAACTAAAGTACTGTAGCATAGGTTCTTCCATATGAAACTGTTCCACAATACTGGGAAATTATCAGCAGCACTAAGCTCTTTGCATTTAAATGCTCAAGTCATGATCATGGTATAAAGTGAAATGAGTGTGTATGAATTATCCGGAACTGAAAGACAACTTGAAGAATGACGTGGATTGTCATGCACAAACATGAAAAAAAATTAGCTTCCGTTTCTTAAAATACAGTTTTATTTGTGAATGTACACTGATTAGCAATACATCTAAAAGCAACTCCATTAGATAACCATGTATATAGGATTTTTCACAGGTCACAAAGTAGCTTGGCTCATTCTGGCATGCCAAAGCAAAACTCGATCTTTTCTTTTTTTCTTTTCTTTTTTTTTAAACATAACAAAAAAGGTGTAAGTTAGTAAAGCAAGGTGCAAACAGCTGGAAACAAGAGGAGAAAACAAAAAGGATGCAATGCACATTCAGTTCATCCGGGAGCAACGGATGCTCATAAAATGGCTGATTAAAAAAAAAGCCATGTGCTCTTTGCAAACTAAAAGAGGAGAAAGAAAGCGTACTGCGATACAAATGGAGGATGAAAAAAACATTTTCAGGAGAGATGGTATGAAAGAAAAAAAAACATGTCTGCGTGATGAAAACATGGTGCGTTAGTGTCAGGTTGTCTTTACCCCCCCGCCCCGTCTCACATGCGCACACACAGACACACACACACACCAACACACGCAGACGTATGCACTTTCATTTCCAAACCCACACCTCCCTTCTCCGTCACTCACTTGTGTGACCTCAGCTCTCCGCCCGGAGCCGAAAGCCTCTAACATGGCTAAAGATGTGTCCCCAAACCCTCCCTCCCTCCAAATCCAATACTTCACATTGCTAACTGGGATATTGGTATATCTGGTTAAACTCGGGGGGATGTGTGGCAACCCATCACACTTTGGCTTTTGCAGAGTTCAACTGTGGGTCATCTGACGGTTACACCACAATCGTGTTTGCTGGGGAAATTACACGAGGGGAGGCTTTAGAAACTGAAATGACGACCGGGCTTGCAGAGTGATAAAAAAAAAAAAAGAATAAAATAACTGTCCATACGACCTCCCTCAAATGGTTCCAGTACCAGTAGGAAGTAACTGACAAAATTCAGCGAGGAAGCGTAGCTACTGTGAATGTAGCTACTGAGATTAGGAGGTTTTTGGGGGAGGAAGCCTGAGAGGTGTCGATGCAGTCACTGGGGTGATTTAATATAAGTCTTATGAGGGTCCTTGACGGCTGCGCAGGCAGACGAGAATCGCAACCCTTGTCTCATCATTAAAAACAATTTTTATGGAGGAAAATAATTACAATATGGCTTTAAAAACAAACACACAAACACACCAAAAACAATTATGTCACCGCTCCACACTCCAAGATTCTCATAACAGCAAACGACTGCGGATAGTTCAATGCAGTATTTCAATGCTACACTTCCTGTTTTCTGTTGACTTGAGACGTGATGATCACTTCTCATGTGCGACACCAATGAACGATTTTTCTTTCTGTCTTCATGCGACTCACTTTCTGGGCCCCGGACTATTTTGTATTTCTCCCAACACCGTGCCTTGCTTTGCTACTTTTACCAAATACTTCACAATCTCCTTCAATGGTGAAACCACCTGCAACTAAAATGTGTTATATACCACGAGAAAAGTGCAGCACAATAAAATAAAAAATATATAGTTAAAAATCTATAGCCAACATATCCAGTTTTCATGTTATATAGTAAATTTGTGTACTCTGAAGACTAAAATATAATTTGAGCAATCAGGCATCACTACAGAACATAGTCAGCCGTAGAAATTCAGCTCTCGCAAAAGAGAAAACATGCGTAACGTCCGTATTCTCTGTAAAAGCTTAGAAACGAGTACAAAACATAGTCGACTAATACCAAATTTGTTTCAATAAAAAAGTTTAAATTTCATGAGATGACAAACTAGACACGGACAGTGACGCTTTGCTAAAATGAGATAGTTTTTTTTCCATTCTTTCATTTAGTTTGGCAAAAAACACTGAGATGAAGAAAAAGACATGAAAATGCTACATAAATATATTTAATATGTCGGCAGCTCTCATGAGATAACGTGGACTTGGCTGTGACGGACCACCAGCCTTCATCCTGACCCTCTAGTCCAGTTTGTTAACCCGATAACTCGTCTAACACAATCGGCCGCGGAGAAGGTTTGTATCGGATGCCTGCGCCGAAAAGAAGCCTGAAGAGTGTGAAGCGACGCGGAGAGAGAAACGTCCCTCACAGCAAAGGAATCAACACAAACTCATTCCAGTGTGACCTCAAATTTCATGTGGCCTCTCGGTTCCCAATGTGTCAGGTGACCAGAATGTGAGCAGAAAAACGAAACCTGAAAAGACCCGGAAGTCTCGACAGATTAAATTATAAACAAGAGGTTTTAGTTTCGACTTGTGCAGTTTTACAACATTCAGGTTGCAATCCAATCATTTCATAAAATTGGATTTTGAAGCAAGAAATACGCTCTGTGGTTTCAAGTTCGGATTTTCAGACTCAGGGAGACGACTCAGGAGGAGCCAGATAACTCAGGATCTAAATGGCCTCAAATGGCACTTGCTGGCTTCTGTGGAGCCCTGTTACAGAACTGCATGGGTGATCAGGTGTGTGGACACCAGACACCTACCCACTGCAGTTTGAAGATGTGGACCCCCACACCCATCCCAAACTCCACAAACATACTTTTGTTGTTACAAACCAATTCTTTTTTTTCTGTAATCCTTTCTTTTGCCATTTGCACATAAAACCTTTTGTTAAAAAAATCTAATAAAATTAAAAACATAAAAGGACATTAAACACAGAGACAAAATAAAAACACAGACGCTTTAACAGAAACGGTGACTGCCGCCCCTCACTCTTCTGCACAGAAGGGATTTCCCCGCCCGCCTAATCTCAGGCCTCTGTCTTCTCCTTCTTTTTGTTCTTCTTCAGGAAGGAAGGGGTGCGGAACTTCTTCTTCTTCTTGGTGTTGGGGGACTTGGAGGGCGAGCTCTCGGGAGACAGTGCCTCCTCGATCTTCTCGCCGGAGCGCACCGTTATTTCCACGCTCTCCACGCTGGTGGTCAGCTGGCTGACGCGCTTGGACAGCTCCTCGTCCACGTCCCTGTGGTTGTCTTTGCCGTTCATCAGGCCCCCGTGGTTGTCTGAGGGAGGAGCACGACACAGGTTAGGTGAGGGCGAGAGGCAAGAAAACGGCTGATCCCTTCATTCTGCAAACCACACCCTGTTAACTGACAGCAAGCACAATCATACGAGAATCTTCTGACTGACTGATTAACAAGATCAAAAGGGCTGATCACTTATTACTGTGGAAAACAGCGAGACATTACAGGCTGGAGCTTACAGGACACAAATCAAGAGCATTTTCTAATCAAATAGTTTAATAAATTCAGAATTTTGTTGGTTTTTATCATAGAAGTGGTTTTAATTTAAAGGAGAAATGTACTTTTACAATAAATGAACGTGTAAATGGACAGTGGAAGCATACACGGTTTTAAAATGTTTGACGGTGCCTAAGGCTTGGCATGTGTGTTGTTAAGGACCCAAGGAAGTGCAGTGTTGAACTTTGTGCGATTGTGCCGTGCAAAACTTTTAATCATTAATATCATTGAGAGAATGTAATGTAACTGCGCGTTCATGACAACAGGAACTTTTCACTGAACTTTGAAAAACAGGTGAACAGCAGCGGTGGTGCAGCTTCAGGGCTCTGTGGACCGAGTCCTGCAGCTGGTCTTTACTCGCTGCAGGTCACTTTTACAGTTTCAGAAAGAAAAGCTGCAACCAGCATCACCACAGGCCAAACAAACCATTCCAAACCGAGGGGTTTACAACAAGCACAGGACTAGTTTTTCATAAAATCCTATACCACTTAAAAATGCATTAAACTTAAAGAATGTTACAACATTCAAATATCTAACAAATCATTTCTGTAAACTTCTTAATATTTACACTCCTAGTAAATCCTTAACATATATTGGGTTCATGTCTTGTGTCAACACCTGTAAGACTGTTTTTAATAGAGCAGAGCATTACAAGCTTCAGCAGAGCAATACAATTTGGATTTACTGCATTGGGCTCTATTAAATCCTACAAGTGTTGAAGTGGTTGAATGTCTCCCAGCCTCCTGATGTGAGGCCCCTCTGTCCCTGTCACACTAATTCTATTCGAAAGGCGTTTTCAGCTTCCGCTCACACAGAGACGTGCAGTCCCCGTGCTCTACATATTTCGTAACATGCCTGCGTAAAGGCCCCAGTGACCTAATAGCCCAGAGCCTGTCCTCCTTTCACCTCAAATAGGTTTTGAACAGTGGACTACACCCACACTGCCTTAACGGCTCCTCACGAAACAGGCTGACTGGTGGGGCATCCTTTTCTCTGGGTTGCGAATGGGAGTTACATGGGGAATGCAGGCGTCGTGTTACTACACTGAAACACAAAGCCGCTGACGACTTCGTGGCTTGTTTTCATCTCAGCACCAAAAAGGAAAAAAAAGAAAAAGAAGCGAAGCAAAAATAAAGAAAAGAAAAAAAAAGAAGCCTTTTACAATAATTGACCTGGATTCAAACACAACGACTCACTGACCTCACAGCGGCGGTGTCATGAAAATATGGGTCCCCAGAGCCAGTGTGCTGTCCTGGGTTAATTGATCCTCATTGTGTGGTTTTTTTGCGTGTTTGTGCTGGAGGGAAGCTGACGGGAAGTCAATCCCATAGTGTCATAGTTATTTACAACCTGCACTGGGGCCGCTGTGATCTCTGTCTTTCTTGGAGGATCGTATGTCAGACACACAAATTTCTGTGTAATAGATGAAAGTTCTAGTCTATGTTTTTAGATATATGTTCTTCCAGAGTCATAGTTTGATATATTAGGGAAAACATTTTTCAATTAGTGATGTGTTTAGCACCTTGATTTCATCTGTTATTATGTGATATTGAAATCCTATTGATGTCTATGATGTTTCACATTTTATTGCTTTTTGTATTTTCTGATTATTCCTAGATTTTGTATACATTTATATATATTCTTTCATATGTTTGGCTTGTTTAGCACTTTAGTCAAATGTGGTTGTTTTAAACAAGTAAATAAACTTTGAATTGACTTTTTGGTTTCTTGGCGAGAGCTGGGAGAGAAGATCGATCCCATTTTCATGTCTGAGCCTCAGGTGTAGAACTGGAGCCAGGAGGGACTTAGCTTAGCTTAGCATTAAGACTGGAAAACTGCTGTTTGTCATTAAAAAGTTAGAACATGTGTCTGACATTGTAACGACAAATTGATGTTTTGACATCCTGGTTTGTGTATAGCCTGATTTTGTATGCTCTCTGAGTTGCCTGACTCATTAAGGACTTAGACTGACATGTCCGAAATTTGACCCATATGATCAAGGCAGATCGAATCTCCCTTGTTAGCATTGTTGGGGAAACAAACTTCAACTTCTTCTTTGACAAAAAACACCAGCCTGAAACTGGTCCGGAGGAGGTGACGTCAATGTGCTGTGTGAGTGGCTAGATTGTGTCAGACGATCTGAGTGTAGTCTGAGCTCATCAACATTTCTACAGTCCCCCTGGGCGGACGGGTTTTCATCATCAACAACAGAAATGTGAAAAAAGGACAAAGGAGGTATTAATAGTGGAGACGGGGCACTGTTCTCTGAATTTTTTGTCATGACAAATCATTAATGCAGAACAAACCTATAGCGCAGATCAGTGTGTAGCGTAGTGCATTAGGTTCTGAGCTTTTAGTTCATTTCATTCAGTTAAACGTACACTTCTCATGCACACACGTCAGATCTTAAAGACAAACACAACATGACAGTGAGGATCATTCTGACAAGTGTCTCTCAGTCTCTCTGTGAGTGAGCGATACCTTCTTTAGCCGGAGTGCTTTGCGGGGACTTGGTGAGAGACAGAGACTGAGAGAGAGTGGAGCCGTCGTCGGAGGTTAGCTCGTGCTCGCCCATCTGCGGGGTGGGAGGATGGGAGGGTTGAGGGAAGGTGCAGGGGATTGAAGCGGAGGGACGACAGCATGGGTGAGTGGGATGAGAGGTTGTGGAGGGGTGGTGGTGGTTATGGAAGGATTTGGGATGATGGGTCAGAGGGGGGTGAGGGAGTGGGGGGGGGTTGAGAGATTAGTGGTAACACACATGTTAGAATCAGGCCATGCACAGCTGCTTTTCCACAAAATGTTCCCAAATCCCTCTGATGACGGTCAGGGCCTCTGAGGGCCATCACTCGTTTGTGCGCTGCAACATTTTGTTGAGCTGTAATAACCCAGAGATGGGACAGATGTCCTGAAAAGTAACTTAAGCACTCGATCCCCTGAGCAGCAAATATATCCTTGTGCTACATGCTAACACACATGTAAACAATTTAACAATTTATTGGCTTTTGGTGATAGAGTTTTAAAATAATACTGAATCAAGACTAAAGAATAACTTGAGACAAAAATGCAAAAATCATCACTGTCACATAAAGAAGATTAAAACTGATCAAAAGCGAGTGCTGGGCAGTATTTACGCATATCAACTTTTAGTGGAATGGTGTCATTGTGACATTCTAAACCACATTATGTTGTCCACATTGCTATTTCTAAATGTTTTTGAGTAGTTTGTCGATTTTATCTTTAATCCAAAGGGACAACACTTAATCTAAGTACAGTAGGAGACCTTGTAAGTGCTAAATCTGTTCCACATGACAAAGTGTGGTAGATAAGATAAAGAAGCGCACCACAAAGTCTGAATACACATCATGATGCCATGACTGTTATCAGATGGTCTTCTCATAAAATTGTGTCATTGAGATAATCAATATTATCATGAGGCTGTGGCAATTCCAATTTAATTAATGCCTGAAATTAAACATTGTTAATGCCCTCCTTCTCCTTTCTCTATGTAAGACGAGTATTCTTTATTATTTTTTTCCTTCCTGTCACAATTTTTTCATCTTCAAGAGAACCATCACATTGTGGTTCCTGACTCTTGATGCAGGAAAAACTCATTGAGCATCTCTAGCTTATTAAAAACCAGTTTGCAGCAACTTTAAAACAACATTTGTAAGTGCAGTGAATGTTATAGACCAGTCCAGCGTTAGCAGCTTCATTAGTTAAACACTGAATAGTGTGAGTGAATGGCATTCCCATTTCACTTCGACACATTCATGAGCACATTCAGGGTTACACATCGGTTCCACACTGGCTGAGATGTCACAAGTCACAACTCCTTCATGGAGAGTGTGTCGCACACGATTACATAAGATTCTGTGCTGTCAATGTCTTTAAATGTTGTGGACATAAAAAGTGTGCACGTAAAAAGACGTGGCATTAAAAATTATGAGATTTTAGAGAATTTAATTTACAGTTGTGCTTTTTAAGGTGTAGAGTTGGAAACATTACTCAACCCAATACACACAACTATTTAACACCGTGCGCATGTGTGTGTGTGTGTGTGTGTGTGTTTGTATGTGTAGCCCAGGCATCTATCAGGCCATTCCAGACGGTCTCCAGCTTGCATCCAGATTGGTCACCGGGGATTCATGGGGCTGTGGGGACATCAGTGTCATAGCAACGGGCTGCGCTCATGTGGCGGGTGTTAAGACCTGCGGTCTGCTCGATCTGCCATCTTAGTCAGACCGGCCTCTGACTCACACACATTTACACTTTGCACCGTGTTTCACAAACATTTGGATGGTTCCATAAAAATGCATGAACACGTGTGCATGCTGATGTATATATATCAGTGTGTGTGTGTACGTACGCGCACACACACACACACACACACACACACAGATATCTATACAAATACACACATTAATCTGGTTGAGCGTGGCAGCAGCTCTGCACTATGAGGACTGGTGGGTAACCCCATTTACTATCTGTTCTATTGATTTTTCCCTTGTCTCTCTGAAAGGCAGTGGGACAGAGGGCTAATATGATTAGCAGTGACTGAGTGTGTGTGTGTGTGTGTGTGTGTGTGTGTTGTGTGTGTGTTGTGTGTGTGTGTGTGTGTGTGTGTGTGTGTGTGTGTATACACAACGTTAACGCAGCAGATGAAGGCATCGGTAGAGCCCGTGGGGCCAAACCCTTGTGTTAAAAGGTATGTGTGTGTGTGTGTGATACACCAGGCAGTGTGTTAGAGTATGGGACTGTCCACTGGGACTGCTGCTAAGGCAACTGTGCTATAGACCCTGGATTATATGGATGTTTTTTAAAAACAAAACTGCTGACAGAGAGAACACAGCAAACTGGGGATGTGCAGTAATAAATCTGCAAGTCATGGTTTGAGGAGGTGGTGGCACAGATGTGTGAATATAGAATACTTTTTTAAAAATCCTGATTTAGTTTAAGTTCATTTCGAAATCTGCTCTGGCCATTTTAGCTGACTTTCCCTTAACAGGCTTCTGTAGGACACTGCAAATATCTGCCTGTTAGGGTTGTGTCTTTTCTTACAGTTACAAGTTTAGTGGTGCACACCAGGAAGTGTATTGAGTCTCATCAGTATTCAATTTGACTAATAAGATATCCATCAGTGAGGGGTTGCGCTGCACATATTGTAGAATAGGAACTGAAATGTCTACATATTTAAATTAAATTATGATTTTAAAGATGACAGTCATAACAATCAGCTTTCTAATTTGACATCTATTTAAACAGCAAAAATATAACTATTATTAATAACTATAAATCTAAAACCCAATATATTAAACTATGTAAAACTGCACTAAAATTGCTTTCTGCTGACATACACACAGATAAAGTATTGGCTGGTTACAGTGGCCCTGCTGATGCATCAGTTGTGCTCTAATACAAACTGCCAAGACTGAAAGTACACATTTTATTTGAAGATCTGCTACTCAATCAAATCTAGTGACACAATTCATCCTGATGGCTCAAATTCATCTCATGTGTGCTTCAAATTGAGCCTTACAGATTGATTATTGATCTGCTATTAAGCCTGGTCAATAGTTTGTTGTGAAATGAAGAGTCAGATTGATAGGGCTGCTTGTTGCTGACACAGAGGGATATGTTTTTGGCACAGAGTCCAGGTCATTGAGTGTGACACTGTGTGTGTTTGTGTGAGCATGTGCAGTCCATATGTCTCTTGCTGTATTTGCAGGTGGAACATGAATGAATTCATGATGCCCACACACCCATGAACGTTCATGCAGTTATGGACTGGTTGGTATGCCTTTGCATGTCAGTTTAAGTGTGTGTGCTTTTCTGTACGTGTGTGTGTGTCGTACCACTGAGTCCCAGTTGCCCTCGCTCGGCTTTTTTGCGGTACTCGTCTTGGTCCTTCTCCAACAGCTCACTGAAGGGGTTTGGAGGCAGGGGAGCCATCTGCTCCTCCTCTGTGGGCACGTATGGCTGGGGAGGAGACAGGGAGAAGGGTAAGCATGGGATCACACACACCCGACGCAGCAAGCACGCACGCACATGCACACACACACTAACAATAAGTAAAATACACAACCTTAAAAACCACACACACACACACACACACACACACACACACACACACACACACACACACACACACACACACACACACACACACACACACACACACACATCATTACAGGCTTCTCATATAAAGATAAAACATGGGTGTTGACCACATCACACAGAACTCATGTAATCACCCGCTCTGCACTGAGTTTTTTCATCCCATTACTGCAGACCCAGACATCTTTACAACAGACACATGAAGACAATCGCAGCCACAACACAAGTCACACACATGCAAACGAAACACGCACTCTATTGCAACATGTCGGCTCAGGCTTTCGAGTAACAATATGTCCTAAAAACCGCAATTGCCCAACACACATGGGAACAAAAAAGAAGTGCAAATTCATCTTAAGCAAAAACAACACTTGTACAAATCAATTGAAATCGGTGTCAGTCTAAATAACACGACTCACACATGCAGTAGTTTAACTGTGAGCAGGCAAACAGTGTCAAATAATTACAAGAGAGAGTGAAATGAAAATGTCACAGCAAACATGAACAATTACAAAACTCTTGCAGATATTTACCAGAACGTTAATCTGCACCAGATCCTTCAGGACAAGATACCAACCACAAAACCATCAACATCAACATGAGAACATTTGACTTTATTCTATCTATTATTTACCCTACGTGTTATTTTCTTTTGATATGTGGAGCCAAGTAGTTGCTACTATCAGCATAAGTGAGTCCCTTCGTCTTTGCATAATGTGCTCACTTGACTCCCCCTAGTGGTCAGGAAGTGTCATTATACAGGCAGTGCTATCTGGTGAGTTCCTGAAGTACCTGAGCACAATGATGTAACCTCTGTTTTCACTTGTTTGACTGATTACATCTCTTCTCATGACTGTAGCAGCTCTTGTATGACTCTTTCTTGACATGGGAAAACCGTTATGATTCTTATCTCGAACCTCAGGTCATTTCCAGCACAACTCTACCAAAATGCACCCTGAGCAGATTTTCAATCATCAGTTAACACATCTAGGTTACTGCTCAGTATGGAAGTAAATAAGAACATCTGTTATTATTGCTTCAGCGCAGCAGGACAGCTGTTAATCCTGCATAAACCACTGCATGTCCATAAACTGACATACTGATGTTTCTATAAAAAGCTGGTACATCAATATGAAGTAAAAGTCTCTGACTCTGCTCATTGACAAAAAAAATACAGGAAAGCAATTTTAAAAATAAATTTAAAACGGGTAAAAATGCATAAAAAACTCTGGATGAAAATCTGATTTTTGTAGTTTCTCAGTTTATTTGAAAATCCAGAAGTGACAGATCAATATTATAATCAGCAGCTCTTTTGCGTTTTCGTCAAACTTCTGTCATCAAATAAAACATTGTTAAAAGCAGCCTCTAATGTCACTGCTAGTTTCCCTTTCTACTCATGTAAATGACCAATAGTAGACATTAGATAATTTGTGGCAAAACCACAGTTAAGTTGAAAGTCAATCTAAAACCAACAGGCTTTGGTATCAGACACTCACGATTTTAGAAATTAAGTTATAAGGGTGGAGATTGTTAGGGTTAGGGTTAGATTGTTCCCTTAATACATAACCTCACAAAGCTCATCCTCACCTGTCGTGGTGCGTCGACAGGGATTCCTGCGAGGTGTTGAGAGCGTGGACCTGACGTCATCACATCAAAGCGGTTCTGCTCTCTGATCTGCAGCAGGACAAAACACACCAGGATGTTACCGGGAAGCAGAAAGCACCACAAGTGACTGGGAATCATTAAAACTGTGGTCACAGAAAAAAAAATTGAGCGATCAACCATTTTAAATGTTAAAATGGCAGCTAACTACAACTGTACTTGTAAAATGTCATCGAGAGGAAAGAGTTAAAACTCAC
Organism: Hippoglossus stenolepis; assembly: GCF_022539355.2. NCBI lineage: Eukaryota > Metazoa > Chordata > Actinopteri > Pleuronectiformes > Pleuronectidae > Hippoglossus > Hippoglossus stenolepis. The sequence continues at coordinate 11,041,815 of NC_061484.1, read as the reverse complement.
TTTGTTCCTCTTCTGCAGAACCTCAGTGGGGTCTGTGTTGAGAGGGACAAACTGATTGGGGTCCTCGATCCTGATCGGGGTTCCTGTCTCCTCCGCCTTCATCCACTGTAAAAGGTCAAAACAGGTCAGAACAGGTCAGATCAGAACATACAAACTGCAACCAAGCACTTGCATAAACACTCTATAATAACTATTGTATATAACCTAATTTATATAGCCCTTTTAATTACAACAGTCTGGCAACTGGATATAACATATCTATTCTGTAATCTGTCTAGTCAACATATTCTTATCATGGAGAGTTTCTCAAATGAAAGAGGCAATTAAGATGAATTATGTGAATTGTAGTAGTCACTGTCACTATGGATGAAAAGTCCATATCTTTCATCATATTTTGCTTTGATTTTGATATTTAGTTTTAAATATATCTCACGTGAGCTTGCTAACATTGTAGAAGTGTAAAAATATATTAATAAAGCCTCCTTTTCAGCAAGCTTCAAAGGTGACACCAATCAGTGCAACTGATTCACTGTAGGTCTCTGTTCCGCCAGTAGGTGGCGATCTAGTATCACGTTTAAAACACTGGGGAGATGACAAGTGTCAAAACTCAGGTCTGTGAATTAGAGTGAAATGAATGATCTTTCAGTCCATGACTTGCTCTTTGCAGTTTCATGTTTAGACTTATTACACCAATTCACATGTAAACACACAAAAACACATGCAGTCTATGAAAAACACAGGAACAACTGTCACGTCCTCCTATATTTTCAAAACTTGTTTTGGTGGAACATTTGCACGAGGGGAGGCGACCACTGTAAACAGTACAAGACATATGTTGATTTTCCACATGTAGGTTGCGAACATGGAGGTCGTTGTTTCCCGTTGTGAGGGGAATTTTGAGTACGGGCAGGAAGCAGAGGAGAGCCCCGCCTGAGATACGCACCGATGACAGGATTATACCCACAGTGTACATCTGATGAGTCAGACAAGCTTAACCCTGTTTTTACCTTAAAAACTTATGTTTTATGTTACAGGCACTTGCTCTTTGTCCCCATAAGGTGAGTGTGTAAGCAGATTTATGTCCCCACAAAACACCTTAACACCACAAACAGCTCACCGTGGTTGTCCGGCTATTGTAGCGTTCATCGCCGCCCTCCACGTTGACCTTGGTGTAGCTGTTCGGCGAGTTGAGCCAGCGCGTCTTCTCCCTCTGCTGCCGCTGCTGCAAAAACTTGTAGGGCAGGCGCGTGGCACTGCAGTCCTCATCCTCCTCGAACAAAAACGCGGTGACAGTGGCGGGGATCTCCACATCGCTCTTGTGCCTCGGCTTCTCCCGGACGATGGGGTGTCTGTAGGTGTAACCGGTCCGGTAGCCCTATGGCAGGAAACAAGATCAATCCTTCAGTGGGTTTTCTTTGTTCTGAAATGATTTGGTCTGTTTGGGTTCACCACGAGCAACGACAAGGGAACAAAACCGCAAGGCCTCAGAGGAAGCTAATTCATTTATTTGTACATGGTGTATGTTTACGTAGACCCCCGCTCTATTCCAGCTTCTACACACTGCTGCAGCACAACAGAAATGAGCTCTTATTATTCTGTGACGTTTCCTTCCTGTAACGCTGGCCGAGCTGCCAGTTTCACAGTTAGTAAATGGAAAAGAAAGACAGAAACAGCACTGTGACCGCAGGGTTTCTGGCAGCGCAGTGAACAGAGTCACAGTGTCATTTCCTGTCTGACCCTTTCTCTGATGCAATTCTCCCTCCATCCCCCTTCTCCCCCTTTTATCCTCATTGTCCCTTTTTCTCTTCTCTTCTCTGTCTGTCGCCATCCTCTCACATGGTCCCACTGGTTTTCAGATGTTTTTCCACACTGGGCTGACAGCTAAGATCCGTTCTTTTCTCTTTGGTCCTCTTCCTCTTCGTCTCAGCTGCACGGTCAAAACTGACCTTTCAACTTTTATTCATCAGTTTTTATCTGGAAACAGTCAACTGCAAAAATCCTGATATTCAGAGATTTCTACACAATCACAGCTGGAAGCTTGCTGCACATCCTTGCTGCACTATACTGGTTGTTAAAGGAGATTTAAGTTTGTGGATCCTTTTTTTTCCTCCCACGTCTTTCTCATCATTGTATCCGGGTTTTGTGAAACTGAGAGCTTATCTGAGGCAAATGTTGTGTTTATGAAGTGTGTGAGAAGAGTGGGATGGTTGGAAAGGTCCGGAGACACAGAGGCGAGCTGTTCTGAGGCTTGACGGGCTGATTTGTCGAGAAGGGGAAGAGCAGAGAAAGAGAGAAGGAAGAGAGGGAAATAGGCAGACGAATGAAGTGTGGTGTGAAAGAGGTGACACTGGCCATGAAACGCAGCCTCCAAGGAGTAACACAGATGCTCTTTGTGGTGACACACTTTTTATGCCTCATTCCAGCATCTCTTCAAAATTCCTTTCCCTTTTCCTTCATCCCCAAATTACTAATTGTGTCTTTTAAAATTAACTTTTTAATTTCCTTGGATTTTTACCTCCACCAAGGAGATTTGGTTTTGTCTCGGATTGTTTGTTTGTCTTTCTGTCTGTTCGTTTGCAGGATCACCCAAAAACTTCTGGATGGATTACCAGGAAACTTGGTGGAAGGATGCGCTATGAGCCAGAGAAGAACTTATAAAATTTTGATGCGGATCAAGGAATTCTGTTTCACTTTCTTTAACATTTCGTGGTAGGGCATTTTCAACATTTTTGAGGATTTCTCAAAAAATGATTCATGAATCGCGATGAAAAAACATCTGACATGTTTAGGAGACTGATATTTATGAGTGTGTCCAATTTGGTGCGGATTTAAATGTAAATCTGGATCTAGTGAAGAAATGTGGTTTCATAAGGGAACTGTTGGTCCTTGGCGGATGTATGCGCTCTAGTGAATTGCCTTCTAGACTTTTGAGGCATCTTAGCTTTCTGTAGAAGGAATTCTAATCTAATTTTGTTCATTTACGGAGGCCAGTGCTTCGGAGTAGATACCATGAGCAGTGTGATTCAGACTGACTTCATTCTTAACAAAGAAATGGAAACAGACAGAACTGTAGAGCTGACCACAGAGGATTTCATCAAATGTAACATGTCTCTATTGTATTTTATCAACCAGCGACAAAGTAAAATCAAACAGATATTCAGTTATGTGAAAATGGCCCAATGACTGATGTATAGAAAAAAACTTCACTTAAACACAATGATTGAGGAACTAAAAGAAATCTTCAGAGTAGCCTTAACTTTATGTAATTCTTTTGTACAAAGACAAGACACAGTAGCGAAATTAAAAGTTCAGGTTAAATGTGTATATAATCTGTAATTATCCAGTGAGCCTTAGGCCTTAAGATACACAGTATATTTATGTATTTTCCTAACGATGCATTTGTGCAAAACGGACAGAAAGTCTCACGCTGACGTCTGTGGACTCACCAGGTTATCCAGCATCCTCATCAGAGACTCGAACTCCAGCTCCCCGGCCTTCCACTTGATCTGGCTGGTCATGTTGATGTGACCTGCTGTGGCAATGTCGGCTGTTCGCGATTTGTACTTCTCCCGGTCCAGCACGATCAGGTTGTCCACGCTGCCGGCACACGAGATGGCCTTCACCTAAACCCACACAGTAAGGAGGATGGGACAGAGCATGTGAACCTCTGATGGAGACTGGTGACATATGTAGCATGAATTAAATAAAAAAGTAATTTTTTTTTAGGAATAGCCAAGCCTATTTGGTATCAGATCATCCACCTCTATGAACAACACAAAAGGGACAAACCGCCATGCACACACAAGAAAGATGTAATTTTGCACAATGGAAATGAGACCCCCCCCAATCTGAACCCACCACAGCATCAAGGAATATACAGTTCATGGCATGCAACACCCATGGTTGGGGGATTTATTTATAGAAATTAAGCTGGGCTTTGCAGGATGGATTAATGTTTTCCTTTGCTTGACCGTCTGTGGACAGTCAATCAGGAGATTTGGTTTTGCCTGTTACAGCTGAGTGAGGGGAGGGGGGGCAGCACAACAATATCCCTAAAACCCAACACATCTACAAGTGAACACAAAGACGCACAAGAATCCGACGCAGAGGGATCTAAAGCTAACTTTAAGAGTTTATGCGTCTATGGAGGCCGCCATGTTTCTTGTAGTAGCCCAGACTGGACAAACTAAACACCTTTTGTGTTTTTCTGAAAACTGAAGGTTACCACAGGTTCTCTTTCATGTTTGGAAGGGGCGGATGAGGCGAGGGGTATTCAGCTGCAACATGACACTTCACCACTTTATGTCACTAAATTCTACACACTGCCACTTTAATACTAACAAATAATTAGTTTGGAATAATTAACCGGTCTCATTTGTATTTCTCCCCCCTGATCCAGGCCTCTTGAAATGCCCTCCATCATCCGGAGTAAATGATAGAACAGCATCCTTCTCTTCTCTAAATGTTGCTTTGGATCATCAACAACAACATCAGCTTCTTACTCCCCTCTCCAGCCTCCTAATAGCCTGTTTATAAGACTGTGTTTAGCCAACATTTTCTACATGACAAGAGATTATGACTATTGGAGCATTGTTAAAAAAAAAGAAGTGTGACAGCGGCTGTAGGGTGATTTTTCAATTTTGGAGGGCAAGCTGCCACCCTGCCAGTCTAATTCATGTGTAGGGGAAACTGAGAGGTGCTGGAATGTGCTTGGTGCCCAAAAACAGCAGCATGCAGTTAGCTTCTCTCTCTGTGTGTGTGTGTGTGTGTGTGTGTGTGTGTGTGTGTGTGTGTGTGTGTGTGTGTGTGTGTGTGTGTGTGTGTGTGTGTGTGTACCTGGATTTCACAGGCATACTGGACATTGTAGATGACCTTAAAGGCCTCTTCAACGGTTTCCCCAAGAGCAACCGCGCCATGATTCCTCAGCACCAACACCTGCAACACACACACAGAAACAGTGATATACATGCAACAGCAGATCAAACTGAATTGTGAGACGTCCATCTGCCAAACCTGAGTTTAATGTGACTGGACAACTTTGCCCCAAGCCTTTTAATTTATTAGTAACCAAAACAACTGTTCTGTTCTATCCACACGGGCTGGGCGACTGGATGACGGAGGCAGGACCTGGCAACAGGCCGGTGATGGAAATTCCCTTCAATTCCCTGAATTCTTGCCAATCAAAATCGCTGAATAATCATTGATGATTTTAAAAGAAGCCAAACGCTGAGACACTCGCACAGTGAAGCACAGGCAGGGACAAAACATGAGGAGGTAACATTTCAACAGGACGTGCTGGTTTGACTGTCTTGCTACTGTTGCCTTCCAAATACACCACAACCTGATAAGATCATTACTCTTATTCTTGACTGCAAGGACAAGATAAAAAAAAAAACTTCTTGATTATTTTTAAAACTACGAGCCCATAGTTTTTTAATTTTCTGAAATGTTCACTCCTTCTCAGAATTTTTCCTGCAGTGAGAGTGAGTGTAAGGTTTTAGTATAAATTAAAGAAATGACATAAGTTGTTAATAGAAGTTTTTAGGTACTGGAGGTTTTAGAGGTACTGACATGCAGACCTTGTTACATTAAAGCTAGGGTTGGTAATCCTTGAAAAGCTAGCAAGAGCAGGCTACACTTGAAAAAAATGCAACCAATCTTCTGCTCCTTTTAGAATGATAAACAGGGCGACTTTCCTCAGAGTTAGAAAAAAACTGTAATTTTTCTAGGTTTTCCTACCTTTGTTGTCGGCCCCAGGGCCTTCTGCAGGTCTCGGCGCTCCTCCGGGTCGTCCAGGCTGCCCTGGTAGTTGTAGTACGCGATGTCACCCAGGAGCAATGCCTCCTGGGAAATGGGCAGGATTCCACACTTCATAGATGAAACCTAAATGATCAGAAAAGTGAGGAAAAAGGGAAAAGAGACATCGGAGGGTTTAGAGGCTTTGTAGCTGTTTCAATCCTCCAGGTTTGTAGCCCTGCATTTTCAGGGGGTGGATCAGTGGGTGGATCCAGGAAATGTTTCACTTTCCTTCATATTGTGGTAGGACATTGTTCAACATGTATGTGAAATTCTCAAGATATAATGCAGAGGTTGGTCATATGAATAGTGCTAATATCTATGAACTGGTGAAAATTGGAGCCTATATGGACATTGATCCAGATGTATCTTATCTCAACACATGACGAAGTGGCCAATCAGTCTTAGCAGCAGTAAGGCACCCGTCGAGTATCCTTCTAGTTCAGTAATATGATTTCACAAATCTAATTTCTACATTTCCTGAAGTGAAATGCAGTGTTTGATCTGGGAATCTACGAAAGCTGATTCCGTGTAAAAAAAAAAAAAAAAAAAAATTAAAGCCCTTTATATAAACAGGTTGGATTGAAATGTCATTTGCTTACAGTGCAGGTCTAAAAAAATAACTCCTAGTGTTAAGTGAACTTACTGCAGCCGTGGCAGGAGTGTGCACATGTATGATGCAGCGTATGTCTGGACGCATTGAGTAGATGGCGGCGTGGGGGCTGAACCCTGCAGGGTCGACCCTCAGGTTGGTGGAGCCCTGCTCGATCACATTCCCGATGATGTTGACCTTCACCTGGGGAAACAACGAGAGGAGATGGAGTCAGTTCTGAGGATTTCTGGAGCTGGTGGATGTAAATCTCCGAACAGTTTTTACCCAAAACTCTTTCGTATTTTGCAATCACGTATAAGCTTTACGAGATTAATGCAGTTTTACAACAGCATAATTCAGAGGGCTCTCCTGAGAGGGCAGGAGGAGGAATATCACGAGAATGAAAGAGCGCACAGGGAGACATACTGAAAAACTAACCAGGCCCATATCAGTCTCATCAAATGCGCCCAGGCAATAAAAGACGTCCAGAGACTGACACATAAGATCCAACTCCTCAGACACAAACAAAGAGATGATAACCTCCAACATTAACTCAGAAAACATGAATACAATTTTGAACCAGTGCACGTTAAGACGCAAATCACATTATCAAACATTCCTCTCCTCTGTCTGCTACTCTACTGGAGATGAACATAATGCTGTTAGAGACATGGACATGTCGTCCTCTACTATGAGTACTTCATTACCAGCCAGTTATTAGATTACATGACAGGAGAGAGGGAGGGGGAAATGGAGGTCAAGACCTGGAGGGAAGAGAGTCGGATATCCAGAGAGAATGAAGACAGAGAACTGGACAAAGAGACTGAGGCATAAAACCCGGAGCAAGAGCAATAACAAAACCCAGTGCAGATGTCAGTCCTTGCAGAAAAAAACAAATAACTAACAGAAAGTCCATCTTGGCCTGCAGACCTCGCACAACATTTACGTCACTGTAACCACATGTTCTGTGATATGAACCAGAACCTACGAGCTCGCATTTCTCTTTCATAATATAAAGTACAAGTCTGTGCTATCGCAACAGGAAGAGGCATCCATCATGAAGTCGGAGGCTAATAAAATACACCCATTACAGCTGCAGCCTGGAAAATATGAAATTAGACCCTACTTTTTTTTACTTAGAGCATTTCTTCTGCACTCTGCTCCTTTGAAACAAGTTTTGTGTTCCAGAAATAACTCTTAAAGTAGAAGATGTACCCGAGTGTGTGCACCCCGATTCCCTCACCAGCCTGCATCCCATGAAACTAGTGCATCAACTCCACCAGAAATATCTTGCAAGATGAAAAATTCAATTTAAGTAAAATATGGAGAAATGGCATTTCTGGGAAGATCTTAAACTATAAAGTGCCTTTGTCTGAATGCTGCTTAATAATAGTCATTAGTCTGCATATGAATTAGCATATACACAAACGTTATTTAAACTCAAGAATAATAATTAACACTAATTAAAACCACATGATTAATTAATCTATATCTGTTTTTTAAACAATAAATTAACATTCAGTTATAAACTATTAATAACCCAGGAGTAGTGCTTTTAACAGCCATATGGATGTGTGGATGAATGACTGTATATTGATCTTTAACCAACCAGAGGGAAGTGAATGGCACCAGCCGAGCGTAATTAAACGCTGCCATCTTTGTCAAAGCCAGCGGTCAGACGATCGAACATCGATTGGGTTACATCACATGTCTAATACAGTATCAGTTCACCCTTTCACGTCCTTCAAAATGCTGCTGCCTCACCCCACAGCACCCTGTCAGTCACACAGCCCTACATCTGAGAGGCCCATCTGACATATTAAATATATATTAAAAAACCATGTCAAGACACGCATCCGAGAGAATCTGCAATGTGACTTGGTTTGATGTAGTTGAGTTAGTGATAAGAAATCTCTAAGAAAAAAAAGGCCCGGCATAGAGAGAGAGGGCCTGATGAAGTAACCGAAACTTGGAACATGAAATACCTGAATTCTTTAAGGATAATTTAAAGATTCACTTCTGATGCAAACTCACGCTCTGTCATTACTCAGATAATGTTTAAAGCCAAAGTCTGATGTCAAACTGAACTAAAACTAAGTTCAAACTACAAAATTCCCCAAAACCGAATTTCCCTGTGAACTCAAATGACCCCACCTCACCTCAGAGCTCAAACAGAGACAGAGAGAGGGAGAGGCAGATGGAAACTGACCAAAGACAACTGCACTCGGGCCCTCCTCAGATCCTCCAGAGCCTCCACCCAGCTGACCCCGGCACGACCTCCAACACTCTTTATTCTGGACGGCTTCCTGTTAATCAATGTGTGTCCAAACACTTGAGCTACGAGCCATGTGACTGAAGAGGTCGCTGGAGATAAGAGAGAAACAGCAGCGACGGACTGGCTTCCCGATACAAACAAACTAAAACACAGTCAGAGAGTTCTGACAGATCTACGCAGACAACGTCGTTTTGTTCTGTCTGCCAGCAGTCACTGTGTTTGTGGTGATCGCACTTATACAGACAACCACAGCAAAGATGGACGCGGTCCAGACGCACAAACTATAAATACTCCTAAATAAGGTTGCTTTAAGATTCTAAACCTGAGCCCAAATCTTGCTGTCATCTACTGTATAATTTACTCCAACAAGGAGATTATGTTTCATTCCGTGTGTATGTCAGTCAGCAGGGTTACTCAAAAACAACTGAACCCATTTCCATTAAACTTAGTGGAAGGGTGGAGGTTGATCCGAGGAAAGAAACCGTTAATTTTTGGAGCGGATTCTTATAAACGGGCAGATTCTGAATTTTTGTTCTATCTTTAACATGGCATGTAGGGTGTTAGCCTTGTTTGAGGTGAGCTCACTGAGAACCCTTCTAGTTTGTACTTTAAGAGGCTGTTTGCAAAAATGTTTGATTTTGAGTAATTAAACTCGGACTATATGTGTTTGTAGTATTTAGGACATTTAAGGCTCTAGATGAGTAATTCTTTCAGACACTAAGACACATGAAAGAGTTCAGTAAAAATTCTTCTGAACTGGTCAATTTACTCTACGTACTCAACGAAGCAACACAAGCTCTGGACAGGAAAATCAGTCATGTTACAAACATGCTAATGTTAGGTTGACCATTGAGCCAATGTGCCAAAACATTTTTTTCCACAACAGTAAATACTGTTGGACAACTTAAGTCATTTTAGATACAGCTACAATAATCTGGTGGTGAAAATTTGCTATCTAGCAGCTACTGGCATATACTTTGGTCTGTGCTTTTGAGACAGATTGTTATACACATTATTGCTTTATTTTATTTGGAAGATAGAAACATAACATTTATCTTTACTACGCCCAAATTAGGTTCGATTCTGTAGCTTAGTTTCATTCTTAATAGAAGCGTAGCTCGGCAATGAATCTGATTCACTTTTACGAGGCTTTGCTGTCAGGCACCTGCAGAAGTTACCCGCTGAACTTCAGCCGAGTTTCTCTCAATATCTCGTTCCTGCCAACAACTCTGGAAGGTCAAACAGTAAAATGTGTCTGTCAGCAGCACGGCTACTACATCCACTGTCAGCCAACACCTGCAGCAACACTACACAGGTGTGTGTGTGTGTACTGTACAGATATCTTTGTGAGGACCACTTTTGAGCCTGCAACCTACAGATCGAGGATATTTTGGCCGGTCCTCACTTTCTAACCCACTTTTAATGGGCTGTTTAATGAGAGTTAAGACTTGGTTTTAGGGTTAGAATTAGAGGTTAGGGAATCCATTATGCTAATGAGTGTCCTCACTAAGATAGATGTACAAACATGTGTGTTAGTATGTAAGCACAGGTGTTGCAGATTAGGTAGAACAAAGCAAACAGAACAGAAATGAGAAGAAAGACTAAAGATATGATCTAAGTAGCTTTTATGTAAACTTTAGCAATGTCACAAATCATAAAAGGGGAATTATGCGGAAGTTATGTGGCTTAGTTGGGTGGATACAAATAAAAATGCCTTTTAACTATCAAAGAAACCACATCTGCAAGTAACACAGGGAACATTCAAAGAATGTTATTACTACAGGGCAAGTTAAATTGAATCTTTTAGTGTCCTGTCATGCTTTCTTTATTTCTGATTACATGGATTATATTAATCAAATAGATTATTTTAAAAGAACTATTCACCTGCCTGGTCATTGCAAGCATATACCATTATTAAATCAGGTTATTTAGTATGTCTATCCTATGTCTTATGTATTGCTTATATATTTTTTCTATTAACATCCACATAAGGGTATTAAACCTTGTTTTAACACTGGGATTTTTGTCATTTCACCTTTTTGAACTCATTGGAATAAGCAGAGATGGAAACCAGGGAGAGAAAGTAGAGCGAGAGCAAGATAAAGAGACAAACGGACAAACAGATGGAAACAGGAACTGAATTAGAGGGAGTTCAAATGCATGGCAGGAGGAAATGAGGTTGTCAACAGATTATTACACACGTTGTTACACATCTATCAGCACGGCATGCCCAGCGCTGTGACGACATATGCACTCTCCGAACCTAAGCTGGAGACCAACAGCCTGACCCACCCACAACATTTGCTCTCGTCAGACTAATGTCAATATGAGACCAGTCAGTGACACTGAACATAACAAACACATAAACAGTGGGATGCAGAGAGGAGGCGGGAGAGATGGAGGGAGTTTTTCTTTTGTGCCTAAAACCAAAACACTGATCTGTGCTGTATCTACTATCTGCCCCCTTTATACAATTCAAGGAAGATATTTGAAGGAAGTAAATGGCTGATTAAGCAAAGTGAAAAAGCATTAGCATTGTCTACTGAAGGCCAAAACTTTAATATGCTAAGTGCTCTCTGCAGACATCATGCAAAGTCAAGGATATTTACAACCTATTTCATTTGATTCAGTTTAACCACGCGATCACTGGACTATATTAATCTCGGACTATGAAGAAAATCAGTTTCTAAATAATCCTGTGCTTTGGGTTCAGTTCCTGTGCTACACCACACTTACATAAACACGTCAGTCTTATCTTTCTTTTACATAAAGAAATTCATCCCCCAACTCAGAATCTTTCACTCATGCAAATCTAAATAAATAAAATCAACTTCACGTCAATTATCATCTCTTTACCCAGGTAGGTTAAATGATCTCACTTTATGTGCTTATGTTTCTGTTGCACTTCTGAAGTAAAATTATATTTTCTAAGGCTGGGTATATAACTAAATATAAACAGTATGTTGGCAATGGTCCACAGGTGCTCATTTTTCTTACCAGGTTTGATGCAGATGCCTCAGCGAATGACAGACCTCTCGGGATGATAAGGATGTGGTCTTGCTCTTTACTGACTCGGGCCTTAGAGAGAGAGAGGAAAAAATTGAAATCACATTTTTGTCTTGAGACTCAAGAATAATGTTTTCTCACACAGTGACTGTGTTTACATGAACACCAATATTCCGACTACTGAACTTATTTTGAATTAGACATTATTTCGATTATGGTGCTTACGTGAGTTGCTGATAGAAAATTCCATTCATATTCCTGTTAACATGTTACAGAGCATAGTCTGATCCCAACTTATTGTTAACACTCGAACCCAGGGCATGTGTCGTTAAGCAGTTCTTCCCCCATCGTGTGTTGATGTCGCCACAAAACAGTGAAGATTCTAATGGGACGTTAGAATGCGATTGAAACATATACATGTCTACATAATGCGACTGATTAGAATACTTCTCATATCTGAATTGGATTTTTGTTTATTCTGAGTATGACCTTATTCCTGTTGAGGTAATCAGAAAATCCTGTTTACATGGCAGTATCTTATTCAGACTATTGTCTTAATATTAGAACATTGTAGTCCGTGGAAACATGTCTAATGTCTTCAATGCTGGAGATACTGTTTATTGTAACTATATCAGTCAAAAGCAAATAACACGGTAAGTCTAACATGGAAATACAAGAAAAATCTGTGATAAAATCTCATTAAATCCTATACTCATCTATTCAGACTGTTTTCATAAATCACAACTGTCCACACTTTAATTATTTCTCTTCTAATCCTCTGCGGTTCCTCCTGTGTTGACTTACTGTGATATAAGAGTTGGCGAAGTGTGCCCAGCTGAACAGGTCCACCAGTCTGTAGAGGCTGGCCAGTTTACAGCGCGTCAGCCTCTCGCCTTTCACCATCGTGGTGGATTCCACTCCGTACATGTCGTTGATGGGAGTGACCATCCCCAGACCTGGAGGAAAAAAAGACAGGAATGAATAGAGTTACAAAAGAGAATTAAAAAAAAAGGTTTGCAGTGTTTTCTAATTGGGTGGCTTTAAAACAATATCATCGGCTTTGTGTTAGTGTAGACACTTTTATAGTTGCACATTACATTTTCCACGAGTAATGTTTTAAACTACAGAGGGACTCAGGACTGCCACAGAACCAGTGTACAACATCTGGATTTCGATTTAACAATTTCCTGTATCCGACACATCTGGCTCCATATCAAACATTTTACTAATTTACACACTGACATGTTTCTAACAACACTCCTTCCTTTGAAAGTGAGTTTACTGCCACGCCTCCTCAGACTCACTCATTACAGTGGTATTTTAGAGGAAGAGCTGAGCTGAACTATTCTATTGCCTTTGACATGTACTTCAGCATTAGTTGTGCATTCCAGCCCTGTGATTGGAAGCAGACTTCACATATGGACTCCTGGATAGAACTCACAAAGGATCAAAACTTCGAGAAAAATGCACGGCTCTTCCGGAGTCTGGGGTTGGGTTGTCTTTTGGTATTCATGCCTTTAAGCGCACAAATCTCGTGTTTGCATATCTTCTCTGTTCAAATAGTGATGCTTTTGTTTTCCAGTGCAGCTCAAAGCGGCGGCACCCTGGGCGAGGGTGGTGCGTTCCTACTAAATGTCAGTGCCCGGTTGCCCTGGGTAGCGGGATGCAGCACTGTGTGCACTCACTGAGGGAGGAGGTGTTGAAACCAGCCACTGAGCTGGCCATGAAGAAGTCTGCGATCTGTCTGAGGGCGAGCAGGCCGGAGGGGTTGTTCCCCTTCCTCTGCTGCTCCTGGATCAGACTCTCCAACTCCTCCTTGAAGGCCTGGAATAAAAGAGAGGAGAGAAAGAGTTGAGAGAAAATAATACTCGATGCAATGAGTCAGAAACTAGAAATATAAGTCTCTGATTTTCCTAAATCAAGAAGTGCGAGGTTTTCATGTTCTCTGTGTGTCTGCACAGGTTTTCTCACAGTTCTCCAGCTTCTTCCAACAGTCTAAAGACATGCAGATTAATTGACGACTCTAGATTGCTTGTAGGTGTAAATGTGAGCGTGGATGGTTGTTTGTCTCTAGCCCTGTTAACGTCCGTCCTGAGAGGTCTGATCACAAGAGGACAGCACAAAGTGTTAAATTAAAATGCATCCTGAATGTGACTCCCGTGATGACTCGTGATCGGATCTCACTTCCCCGCTTCATATGCAAATAATCAAGTATGTCCTTTGTGTTCACTAAGTCCAAATGATGTTGTTTTTACCCAGTCTGAGTTTACAGATGTTTGTGCGTGTGTGTGTTGGCGCGAGTGAGAGATGGAGAGAAAGAAAGCGAGCTGAGTCATGGGGGCTTAATGAATAAATGTGCACAGCTATGAAGGAAGAATTTAACCAATATAAAAAAGGTATCCATCGTTATGTGGGTATCAGTGTATATATTGGGGCTGTGATTCCAAACAAATACACATATCAGAGGCAAAAAAATACGTTTTTAACGGTAGAAGGTCAGAGGACGTCAGCTGAGTGTCTGGTCCTTCACATTTGACCCAGCACACATTTGCATTCATACAGCGAAAAGAACGTGGCCACATTCATCCAGACCACCCCCGCATGCTGCTGGAGTGAACGGATCTCAGGACACACTTTGGGGCGTTCAGACTTACACACTTCTGATCAGATCACTCTGGACAGATGCTAACACCAGGTCTGAATGGGGTCGACCTGTCCAGATAGTACCACGACTCTCAGCCAACTAGGATTGCCTTCAGCGCCCCCCACTCACAGGAAAAGCAGTACAGATAATGGGTGGGATGGATTTCCATTAATGCAGGTGGAAAAGCTTTCTTTTTCACATCAAAATGCATTTGGATTAATATTTGTTTTGATTTTAAATCTCAAGCTCAATGAACAATGTCATGGGACCAGTATCTGTGTGCTATAAAATCAAGCCTTTACTTTGTAAACAAGTAACAAGATACCATGCTTCAATCAAGCATTGTGTTGCTTAAACTGTTAAATATCATTCACTTAACTTTAAAAATGAAGCTTCAGGTATGTCAACTTTCTTGGGTTGTATTCAAACTTCAAATGAAAAAAATATGGTGAGACACATAAGAGCAGAGAGCTGTAGAGAGCAGGGGATTAGTGGGGACGGCGATGACAGAGTGAAACGATGTGGGAACATGTAGAGAGACGGGATGAGTGCGAATAAAGAGGGAGAATGAGGAGGACATGTTAATCACAGATTACACACGCTCCTCTGGTGTCGGTGTGACTCGTCCTAACAGGGCACTAGATGAAGCTGGATCGCGGTAGGCTCGCTGCACAAGAAGCTGAGTCAGGACTGGCTGTCTGACGAGCTCACAGCCTGCCCTGTGATTGGCTACTGGAAGTGACTGGGAGAGAGCGCGGATAATCCTGTCCATGTCCAGACTACAGTCATCAGCTGAATCCACAGACACAATAATACAGTATGTGCTGACACGCTCTTATGCAAGACCAGATACACTCACCCAGCTGGATGCATTATGTCATGTCAAGCACTGTATGATTTGAAGCTTTCACTTTCCCTTCAAAGAAAATGTTCACGATCAGGTCGCAGCTCATAAAGCAAATGTTCAAACAGCAATCCCAGGCTGTGCAACTAGTGCAGACATGTTATACACTCACCCAGCTGCAGCAGGTAACAGCAGACCAGGTTACACTGTGTGTCTGTAGCTCCTGATAATCTCAGGGGGCACACTCACCTCTCTCTGCCGGCTAATGCAATTAAAGCTGTGACCAGTGCAGAGGATTTCAACACGCAGACCCAAACAGAGACACATACTGTGCATGTATATACTGTGTACACTGCATGTATGCACACAAGCCACATTTCGAAAGCGGGAGATGTTCTCATTACAGCAAGAGAAAGCATATTAAACTGTCAAACATTTTAAAGTAATTATATACAGGATCATATTAGGCCTTTATCTGAAAGTAGCCTCTTTTCCACTGGTCAAGAAATCCAATAACATCTGGCTGCATTGTTTGCAATGGGGAATGGACGCAATCAGCATCCAGTCCTAAATTGAATTACTCTGCAGTAGACACAGGATTTAATCAGCTCCAATCGGAAGTGATGGAAACGTGACACCAAGGTGAACTTGCGAATTTGGCAAAATAGGTGAGAGCGCCTCAGTTTTTGGTGCCCTTGTGATGTCAAACTGGGAAAAAAAACAGAGAGGCAAACTCCCCTACTGGCAATGGGAAAGGCGTCAATCGCCTATCATTAGTGGATTTACCAGCTGTTAAAAAACCTGCATATATCTGCTTCTTTTGGTGTAAAAGTGACATTGATGGGACATGATGAAGAGAAAGAAAAGTCCACAGCCCGATTCGAAGCTGGGACATAGTGATTTGTTATTGGAATCTTTAGCCCTAAACCACGGGAGCACCTCAACTTGCGACTTGTGAACAATCAGATCATTGAAAGAGCGCTATTAATACAAATCTCAGTGAACACCCATGAAGTTCTTAAATACAGTATGTTCATTAAGTTTCAAGGTAAAGCTGGAGTTTTTTCAGCTGAGTCGATATCCGACCACCTGTGGGGCGCTAGATAATTCAGTGTTGAGTGGCTACGTACTGAGGAGTCTGCAGCGGCTGCAGGTTCAGTTCGAACACGGCCCTTCACCTCACGTCTTCCCTGCTCTCTCTTCCCTTACATGCTTGATTTCTGTCCAATCATTGAAACTCATAGTGCCCAAAAATATCATTCATATCATCATCACACATTCCATGTTGCATGTTTATATTCTCTGACTTATAACCTGCTCTTCTGACATTTGTATTTTTGGTCTGCATTCATGACTCAGACTTCTCTTTGTCTCAAGCAACGTTGACTCGATCTTTCCAGTTTAATGACGTCTTCACCATCTGGTCAAACTTTCTGTCTTCTAGCACCAACAAATTCAGAACAGTGAGAGAGTGAAAACAGGCCATGACATTGTTTCCATGTGATGACTCCTCGAACAGGGCGACATCAAATATTCATACATTTACATCATCTCAGTGCTTATGCACCAGTCAACACATTCCCAATAGAGCTGTGTCTGCACAAACACATCTCTGACACATAACTGCCTCTTGTCTTTGCCCTTAATGTTCCCTCAAGCCTCCCAAGGGACGGTCCATTAGTGTTGACCGAATGGCGTGGGGGGCCTTTGGTTTTATGCCCACGTGGGGGTGTTTTGTTAAAACTGGAGCAACCAGTAACTCCACCCCCTGTGTCAGGACACATGCAGTCCTGCGGGGCTGCTGGTTCTGAACCCCGGCCAGACTTTCCTTTATCCCTAATGGCCATTTTCCTCTGGAAACTGGCCTGTTGCGGATGTCTGACAGTGGAGGTCAGGGTTCTTGTGCCGTCACCCTGACATTGGACCCACTCTATCAAACTGTGACACTGACTTGACTGAAACATTTGCACATATGAGGTCCCAGCAGTTTCTATAGAATCAGGCCCTCTACACATCACATGCAGCACACAACTGTAGATCATCTGTGTGAGACACCGAC
This sequence comes from Hippoglossus stenolepis, assembly GCF_022539355.2. Lineage (NCBI taxonomy): Eukaryota > Metazoa > Chordata > Actinopteri > Pleuronectiformes > Pleuronectidae > Hippoglossus > Hippoglossus stenolepis. Next base: position 11,024,599 of record NC_061484.1, on the reverse strand, counting down.
TGGCTGGCGAGACTAGAGGAGGCAATATAGAAACGCCATAAATACGCCCCACACGTTCGCTCCAATTCTCTGGACAATGACCGCCTTTATTCACACATTGGTTCAATCAAACGTTATCAGTATCAGACACTCCTTTAGGCTGCTGTCCACACACTGGACTGTGGTGTTTTGGAATGAAACCTATTAAAAAGCACATGAGCACAACACACACACACCCACACCCACACAGAGAGAGAACAGCAGGCATCTGCTCTACAGTATGTGTGTGTGTTCCCAAAAGATTATGACAGCAGGGATTTGATTCCCATCATCGAAAAAGATTAATCCTGGGACCTAAAGTGGATCGTATCATTAATATTTAGACGAAACCCTGCACATCTGCAGCAGTGAAAACAACATCACATGTCAAGTTTGTTTTTTAGCTGCTGCGGGGGCGTGCCTTCTTGTCTTTTCAAAATCACAGTCCCACTGCAACAGAGACAGGAAGTCTGGTAATACAAAAAAAAGGACATTACATTGTTACAGCTCAATTACCTCTGGTATGAAAAACACAAATGTCTTCTACTCTGCCAGATTATAATGACTGACAACCAGGTAGAGCAGGTCTATCCACTTAGCGCTGGTAAAAAATGATTGTTCAATCAGAGAAATGAGGAAATATTTCCATGGCTGCTCTGAAATGACAAAAGCTAATCTTTTAAAATGAAACTGCGGCGGTCTTGAGGGTATTAAGTCGACCTGCGGACTGGAGCTTGTCCAACTACTCAGTGGAGAAGTCCAAGCCTGAGACTGGAGAGAGAATAGAGACGTGGCTATGCACAGTAATACAATTTTACCATGATAAATCTAACACTGATAATTCTGAGGCACAACACAGTCCGACAGAAAGGTTTCAGACGTTCTTCATCTTAAATCTAGGTCCTTGTTACATTATTGGTTCTTGTGGGGGATCATTGAATTTCGTGTTTCCTCCACTGGGCAATCGGAGTGATCTGACAAGCTCCAGGATTCACGTGTCACTTCAGGACATTTAATCAGGGCCGATGTGACCTGATACAAGTGTTTCATCGCCACTTCAATGGTTGGTGCATGGTGAACAAAAAGACTTGTTCACATGCATCTTATAGTTCACTCGATTCTCTCTCTGAGGGACAATAGAAAGTTTCCTCCACCCTCTTACTCTAACAGGAAGTTTCTAGTCTTCCAAGAGCTTGTGTCATCATCGCACTTCCAGAGAAGTTTCCTTTTGTTGCGATTCCCTTGTTTCTGCTGCAGTTATTGTTGCACATTCAGGTGACGCTCGCACTGCTGCACGTCATCCTGTGGGAAAGGAAGGCAGGACTTTTCATATCTTGGTTGGGCCAAGGACGATTCTACACATTCGTTCGTTTTGCCTGATCAGAAGAATTGTGTGTCACTCCCAGTTTCATCATTGCATCACAAACTCACTAGTATGATGTCAACTGTCTCATTACAGCAGATTTCAGTTAAGTACGCGGTTATAAATGCGGTTATTGTTTTTGTCTTATGTGCACATGTGTTTTGGTGTCATTACCTCCAACAGGTTAGGATTTTTTCTCAGTCCTACAAAATGTTAAACTCTGTCCACCTGGTAGCACATGGTGACCTGCATCATTAGGTCGTCTTAGTGATGAATTCCGTTCACCTCTACAGGTCAAATGAAAGAAATGAATTGAATACAACCTCTTCAAACGTACCCTGTCAGAAAAGACTGAAACATACACAGAACGGTAGATGAACGATAAAAGGCAAATACACACTCATGTTATCCTAAAAGAAAAAGAAACACGCCAGGTGAGGCCTGTAATTTCAGCCTCCCCACAGTTATGTCATCACAATGCTTTTCTTTCAAGCAGCCCACGTGACAGTGCTACAAAGAAGCTGGGTGCCTGTCTGCAAGCCTCCTAGTGCTATTGACCCCCACCCACCGAACCTCAGAGGGTGCTACAGTAAAATTGGTCCCCTGCCCCGACTGCAATGTCTCCCTACCCTGCATAAACTCCCTGCCTTGTTTCTTGAGATATGCGCTTGTTCGCCGTGACAGAACAGATTGAACCAAAAGATCATTTACAACGGTAGCTTTCTTTAAAAGTGATAAGAAAGTGTATCTGTATCTCCTGTGGTTTGGTCACGTCATGGTCGATACTGATCCGACATTTTAGACCGGCAAATATTGCAAATATTTTCATGCACCAGTTTCAACAAGAAATCATTCATTACATTTATTTTTCTTAGTGACTAAAATACTTTCGTCTCTGGTTGAAGTATAAAATACAAGATCCCAGGAGTCACAAGTGTTGAATAGGACCGAGATCCAGGGAAAGAAACAATAAGGTGCTCTGTGTTTGGATGAAATAATGATTTTAGTTTATTCCTCAAGCATGTAGGCAAATTAGCAGACCACTAAAGAGCACCTGTCAGATCAGCTGGAGTCATGCAGCGCTCCCCCCCTCTGTAAAGCATTTATGTCTTTGGAGACAGATGGAGAATAGTTTAAAGCTTATAACCTCGGCACAAAGGCCATTCCTCTGACTCCTGGCCTCTCCTCTTGAGGTGAAGTGGACCTCGGTAACATTTCACTGTGTTGCCCTCTAACCCTGAGAGCACTGCCGGTGGTTTTGCTAAATTCAGCTCCCAAGATATGTCGTGAAATGCCAAAGTAAAACAGAGACATATCTCTGAGAGGAAAGAGGGTGGTATTAAAGAGCCTCTGGAGTGAGTTCAGCCTTCTTTTAAAAAGAAAAAAAGGAAAACATAGCAGAGAGCAGCCCTGACATTTACCCGACACGACAGAGTCCTCGACAGAAGCCGCCACTGCACCATAAATTATCCACTGGTGATTTCTGGCAACTGAGAGGGAAGAGGAGACCCGGAGGCCTTGAGTGCAAATGAGGCTGAGCAAATGTACCACTTGGTATCGGTAAATCATTTCAGTGGATGATGAACAAATGTGTCACATGCTGGAGAAGGAACGGAGAAGTGCAGGAGACTGAGCATGTGGAAGTGAAACAGAAATTAAATTTCATCTGATTGAATCTCGAGCCTCAGAGAGTTTTTGACCTTTTGACCCTTTGGGGCAAATAGAGACACGACAACCCAGAAGCCAGAACTCATACAGTTATCAGGCAGGCAGACAATTTCCAGGTGAGACTCTAACAACAACAGGATAATATCAGGAGAATGCACCAAACAGGACATGACATATTAATTCCGCTATGGAAATCAATTTTTTTTATTCCAGCTCAACGCCGCCGTTGGCCCAATCTCCACAAGCTCTCGAATCTCATCAACTGTCCAAGTTGACATCTTCGTCTGCATCACCTACATGTATGCGAGCTCTTTTTCATCCTGAGATATTTGTATTATATTTAATAATAATTTGTATAGATGTACAGTTTTACATCAGCTAAAGAGAGACAGAGAGTGAGAGAGTGGGGCTTAAACGCAGAATTAAAACAGTAACAAATTAATATCACGATTTAAAAACCGTGTCATCATGAGACTTGGCTTTTCAGCCGAGAGCTGAATCCAAGCTCGGTCTCTAGAAGAAAGTGCAAAGAAAAGCAGCTCACACATCACCTGAAGGCAAATTTCAGTCCTCGCATGTCATACAAAAGACTCGTTATGATCGCTGACTTAAAAATGACCCTGACTCCTCCTTTGTCATGTGAATTAAAGTACAGCAAGTTAATGTTCTGTATTTTAAAAGGAACCTACATTAATTTCTTTTGACAAACATGACAATTTCCCCTACAAGTGTTTAATGGTCACTAACTGCATCCACAATCTTGAGGATTTTGTTGGTATAATTTCTATAAAAAAGATGTGATCATTCTCTTGTGCTAGATAGAGAATGTATTTATTATGTTTTATGTGAGCTGGGACTCTGTCCGTGCAGCCTCGCAGGACGAAAAGACTTAAGGGCTTCAACCTTGAGCTGTAGCCTTTGACTTTCAAAGGTAAACACAGCTGCATGAATGAGGCGAGTGGATGAAGTCAGCTCAGTTGATTCAGTCCCGCCTGCTCTATATTGGTCCGACTTTAAATACAACCTGCCATCTGAGCGCTGGAAACCATGTAATCTGGAGCTGCCGCTAGTCCCATAACACTGGAATCAAAACAAACGGAGGGGGGGAGGGGGAGAGAGAGAGAGAGAGAGAGAGAGAGAGAGAGAGAGAGAGAGAGAGAGAGAGAGAGAGAGAGGCACATGTGTGGACGTCCAGCTGTTGACATGCATGTTGTTTGTGTTGTGTGCGGTTGAACGCGGTTGAACTCGGTACAGCGACAGAAAATAGAAACGATAGGAGAGAAAGAAAGAGAGAGAGAGGGAGAGACAGGGGGTGGATCGAGCGCACGTGTCCTGCTCAGCTGGTGACGCTTGTTATTGTTGTTGTCGTAGTTGAATGTGAGTAAACCGACTGTCCTGATGAGAGGGCTGCAAAAAAATCTGCGGCACGCAGGGAGCCACCTGTTCCTGCTGACAGAGCCGCTTGGCCCACGTTCAAAACCACATCAAGCTTCATAATAAACGTGACAGCAAGTGAGACACAGGCAGCGTCTTTCAGCGGCCGACTGTCCTGATGCGAGAATTTGACATCTTATCAAATTCATCAATATTTGTGCAGCTAACGTCGGCAAGCAGCTGCCTACACATCAGGCAGACACAGCTCAACCATAAGTGGATTTGGTGTTGATTCCAATGTTTCTTTTCGCTCTGTTTGGTCCCAGTTTGTCAGGCAGATCATGTCCAGTGGGTTTTTGGAGGTTTTTACCTCCGCCAATGAGATTCTGGTTTTGCCCCTTTGGTTGCTTTGTTTCTTTGTCAGCAGGATTACCCAAAAACTACAGAACAGATTTCCATTAAACTTGGTGGAAGGATGGGACATGGGCCAAGCAAGAACCCGTTACATTTTGGCGTGGATCTGGAGAAAGGGGCGGATCCAGGAATATTTTAATCACTTTCTTTAACATTGCAAGATAGGGCGGTTTTTGACATTTCACAGATTTCCCTGAAATTAATTCATGGATATTGATGAAGAAAAAACTAATATGTTTAGGGGGCTGATGAGTGAGCAAAATGTGGTGAAGATCCAAGTGAAGATGTAGATCTAGCCTGGATGCACTCTACTGAGATCTATTTGTTTCTGACAACAGCTGCCTTATGTGTCTTGAAAATAAGCTGTTGAGACCCGTGACACTGGACCCAAATTGCAGGTCTCGAAACCATCGAACGAGCTGAAAGACACTAAATCATTTAGTGGAGCCGCGGGGGAACCTGAGTGAGGCTGAACAGTCAGACAGCTCCCTCTCTCTCTCTCTCCCACTGACTGCCTCTGCTTCTTTTCAACATGAACTGCAGCTGATAAGGACAAACTGCAGCCAGCTGTGTCAGACACACCGCAGAACAAACCAGTGATGGTCGGGTCCAGACGCTCCAACGGGGGCCCAGCAGTGCACTGCAGTCGACATAGAGCAGAGCCCTTTAATGTGCTCATTCATTTGCTCACCCCGAACTGCACTTGTGGTACTTAATCACACACAAACACACAAGGACACACACACATACACACAGAGGATCAAGTGGAAACCTGCATCAGCAGCACCAAGCTCCTGCCCCTCCAGACATCTGGTGCAAAAACGTTGTGTGCCAAGGAAACCACACTGGGCATGTGCAGAATGTGGATCACATTTAAAGCTAAAAAAAGAAACCACAGCGCCGCCACTAACAAATACCACACAGACGCACACAGACACACACAGACACACAGACACACACACGCTTCCAGACTTGTATTACTGTACTTGTGAGGAACATTTCATTCATGACATTCATTGCTGCAGCAGCACCTGACCTTATCCGTTACCCAACTGTACCACAAATATTAGAGCTGTAACGATTCTCCAAATCCACGGTTCAGTTTGGACCTTAGTTTTTGAGCCATGGTTTCGTTCATACCTCGATTTTATTTTAAGGGGGTGAATAGTGGGTGCGTAAGAAAAAGCGCGGGGTGGGGTGGGGGGGGATGTGTGGGTTTTATTAAAACACCATCATTTGGAACAGTGAAGACAACAACATAAAGCTGCTTTCAGACATGCACTGGACTCTGCAGATCCTCCGTATTTTCTCCTCGGGGGCGCATGAGAGAACGCAAATGTCAGAGTGAGACGCTCCACAGTTCCTACAGACTTTATACGCCTGACCTCCTTGTATAAAGTCCGTAGAAATCCAGGAGAAGTCGATGTGAGAACACAGCAGGGGATCCCCCGCAGGATTTACCGCGACTGGGTGGGGGTTGTTTGATGACGCTTTCTAACACACGACACAAAAATTAAAACACAAAAAGAAAACAAATATCTCCCGGTAAAAAAGCGGTGACAGACACGTAGAGCTGACAACGGTGTCGGGGTGCTGTAAACATGATGACGTGATCTACACAGTGGAGTTAATACGTCACTTCCTGCCTCTGTCTGCTGCACTGAATGCTCTCGCTGTTGGATTTGATGCTGTTGTGAACACGTTTGTGCAGAGAACCTCCCGCTGTGTTGTGCATGTGTGAAAGGCAAACTACATGTAGCCAATTCTCCAGATTTTACCTGGAGGTCATGTCTGAAAACGGCTTATAGAACATGTTGGAATTCGACTACACAAAAAAATACATAAACAAAAATAACCTAAAAATAATCCTTTCCACGCTTTTTAAAGGTAAAACAGACGATCCTCTCCGACCTCCCGACTCATTGTTCTGAAGCTACTAGTCACTTCTTTGTGTTTCTTCAGATTACGCGTGGCTGTGATTGGATTGGAGTGTGAATGTACACAAACGCACACACGCAACAGGCTGCACATGCTGCTGTGGCAGTGTGTGGGATTGGGCAGGGAGATGTTTGGCGGTTCCGTCTTTGTCTGTTGCGAACCGAAACTGTGGTCGTTTGGACTGCGATTTTGGTTTCGGTTCGAGAATCATTCAAGCCCTAATAAATGTCACTGCTGACTCTAAAACCATCAAAGTGTTTTTGTCACTTCAACGTAAATCAACCTGAAAATGCATACGGACAAATACAGACAGACACACGCTGTATCTAGAAACGTAAGATACCATTGTTAACAGTGAGAAGCACTCCCTCAGTCAAGAGACCAGCCCTGTGCCAATAGTGCAGAGTAAATACTAAGTAAGTGGAGTGGGAGGGCTTGTTGTAAAATATCCACACATGGTGACGCAACTGCTCAGAGGACACAAGCAAGAAAACAGCAAGACAGGAAAGAGCTGTGTTGACATTACGTACGCCATGACTTTGTCTCGGACTATGATTACCACAGTTGCACAGTTTTGTGCTGACTGCCAGATCAGGATGAAATGCATTTAGGTGGTAGCTGGAAACAAATTGATCCAGAAGTAAACCATCTATAGGGTACATGATGAGTTTTTTTTTTAAGTCTGATATTGTCGTGTACAGTCTGATGTTCAAGTGTTGCTTTAGCTCGGCCTCTCTCTGAGCTTCTCCCGGTTATAATCACAACCTTTGCACTACATTCGGATCCTTGCAGAAGTTGCAGCCATCAACAAACCTACAGGACACAATATCCCCTTGTTTTGTACAATACCTCAAGTGCCTAAACAGTAAGTATGTGTCGCCCCAGCGGACCTGTAACTGTACCTTCAAAACTTCTATCAGGCTTGGCTAGCGAAGCAACAGTAATTCTCAAGAATTCAGACCTCCGGGCAAAGAAAATCAAACAACAACAGTACTTGTGTTGGCTGAAATTTGCCCCATGCTCGCAGAGTTATTTACTTCAGCAAAACCTGACTGAGCATGGGAACCGCTGGCCTGGAGGGCACTCGGAGAGCACCGGCAGTACGCCTGAGCCAGGGCGCGGCAGCTGGTGGTTATATCAGGATGTTAGCGGGGGGCTGACTACTGAGTTTCTGTGGCTAGTGTCACAACATCAACACAAACACACAAGCACGTGTGATGCACTCACTGCTGTGGCTTTTTTAGAAATCACTTGATTGGCGAATAATAACTGTCAGAAAGAGAAAACGGGAAGTGATTTCACAAATTGTTTGTCGGTAAGGTGAAAAGTTCTCCATCAGGTCTTGTGTAATCTTGATAGTGTTCCTCTTAAACTTCTTTTGCAAAAGTATCAGGCACTTTTGAATAATTAATCAGTTAATCCTGCTCAGAACTGTGGGACTCTAGTGCCAACTCCAGCATGTATTCAGTGACAGTTGTGGAACACCCAGGCTAAGATGCCAGGTCTATCACAGGGACAAAGAATTATAAACAGACACATTTAAGCCATTAAACCCACTAACACTTGCTAAACTTCTGACAGCAATGGGAATAGCTTCAATCTGCATTCACTTCCAGGTCAAATGACTAATCAGCAAACACAGGTTTTAATTGGCTCCGGCTCCTATCAGCAAAGATGGAAACAAGACGTCCGGGTGAACGCGTTAATTTGGCAAAACAACGAGGTTAGGGAGCACCTCAGTTGTCGGTGCTTTCATGACGTCGAACATGACGCCCAAGAGGAAAAAAACAGAGACGCAAACTTCTCTACTGCAATGTACCACAACAGCAAAGGGAGAGGAGTTAATCGCCTTTTTAGCTGGTTTACCCACTTTAAAAAAACCTAATTAACCACAAAATGTATCTGTGATCAACATTCTGTAAGGAGAACCATCTGTGATCAGTCCCATCCACCTCTCAGGACCAATGACCGTATAAAGAGCTGGACGACACGACAGCTCAACAAAAGTAATCAGTGTACAACTCTGTATACAGGTCTAAATGAATATTCTCTGGCCTGTGCATAGTCTCTTTTCTGTCTTTTCACTTACGGGGCTCTGTAGTATCTGTGTGACACGTTTCTTCTGCTCCAGAACGTTGAAGTCCTGCCGCAGGTCGGGCGACATGTTCCTGGCCCTGATGTATTCGGGATCATTGACGTTGACCCGGTCGAAGTAGCGCTCCTTGGTCCCTCCGCCAGGCGGAGGAGGAGTGGTCACCACCCCCTGATGGCTGTCCGCACTCATGCCTGCTTCACCTCGCTCACTCACTCAATGGCTCTGACTCTACCTGAGGAGAAAGAAAGCAGGGAGGTGTACATGTTAGAACATCAATCATTTCATTTGAAAGAGGAAAAAGGTTGGTATCGACCATTTCAAAAAAACTTGTGCTCAGATGTTTCCTAGCACAAGGAGTGTTGAGAACAACACAGAACGGCATGGACAAGGATTCAAACTTACAGCTAATAAAGCAGCGACCAAGATGCAAAACAGATTTGCTTGTAGAGGCAAAATGCTAAATGCTATTTATGCTAAATGCCTTATTTCAACTTAAGTATCTTCACTGACGAACACATCCCCCAAAAAAAGATTTGGTCACTGGTTGTAACAAAAGTAAAGAAGGCCTGCATTTGTAGTCTACTGACAAATAAGGAAAAGGATATTAGTTTCATTAGTGGACATGATGGAGGTGCTGTGCTTTGGTTTGATTTGCTTTTGGTTTACAGTTTGGCTCCATATGCACATTGCGTCACTCTGTATACACCCACAACTGCACACAGGCATTAGCCAGGTCACTGTGACACACCTCCCAACAAAGTGGAGGAGAATGACAGGAGGTTTTGTTTGGAACATGCAGGCCTTGACTGGTGAGCTGGTTTACTCCCACTGTTCATTCTCAGGTCAGCTGGCAGAGCAACAAGCATTTCCCCGGACGCAGATTGTTACAGTAAAATCAAGGATCGTGACCGACCCTCTGAACGCCTTGTTGTCCTGCCAAGGGACACAGCCAATAAATAAAGGAAGGAAATACATAAAGTTGATTATGTTTTTTGAAAGACTCGGGAGGGAAAAAAAGAAACGTGAGGCTAAATAAATTTAAGAGGAATCTGACAATGAAGCACACACGAGCAACACAAACTGGGAAACACTTTTTCTTTTCAGGGGATAAAGACCATAACAACCTCCGCCAGGAAAGGTTCTGTTTTCATCTGCAAACAAACACATGATACAAGCACTTCTCCTCCTATGTGAAGAAACACAGATTGATTCACAGGGGGAGAAAGACAGAACATATAAAAATGTATTTTTCAGGATTCTTTGCAGTGCGGCTAAAGTTGTGGTAGTGGACCATAAGCTGGTGATGTATTAGGGAGAGGCGGGTCTTATGGGATCTCCACCAGATGGTGTCTCTTAGAGGAATGAGAGAGAGAGAGAGAGAGAGAGAGAGAGAGAGAGAGAGAGAGAGAGAGAGAGAGAGATCATTTAAGAAAAAGGGATCCCCGTGGCTTTCAGTAGTCATATGACAGGAGGCGGCTTGAAAAATGTTGGGGTTACTCCGCCAGAATCGGCCCCTTCTCTCCTTTTAACCTTCACTGCTGTTTACTTGGTGTGGTGGGAAACAGGGGGCGGGAGCGGTGATTCGGTTTGACACATGCTGCTAAGCTACTCATTCAGGTCAAATGGCACTCAGAAAGATGGCGGAGATTAGTGGAGCGACACACCGATAAGTGAATAGAGGAGACATCCTCAGACCAAACAAACAGACAGTTTAAAGAAATCCTTCTTAGTGGGTGAACCCGGGCATGAGGAATTTTGGGTTTTTTTCTGTTCACGTGTTCCTGTGGAATAAAACCACTTTGTTGAGACTTGATATGTACAGTATTGCTACTGTAGTAAATATGTAAAAAACAACATTCAACACTTACTATTACAAATGGCTCATTTTTTAATATAGAGTCAAACATTCAGACCTTAGGTTTACTCATATATACGACCACTGTTGTTTCCTCGGGTGTTTAGTGCCTTGCTCAGAGTTCAGTGGTAGTTCAGTGTATTCATCGATCACTTTTCACAACTATATTTTCACCATTTCCACTGGGAATTTGAACTGCCGACCCTCCTGCAACCCCTCTTTGTGTTTGTATTCTTAAGATGTTGCAAGACACAGAAATAGTTACAAATTTGATAAGAAATGCAACGCTATGTAAAACATATTTTAAAATGCAAAAGTATTCATTCAAACTACCAGCGCTTTGTCTATGGTGTTATCTGGAAACAGGAAGCCTCTCCTTCTCGACCTGATCCCTCTACTAAAGCTGTGATTTATATTGTGGAAATGAATAAAAGCCGCATGAAAAAACCTCTTTAATTGAAGGCAGCTGGGCAGCAAAGAGTTATGTAACCTGATATTGACTCCGTCCTCCTGCGCCTCTGTGCTATTCTGCTTTGTTTTTTTTCTCGACCATAGTCACTGTAATTGGAAGTTGTATCGAGATAAACTGTAAAACTGAGGGCAGAATGCATTATTCAAAAAGAAGGCAGACATGTGGCTGCACTAACTCGATGATCCGGGGCCAGAATCTTTAAAGTAAATGAAAGTTGGAGCATCAAATCTAAAATGCATCTAAGAATGTGCGACTGACAGTTTGAGCTCGTGCCTGAAATTTTGTGTATGAGTGGAATTCTGCATGGCCAGCTGTAGCCTCACCAAAATACAGTAACGCCACCCCCGCCCTCCCTCCCAGCACCAAACCCAGCCTCTCAGTTCACCGCCCAATCACTGCTCTGTCACAAGACACACAACTCTAGCAGTCCCCAGCATGAGCCCCCCCCCTCTGTCTCTGTCAATAGATCATTGTCCCCGTCCTGAAACCTCCTGGCCTGGTCTCATCCAGAGGGGTCGACGGTTGGGAGGTATGAGAGGGTGAGGGGGGGTGTGGGTTGGTAGTTGTGTGGGTGTGTGTTTGTGTGCATGTCAGAGAGCACACGACTAATCTGAGTAAGAATGGAATCCAATCCTCATATTACAGTATCAATGTTTACAATTCAATTTTCATGCGTGATGGCAGATGTGCGCTTGTGATTCGTTCAAAACACTTCTTGAATGAAACAAATAAAAAATCCACAACAACTCCAGAAGTTTGAGTTCAGCGGCCAAACCCGGAAACTTGCAACACCACTGCCCTGTAGAGATGTGGCATTGGAGGACTGTGCTGTGATTGATTTAAGAGCCGTTATTCTGTGGCAGATAGACGAGGAGGGCTGTGTTTTAGCGAGACTGCAACCGCAGCCCGAGGCAAGGTGACCGTGACCTTTCACCCTGTGACCTTTACTGACCCTCCCTCCCTACCTCCCTCCCTCCTTCCTTCCCTCCACCTCACCCGTGTTTGGCAGCTCTGCAGATATAAGCCGCCTTCATGTGTGGGGAGGCTGTCCATGAACACTTTCTCAACTATAAACAGTTATTTAAAGAGCGTCATAAAACCAATCACTGCTGTAAACCGAAGAGCGCTAACGTGTTTTTGGTTACTAGGAGTAACTGAGGAATAGTGTGAGTCACGGACACTAAACCTCCATCGAGTCTGGACTTAAACTCCAGGCAAAAACAGGCCGTTACTGCATGAGTGGTACAGATTTATAAAATACAGCGTAGGATTCCTAATGTTTTATATATTTTAATTATTGGTGAATCTGTCAAATGCTTTCTCAAGTAATTCAAACTATAGATAATTCATTATTTGGTCTACAAATTGTCAGAAAATAGAGATTCCATTTGCTAAAGCCCAATGTGATATCTTCAACCTACAGATCAATAGTCTTAAATATTTAATTCACTGTCACATAAAATTAAGAAAGGCAGCACAGCTCACAATGAAGATGCTAGAAAGACAAAAAGGTTAAAGATTTTTGTTTGAAAAAGAAACTAAATAATCAACAATTGAAAAAGATGTTAATTTAATTTCTGTAAATCAATCAATTGATGAACTCATGAACTGAGCCCTACAATATACAAAAAATGATTTTTTAAATATAAATATGCACTATCAAGTACTTGTAATTGTGTAGTGACATAAACATGCGTGTTTTAGAAATTTAGGTAAAAAAATCAGTGAAGCAACACTGCTGCTTTCTAGTCTCTCACATTTCACGCGTTAGTTTCCCTCCTTCATCTCCGTTCTGTGTGTTTTATCCCAGAGACTGAGAGTGATCCCCCATAGGGCCTCAGTCGTCCTCTGACATTTGGAGCTGGATTAGAGCCAGCGACTCAGGCAGCACACAACTCTCTATCTTCCTCTGATGACAGGCGGCTAATCTGGAAGCCAATCACTGTTAATTTGTCAGCCGCTGCAATCTCTGTGCGGTGCCGTCTTTCTGGCTTCCTACATCTCTCTCCGACTTGCCCTTTCTGACATTGTTTGTCACTGTTCTTTCAATTGCATGCAGTAGATTACATATTAACTTAGTGGAAAGGTACAACAAACACAGTTTATCAACAGGCAGCAGACACCAACACTCAGCCACACGGTCAACCCTCATATCGTCATCTGGCCTGGGGGCAGCTTCAAAGCATGCATGCTTGACTCTCCACGAGCTGCCACCACTAAAAATAGGCAAACAGCCTTTTGGGTTGTGTTTCAACCCGACGGCAACAATACCAGGAAAGAATCTGTATATGTGCTAATTATATCCATACACACAGTAAATGGCAGAGTGAGCACACGCGCACAAAACCACACACTGGGACCTGCGGTGTTAACCCTGTGAGAGCAAGTCGCACATGCAGACACACACACACACAAACAGAGGAGCAGGTGTGTACGTGTCTAAACACGACTGCATGATAGACCTAGCAGTGAAACTGGAGCCACAAGCTCAGCAGCCTACAGATCATCCAGCGGCTTTACTATGAGATGAGGAAGACTTCTCCTCCTGCGCCCCAACAACGTGCCGGCTCCGCAGCCCGTGTTTTGTCTGATTGACACATGGAAACATCTGACTGTAGTTTGTGGTGTTTCTTTATTGTGCAACTCTTTTGTCAGTAGCAGCAGCTGCTTCTTATGCAGGTTAGAGGACACACAAAAAATCTTATCTGGATTTTCTTTTTTGCAGACAATCACCCAAAGGAATGTCTTGTATCTCCACATGCCTTCAGTGCCCAGTGTTGCACACATCAGAGTTAATAGCCAGAGCTAATCTTCTCTGGTGCTCACACTCACTGCACTGTTACTGCCAAGCGTGTTTATAGTGCAGGAGTGTGTACTCGCCTGTGTGAGTGCCCAGGCGGCTGCACTAACTTGGAATTCCCCTAAAACTACAAGTCAATTTTATGGATGGCAATCTGTAGGCAACATATAATAAACCGAAATGAATGGGATTAAAATACTAGAAGGTCTGAGAACCGGAGGGATCAAATTCCCAAACAACATTCCAAATGTCCAACCAGGTAATGACACAAGAGAACAAGAGAATAAGCCCGAGCCCAACCAACCTTGTGTTTCCTCCTCGGTCAGTGAATGGGAGAGCACAGGCAGTGGTAGTAGGCGGCTGAGGCAAAACACATGTCTCTATTTCCCTCTGCTGCTCGCCGTCTGCGCTCAAAATTCCAACACTGAGTCCCGGAGAGAAGACGAGAGATTCAAAGAGAAAGAGCGGGACAGAAAGTGAGAGGCAGGCAGCGATCACAGGGAACCAGTCGGTCCACTTGTCCCTCCAGGTTGTTCCAGCAGAGAGCAGATTCGCTCGGATTCCTGCCGGCCCCTCTCCACGTCTGTACCGGTGTTCATCAGTGAGAGAAGAATCAACAGCTGTGAGTGTATATGTGAGGGGATGTGTGTGTGTGTGCGTTCAGAGAATGAGGGTGTGTGTTTGTGTGGTAAAGAAGCTAAAGGGACCACGTGATGCAGGCTTAATCCCCCGCCCACTGGCTAGAAGCACACGCACACACGCACACACACACACACACACACAGAGAGAATGATTCATGCAAACACACATGCACACACAGGCTGCTGGACCAATAAGAGCTCTGGCTCACACACACTAATCACCCCTCCTCCTCCTCCCTGCCTACTCCCGCTCTCTCTCTCTCTCTCGCTCTGTCTGGTCTACTCGTCTTTTTTTCCTCATCTCTCTTTTTCCTCTGATCCATTCACTTTCTGCTCTCTCTCCCACATTCCACAACCCTCTCTTTTTCTTCTCTTTATGCCTTTCTTTCACACACCCCTCGCCACCCCCTCCGGGGCGACTGTACTAAAGGTCAGTGTTTAGGAGTTTGTCTCACTTATGAGCCGCACAACCTGCCCACACAGCCACTCCGGCTGCTGTGGATCAACGTAACCTGTCGCTGCGTTGAACTGAAACACCAGATGCCATAAAAAGTCAGGAGGACCCTGTCGGAACGACTTTAAAATGGAAACGTCACAATTTAATGATCCCAGGTCACATCCCAGGTCAGAGGTCGGGGTCGGTCCCCAGAACAGCTGCTGGCAGTGTCTTGCCTGGAGGAGAATTCAGTTTGTTTTTGTTTAAACTGCACCCGTAAACTACAATAGTGAATTATTACCCAGCCCAACTGACTATAGGACTAATCCAAGACATGCTGCCACATGCTGTAAAGTAGACCTTTGATTCTTTTACCGGCCCAAAAGCAACTGCAGAGAGATTTTTGTCGAAACGGAGTGAAAACAGAAACCTTGGTCTTTTGAGGACAGGATGGACAGTGAAGACAAGGTCCTTTGACGATTATCTGAACCCAGCCCGCGGAGACCAACCTGAGCCACAGACCAAGGAACCACCGCAGTAACACCACATATTTTCTCTTGTAAAATTAAGCTGCACAATGTCAAACACCTGTCAGCCAAGCCTGAAGGGACACTGCTTGATTTTCACTGCATCATACTTCACCTGGATTGTTCTGCAAATTTACATGTGGATCTCATTCACTTACCTAAGCTGCTTTGAGACATGCACTAACTCTGGATGTTTTCCTGAGATTTTCTGGAGGGGCTGCATGTGAGAATGCAAATGTCCAAGTCAGTTGACATCAAGACATTTTCCAGCCCCCCCCCAAGTCAAGTTTATTTAAAAATACCCACGTGAGAATAGAGCAGAAAAATTTCACAGCCGACAAGTGTGTGTGTTGTTGCCGTTTCTAAAGCCTGACGGACGCAAAACTGGAGAAATACAAATATGTAAAGATGAAAAAGTAGTTTCATACACGTAGTACACGCCGACAATGACACCAACTTAGAAAGAGGACAAGATTCGAGAGGTTTTGGCGATAAGGGCAGACACTAAAATAATCAAACAAGTTGCAGGGACTGCAGACACTCGTCAGACACAGGGTCTGCCCAGGCCAAACCCCTTATCTGAACACTCTGGAAATGTTGCAGTGGTTGTAAAAATGTCTGACCCCGACTATCAGCATTCTTAGTTTATGAAAGGCAAACTCTGAAAAATGTCCAGAGTTCATGTCTGAAAACGGCTTACGTCATAGTCATTTATATTACACTTGATTTAAGCCTGAGAACAAGCTGCACATAGGTTGGATGTATATAGGTTTGAAGTCAGCTACAATTGGTTCTACTTTTATAAGAATAATTTAATAAAAACTCCTAAATATAAAAATAAAGGTACTCTCTTCATGCAGCAGTCAGTGCTGGTATGTGACCTGCTTTCTCTCTTAACGACGTTACTTATTAACTTTGAACTGTCTTTTAAATCTGTGTCACAATATTACTTTGGCACTGAACTTATATTGTAAAATATAACTTTTTAATTTATCTAAGAGGAGCCGCAGATTTTCGTGCCAAAGGATTTTGCCTCCGAGCTCCCAGGTAATGAACCTGTTGGTGTTTACTGTCAGCACCTGATAGCTTAGATAATAAGGAGCTTTCATTTAGGCTCCCGCAAGAGAAACTGTAAAAACACTGCGACGCCAGACGCCATCGGATGATCTGTGCTGATGCTGAACTTCGGCCAACATTAAACTTTAGCCCTGCACTGGTTTGAGAAATCAGACTCTGAATTTTCTCCTTCCGCTTCTACGACTGTGCAAAGGCAGATTTCATGCAAAAACACAAGGTGGTGAGAGTTTTGGCAGGCAAGTGGGGAACATAAATGTGCTGATTGTACGTCACGATGGATTAAATTGGTGGTGAGAGAATGATTAAGCAAAGATTAATGGCCGCACACAGCATGAATTCATGTTTAGGTGTGTGTGTGTGTGTGTGTGTGTGTGTGTGTGTGTGTGTGTGTGTGTGTGTGTGTGTGTGTGTGTGTGTGTGTGTGTGTGTGTGTGAGCCAACGGTGAAAATGAGAGGGACTGAGTTACTGACAGTTAACAGCTCAGAGGTGAATCTGCACAACTTTGCAAAACCTTAGGTGCAGATTACAATACTAAGGTTTTTAATGGTTTAAACAAAATAAAATAAGAAATTTATTGTGTTTTTAAAACTCTTTTTTCCGGATAATAAATGTACTTAAACTCTAAGGACACAAACCCTCTACCCTCAGAGACTTAATTGACTTCAGTTGATAAGTGATTGAGTGTGACAGGCAGCAAAAGCTTGAAGTGGTATGAATAGGACTGGGACAGCACACTGCGCCATATTACATAAGTTTGGGGCTTTTTATTGTAAGTTGTTTACTTTCTTCACAGCCAAGTTGCTCGAGGGACTGACTGCCTGATATCACCATGTTCCTGGTTCAAGTCTTACAGAGAGGACGGGAGGTTATCTAAAAAAAATGTGCTTACTCTTTTTGGATAATCATTATGCAAAGATAGAAAAAAAAGTAGTAGGACAAGTAACACCAACTTTGACTATGACTTTTGGGTAAGTCCCATTGGCAAAGTCTGCAAAATGCAGACTTATAGAGTGTGTTTAAGGTGCTCAGAAAGTCTGCGTGGGAACCCTGTTGCAATTTACGACTGGAACGCACCTCAAAGCCTGGGAGTCCTTGAGAGTTGACAGTGGGACTGAGCCTATTTCACTATAAAGATACTAAATGTTATTTACTGTTGTTTGCTGTGTAAATGTTTTGTTCAGTGTCTTCAGCAGACTGCAATGGCAGATCACATACATCAATGAAGAGACCTTTTCAAGAAAGAGTCATGTGCTGTATCACCCACTCATTCACTATACTGCACAGTATAGCGATAACTATACAGAGCACTACATAGTGAGCTCATCGGGAAAAGAAAAAATGCTTTTGAATGCTACTCGATGCATTTTCTCTGAGCCAGTAATGACGACCTTGTTGCAGGATTGTGACAGAACAAAAAGGATAAGGTAAAAAACATGTTGAATGATCATCTTTAAATGTAGAAACAAACGTTGTGCTGTGATGTGCTGCTCTGCTTCCATTTACATTGAAACGACAGGTCCTGCCTCCCTCGCTCCTCTCGTCTCTCTGCCACGAGCACAATGCATGATGGTATACATTGCTCAGTTAGCGACCATCGGTTGTACACTACTTTTCATGATGCATTGTGGGTAACAATGAGTGCACTATATAGGGTATAAACTTCACTAAACATTCTGACAGCACTACAAAATGGTAAACTCATCTAGATAGTGATTAGTGAGTGATTTGGGAAACAGCCCCTGTCACACTAACACACAAACCCATGGTGATATACATTTCGCAGACATGATCTGGGAGCTGCTGGCGACGATTCCTCTAAGTGGTATCAGATGCATGTGGAGGAAATAAGTGGAGTGATCGCTCAGGGGGCTGCAGCTGGTTTGTTCCAACAAACAGGAACTACCATCCTGCTGTCGCCACATGACTTACTGTCTTCACCCACAAACTGAGCCCTCTGCACAAATTCAGAATAATAGGAAATGCTTGCACTCTATGAAATTTCATTACAAGCGAAAGCGCATAGAGCACACTCCTGTATGAAGTAGCTGGAGGGGGCTGTTTCCGATTGAGCATGGTCTGCAGTATAATGTCTTAAAGAGAATATTATTCCTCACCAGTGCTGCAGATATGCAGAGACTGGTGGTGAGCACTGTGGAACAGAAATACACACGCGATGGAGTCTGCAGATTTTCAGTGCCACCTAATGCTGACGGAGCAGATCTTGCTCATTAGTTTCTCAAGATGCAGATACACCGTTGCAGTGTCAATTGATTTCGATCAAATCTGCCAATTACACTGTAGGACACGGACAACTTTGTGCATCACTACACTACACAATACAATGGAATGCAGCTTACAAAGTTTTTATCAGTATTTTTTCTTTTTTATTTGGTTATACCTAATGTGTGGTAATAAACATTGAAACTGGTCATGTTATTGTTACTTAAACAGCAACAGGGAACACATATTTCTAAATGCTGCAATATTTTATATGTTTTAAACTATTTTCACTCTTGCAATGGACTGAGATAATTTAATATATTTATCATGTTGGAAAACTGTAATTGGTTTCTGTTAACATAAAACATATATCTGTTCAAATTAATGACAAAATGTAAACATACTTTTAGAGATTTCTGGGAAAATCACATCCGACAAAAACAGTTAATGTTTATTTTAAGAAGTTGTTTTGCTCCTTCAATGTGCCCGTTTAATATGTTCCAGACTTAGTTATACATTGATGTTGGTTCATAACTCAGCACTTTATGTCAAACTCCTGGACACACTCAAACAAACCTGCATAGTACTGAATGCACAGACTACAGCCACAGGTTGTATGTGTTCATTTATCAAAAAAAGTGTATCTCTTGTGATTTGGATTTTACACTCTGCCATAATGTAATGTCAATAATATTTCAATTGTTTGTTTGAAAACGGTTACAAGCTGTCTAAGCACAGGGAGGGCTAAAGCACAGGGAACCCATCGAACTGAGACATTTGGTCTCAGGACAGTGTCCAGGCAGCTGCGTCTCACTGGTTGATAACAGCAGGCTTGTCTCTTAACAACAGGTAATCATGAGCCTGTGGAAACCTAAATTACTGTTATTGCTCTAAGTTGACTTATGTGACATATAAGAGACAAAGATAGACTAAACCCAGACAGACGAGTGCGTGCTTGATACTCTACTGTCTCCATGCAACCGTTATTGAGTCTGATGATTGATAAGTCCTTTGCACACCACAGTGCTCTTAAGTAAGCCCATATTTCTGTGGAAGTCAGCCCCTCCTTGACCCCGATGATAAGCTGCGGACAAAAGAAAAAACCCAAAAGAGAGGAAGACCTGAGCGTCAGCTGGGCTGAACGTACGCTGGTATCCATTTACTGCCAAAGCCCTGCTATCAGCGTTCTGTCAGCGTTTCCCACCAAGCGGCGAGCGGTAACAGGAGAAGAGCGAGGGGGCACGTTCACTGATGCTAACTGTTCAGGAATGTTCAAACACTTGAGCTCAATAATGGGAATTCTGAGCTTTCTCCCCAAGTACAGAAATTCGAGAGAAAAAAACTGACCGACAAGCGTGGGGACCCCACAGTGGGAAATGGACAGATGTGGTAATTCTTAAGAAAATAAAACTTGTTCGTTCATGGCTGTGAGGCAGAACCTTCGACATCTAAGAAGTATTTTTTTTTCACTAAGTTGTTTTGACTAGTCTTACTTCAAACACCATTTTCCCGCATGACGCAGAGTTCAAGTTGATCCCTGGAGGATGGTATAAAGTCACACCCTGGCCTCAAAAATAACCCTGTGAAACAGCTTGTCAATTTATACATTACATCCTCGACATCATGAGTCGAACCTGCAGGAGACATTTAGGATAGAGCGACTTCAACTGGTTTTCACCAATGGTTCCAGACAGTCATGGCCCCAGTCCATGAAGTGTCCCAGTCGTCAAAGACAGTGAGCAAGCAATCAGGAGCTGAAAACTAATCTGATTACTTTTCATCTAAAGGATATGAATAATTTCAATCATTGGGTGATGCTTATTTTAACCTATAACAATAAAACCAGTAAAGACATGACAATGCCAACATACAGCATGTGGCTCTGACTTTAACAGCATGTCTTCATTGAAAGACCACGTGTCATTGCTCTCACCACTTTAAAAGAACAGATATGCTCCTATTTTACTTAATACAGCCCACACAGGCTGTCTGACAGCTTGTGTGTAACCGCAACTAGCAGCATATTTTTAAGCTTCAAACTTTTTTTGACACATGCTACAGTGATCATGTATTGGTCTATATGGGTGATCCAAGATCTGTCCAAAGGCTGTACAATTTCGAAGGCTCCTTCAAATGCAAAAACAAATATGTCCATCCATTCCTGAGAACTGTTGATGTCAACCAGCTAGCTATGCGGGTGACTGAGCATAAGTACGTGCAGCCACTCAAAGTAGATAATGATGCAGTGGTAAGAGTGGGACGAGCTGTTGATGTAAATAGGAAATCCTCCATCGATCAGACTCTAGCTTTTTCGGATGCCACATCTTGGTAGACGGTTTTCATGTTAATGAGTAACAGAGAAATAGAGGAAAAGCAAACAATAAGGTTCACAGGTTCTTGTTGAGTTCTACTTATCAGCCTTTATGACTGCCATTGTAGTGGGTGTTGCGATGCGGGAAGATCAGGCCATCATCATTTTTTAACCCTGCAGGGGCTGAAAAAAATATCCCATCACCTGGTGTACAGATGCAAACACACACATACGTGCACACACCCACTGAGTGTAGCGCTGTCACTCCACAGTTTATCCGGCTCTTAACAGCCTGTCTAGTTTTACGCTTGTATGGGAGTGATCCTAAGTATCCACTAATCCGTGTTTGAGAGCAAATGTTTAACGCATTGAGACGCGTTCAGATTCACTTCCTGGAACGCTCACCGGGAAAAATGCTGTCACTGTCTGAGCAGCCGTCTTACTTAGCAAACACACACACCATTAAAGGGAGGTACTCGAGTGTGACCAGGGGAAGTCTGACTCAAGCCTCAGGTAGAGAGATAACAAAAAAATCCAGCAAGTAACAGCGTCCTTGATGTGTGTGCGCGCATTTGTGTGTTTTCACTGAGTTGTTGTTAATACTTCATTTCCTCCTGATGGAGCAGATGAAACGAGGCATGGCGAGGACAATGGGAAGTCACCGCCCACCAGTTACCTGGGTCAAGTGTGCTATTCCAGGTCAAGTTGAACAACGGCTGACGACCACTTCTGTGACAAATTGCTTCGGAGACACAGAGTTTCCCTGCAGGAAATTTAGAACATAAACAGGAACTTTTCCCTCATCTCCAAGTGCTCATAATTAAAACTATGACAAAACAGCTAATAATAATGATTTCATCTTTAATTTTTTAAGTGACGTTATGATGCTTGTATTTTCTATCTTGTTAAAAAAAAAGGTCATCAAATAGACTGAGACAGTTAAAATTTTCAGTAAGTTGAATTATTTTGTTTCCTGTCAAAACTGTACTGTGAAAGAATCAATGAAGTTCAATAATTTGATTCATAATGTTGGCAAAGCGTGTAAGTACAAGTTCATTCAGGCGCTCAACAATGCATTTATCTGTGCTGTATATTGTATGTGGAGGCCCTGGACTCTTTCTAAGCGCCATCACTCCCACAGCATATCAGATAACCTCATACACACTTGCATGCACCTTTCCCACTCCCTGTTCACAATAGAAAACCACACACACACCTTGAGTCAACACAACAAGAGGACAAAAGTGGATAATAGCATCACCCCCTCTGGATGTAAAAACTGGTTTTTATACATTTATTTTCAGTCAGATTTCCTGTTGATACTTTGATAGTTTGAGTTTAACTTTATAACAATTTTATATTAGTATGAAAAACGGAAAGGAGAACACAAAAAAGAGAGATATTTCCAGAGGTAGCTCTCCTACATTTCCTTTAGTCCTTGGTTGACTTTCTGTTGTCAGATTTTGAAGGAGCCATTGGGACCAAATTGAACACATCAACATGTCAAAAGACATTTCCTGTGACCGTTCAGCCCAGAATGACCAGACACATTGGAGCCAAAACTGTAAATGAGTGTGGCACATTTGGCGTTTGATCGAATGAGAACCCAGTCTATCACAAATTCCACACAGTGCATGACTACTCACTGAAACAAGGACATGAAAGCCAAAGTACTGCGATGCACACAAACCTTCACGAAACAAAAAAGTGCTTTGTAGCTCCACATCTAGGCCAATTCCTCTGAATCAAAGCCGTGAAGGGAAGAGATTGTCCACTTTTATCTGTTGCACTGAAAGTTACTGTTCGTGGAGCATGAAAGAACCCAGTCACCTTCAAGGGGAATATGTGTGCTTGCATGTGTCGCTTCTTTCAGACAGGCACTGAAGTCCTGACATTTACCTGAAAATATCTGGAGGGGCTGTAGGAGAGAACTCAAATGTCCAAGCAGGTTGCTGCGGACATTAGGTTATAACTGCTATACACTGTTGTTTGATTCCCACTGATAAGTGGTTCTACGTTTTTCTGCAATAAACATATTACAATCGTCAGATGAGAACATTGAAAACATTCCGTTGTCCATACGCCAAATATAAAAAAATATATAGCTTGCAGCTGGTTAGCTTAGCTTTGGACTTTGTACTTAAACAAACTATACAAAAACTGTCACTGACCGTTTGCAGTAATGTCACCAGGACAAGGTAAATTATTATTTAACATTTAGGTTAATTGGGGCTGCTCAGTTAAGTCTTTCCGAAGGATCACACAATAAACCCATGTGAAATACAGGAATAAAGGCTGCCGCTGCCACTGACACACACACACACACACACACACACACACACACACACACACACACACACACACACACACACACACACACACACACACACACACACACACACACACACACACACACACACACACACACACACACACACACACAAAGTAGGCTGCTAATCACCCTGTAATTATAGCAGGCAATGACAGAGCCACAGACAGAGCTTAACAGGCTCCTGTTGCTTCAACCACGCAAACAAAAACAATCCATTTCCAAGTGTTGCAGCTGCAAACTGCTACCGTATGTCATCTCGTCCAGACACTGGGCTTTTCAGTCGGGCAGCAGTTAAACAGCAGAGCGCCCTAAGCGGCTCCATGGCTACACAACACAAGGTCGTTTTACAGACCTGTGCTGAATTAGCGTTGGGCTGAATTACTTGTCAAAGCTCTTATTGAGATCAATGCCTGATTGAGGGAGACGGAGAAAAACATGTTGATTCTTGCTGCCGTTACTAAGCCCCGATGGTTCCTGTTAACAAAAACCCTTCATGATACTAGTTTGAGATTCAAATCACTGCAGGTCTCTGTACACCAAGCCTCAGCTCCAGGTCCGGCCCTACTGGCCTCTGATGAACTGGATTCACATCAGCGGTATCACCATGCTAACTCTGTAAATACAATTTTTCACGCTGGTCAGCTTTAGACTTGCACGTCTTCTCCCTTGCAAACTTACATTAGGTTTGGATTATGCTTGATGAGAGCTACTTCAAGCTACGCGTTGTCTGAGCATGTTGGAAGCGTTTACAGTTGTTTCCAAACAGTCACAGTCTAAGGTGGAGTGATAGCTTTGGAAGGGAGATGTGATTTTTTTTAAAAAGCCATGTATGACTAATTTATCAGATATATTAAAGAAATCAATATTTAGCTTTCATGAACCAAAACTGCAGTTTCCCTTTGGTTGTAATAAAGTTTGTACAGAAGAAACTTTAACAACTTATATAAAACTTTTTATATTTATAGCAGTAGCTCATACAGACTCTGCAGTAGAGCACAATAATCCACTGCTGTCCTGGATTTACACAAAATGGACAAGCTATTTTTTTAATGGTCGTCTCAGGGGCAAATACTTTGTCCCTATTCCAGTGACAGCTGATAGTCATATGGGAATGAAAAGTTTAATTTTGCATTTTGAGGAATAAATCAATATGAAGAATGATAAAAGAAACTTTGTCTTTAATGCCACAACAACCAAAAGTACTGCATTTTAAAGCAAGGGTGTTGCACCATAAAGCTCAGAGGCAAATTTCGCAGGAAAATGGTTTCTATAACAATCCCTCCATAACAATCTGAGCGTCTGTCTGCACCAGTGTGAACACACACTTTGCCTGAACTGACATGTGGGAACAAACAGGCAAATTACCCATCCAGCACAAGGGGATTTCTGTGCTACTCTGCTGGAGTTGATACATGCTGGTTGAAATCCCTGACTTGATGCAACAACCCTTCAGAAGGGACTGGCTAAAGAAATAACCAAGTCAGTTGTTATTCATTTTTTATTCATACAGATTTACTTAAATATTAAGATTTAGTTGGACTTTGAGTCAAACTTATAAAGCTGCATATAAATGGACCAGTGGTCATGTGAATCCATATGTAACTGATTTACTTTTCTGTGCTTTGAACAGTTATGCAACTGACAACAAACGAGACGACTGCAGCAGCAGCAGCAATGATCTATCATCTCAAGCATGCACTGAGGCAATGTCCCTGGATGTGGCCTTTTTGCAGTAACTATCGCCTTTTCATTGAAAGCCACAGTCACAAGGCAAATCAATAATTGGGCTTTTAATAACTGTGTACGTTTTTTGCTTTGGGGGAGAGTACTTCTTCGAGAAATCTCTGGGAAATGAAGCAGAAATTCCCCCGCTAAGAGAGAACGACATTCTTTATCTCACAGAAAAGATCTCTTAGCGCCGACTTGAATCTCCGCTGTAATAAATACACACAATAGCTGGGCTGTGCTCCACGTTTTCACACTATACGGGATTAGCAGCTGAGAAACGTCAAGTGTTTGACCCCGGGTGATGAGGTGGGAGTAGCAACAGTTTTGTAACAACATGAAACGCTGAAATACAGCACAAGCGCTATGTGAAGAGCTGTCAAGTTCAAGGGCTCTTGGTCAGTTCACTAACTTTCTTTCCATTTTTCGAGACATGAGACACAATTCCATTGAAATAAATCTAATTCTACATTTATACACTATAAGAAATCAAATTATGAAGCTGTCACACATTGTTCTTGTTGTCAAGTGGCGTTGTACTACTGCTGACTGGTGAAGGGGCGTCGGCTAGAGGGCTGGCGTGTGTTTGGGGACTATCCATTACACAATCCTGAGGAAGCAGACGGATTCGATATGTTGGGGTCTGTGTGTGGATGAGGTCATTATGCATGAGGAGAACTGTGGTCCTATCACACAAGCGCAAACACACACAGAGGAGCATGAGCACATTAACAGTCACACACTCACTGGTTTCTATGGCAACTCCAAACAAACAGTCCGAGCATGTGGTGACCCCACCCCGGGAGAAAAAAACAGCGAAACCAAGACACCGAGACAAAAACAGAAATAAAAGAACAGAAAAGGACATTAGGAGGATTCTGCAGCACCACATGCTTCATTTTATGCATGCTCATAGCTGAGACATTAAGTAAAAGATCACAAGCATCGAAAAAAACTTTACCATATGGAAGTGTTTACCCCTCCACATAAAGATCATGAACCTTTAGCTTAACCATGCATTCATATTATATCATTCTTAAAGATAAAAGCTCCACGGCTTAGACTTGCTTGTTCAGTCACTTGGAAAGACTTGATTTCACAAGAAGGCAGAGGAATTGTGAAATAACCTCATCCCCCGAGCATCTCATGGGCCTCTTTCAACACTCAGTTTAGAGCCTGAATACACAACGACCACACATCAACCAGTGCCCCCGCCAAAAAGGCCTTTTAAATCACCTTAGAGCTCCAGAAACCAAAAGAAACAAACCAACAATAGACGTGCAGCTTGTATCAAAGTCAGGGTCGATTATTGAGGCTTAGCAACTTCCAAGTTCAGTCGAGGCTGAAGACGCCCACATCCGCACATGAAAAGGACCCTGGCATTTAGATGTTTTGTTGGTTGAAGAAAAGTCTGAACGATTGGCATTTTCCCTTGTGTTTTGCAAGTCTATTCTGTCTAGGAAATTGATACTTTTAACAAATAGGAATTAAGGAATTATGTTACTACTACTAAATATTGTATTCTTCCCATTTAGTTAAGTTCCTGCCAACAACTGTTGCTTACATTGATGAACTGTCTATTTTGTGATAGCACTAAATGGGCAAACTAGCATCTTAAGAGCCACTGAAACTCGACTAAATGCACTTGCGTAGTTAAAGGATGAAGCTGTGGATTCCTTGCCGTACTTATTGTCAACAAATCCTACAAAAAGACCAAAACCAACCATCTTTGAGTCTGTCTCATAATACTTTCTGACGTCTGTATTCCCCCTCTCATCCCCCAGACTACTGAAAATGTGCACAGTCTCTTTGATGGGTCATGAATAATGTACTGATATTATATAAGCTCTGCACCATAGTTTTGAGCAAACTTCACTCAAACAGGCATAAATGGTGCATCTGTTGGGGACTATTTTTCAGCCGTAGCTTAATCCACAATCGGCAGTCCATGGTATTCATGGTACTAGGATGGTGGGGCCTGTCATATTATCCATATTCAGTTCTGTGACATGTCACAGTACAACAATGTGATTTGTACCGCTGATGTATTTTTAAAGTAGCACAACAGTCATAAGATTGATTCTTCCTCTTCTTGATGAAAAGAAGCCAAAAGAAAATTCAAATCCAAAAACAGCAGTGAAACCGATTATTGACCAATCAAAATGAAGATTTAGCTGATTAGTTAACGAAGCAAAAACTGGCTTAAGAATCTTAGACATTTAGGATATGAGGGGATAAAAATCATACAAAAGCAAAATACTGAGTTGTTTTCAAGTTCCAAGAGCTGCTCATTGGGCAAGACTTTCTGGACTAGAGCCAGCTGTGGATCAAATGGGTGGTCGCCAAAGACTGGAACTCATCCAGGGGTGCTTTGATGAGTTGTTGCTTTATTTGAAAGGACATCTCAGCATGTCTCTACCACAACAGGAAAGGAAACAAGCAGAGTTCTTCTCAGAGAGTTACTGAGTCACTGAGCTGTGCTTTGACCCCTGGTATCACATCTGACCGTTCAATGGCAGGCTGTCAGGACAGAGTGAAAAGAGAGCCGCCAGAGTGTGTGTGTGTGTTTCCGGGACTGCCGAGCACAAGCCTTGAGGGTTGTGACACAAATCCATACAAAGCATTCATCATGGAAAGGAAAGTGGCAGCAACCGATGATGTTGACATCCAGAAGGTCTGCCATCTAGCTGCATAGGCCCCTGGGGTTCTCTCTTTCCTTGTCAACTATTCACCCACTGACCATCGCTGTCAGGGAGAGTCCAACAAACATGGCTGAATTTAAGTGAATCTAAACCACTGACCTTTTCTGAATGGGCCAAATTTGTTGCACTTGCTGTATTGTAGTTGTTACTACAGCCAACAAAGTTTAATGACCTAACTTTAACTGCACTTAGAGCATGGAACAATGGAACACCACTACAGCTAAAGCAGGATTTCTAGCATGTATTAAGTACTCAGAAGAAAAGTCTTGTTAAACTGACTTCTAGCTTTGTAAGTCCACTCCCCAAAGTCATCTTGGAACACACATAGTCTGCATGAGGCCAGCACATAACAATTAGTAGTGACCTAAATGCCTTAAGCATTACCATTTTCATCAATGTCGGAATCAGGGTTCAAATGTTGCGTTTTAAATTATTATACATACATAACCACAATAACCCCAATAGCCCACAAAATAAGATTCTTCATTATGCATCAATATTATTATTACCAGCATGGGCACAGTCCTAAAAGTGATTATTGTGCAGAGGCACTTTGGGAAACCGGGACCTCAACATGTGTTCAGAAGTCCTGGTGCAATTTAGGCTCCATTTCACCCATTTGTGGTCTATGTAATGAATTCTATTCATCTGTTTTAATCGCTGTCTCCTTATCACTGTTATTTTCTGACTGTACAAATGTGTGTGAAGGAAGGACAAGCTTCCTGTCAGGATGTGGGGTCCAGCAGTGGGACAGTGGCATATCGCCAGAGGTCAGAACTTTTGTCTTAAATCTAGTGTGCCAAAGTTAAGTGTGTGTGTGTGTGTGTGTGTGTGTGTGTGTGTGTGCGTACGTACGTGCGTGCGCATGCGAGCGATGGGTGCATTAATGTGCAATCGCCCATGTCCTAAATTGCTCTGACCATTGGCTGATTATACTTTGGTTGTTTCATCAACTTTGGGAAATTCTTTGTTAACATCAAAGACATTTCAAACTCGTGCTCTATTTGTTTTTTTCATTCATGGACATAGAAACAGCAGAGCTCCAGATGAACCCGAACGAGGCCAATTATCACCATCTCTCCTGCAGGTCCCGAAATATAAAAGCTTCAAACGGTGGAAAGAGGTAACTGAGGAGGTTGCATTCTATTGTTAAAGGGATATGGTGCCATTAAAAGCCATGGGTAATTTAAGATGTCTGATCTGTCCGTGTCTTAGCCCGTTTTAAATTCTGCAAGAAGAAAGATTGCAGTTCAGATTGTAGATGGTGATAACATATTGAGCAACTCAGTGTCTGTGGCTGTCGGGTGTATGGGGAAAAATTGCAATGTTCCCGCTATCACATGTTGTCCAAAGCAGATTCATGCTTTCATTGGCACAATCGTACTTGTAAGCCATTGACAGAAGACAAATGAGCACAGCCAACGCTTTCCCATTTTAGAGGAATTGAATTGGAGACTGAATTGGGGGGCTAAACGTACCTCACATGCTTCCTCTAGGTAATAGATGCTATAAATTGGTACAATGTCAAGAGACCAAACTTCTTTCTTTATAATTCTGTAAATAAATTCATCTTCATTACCAGCTGTCCAGATGTGGATGAGTGATTTGTGTGAACATGTACATGTGCCAGCATGTCCAGCTGTTTCCTCACACATCCTTCACATTCACACTCACACACCAGATACAAACACTAACTACCATCCTTCCTGATCAGGAAGAGCTTAAAGGATATCCAAAGAGAAGCAGCGTATTATTGTGGCAACGTATTGTTCCTGACCAGCAGTGTGTCGTATGACTCACAGTCACCAATGAGACCTAGTGATGCAATCAGGAAGGACAACTTTGAGGCATGGCTGAACCAAGTGACAACTGCAACAGCTGAGTGCTGAATTAAATGTGCTCAAAACTTCTGTTCCTCATACAAGT
This sequence comes from Hippoglossus stenolepis, assembly GCF_022539355.2. Classification (NCBI taxonomy): domain Eukaryota; kingdom Metazoa; phylum Chordata; class Actinopteri; order Pleuronectiformes; family Pleuronectidae; genus Hippoglossus; species Hippoglossus stenolepis. The sequence goes on along the minus strand of NC_061484.1, from coordinate 10,994,704 downwards.
TTCTAGGTGAAACTCCAAATTCCTCTTCAGTTTCATATGCAGTGATAGTCTAAGACAATTGATTTTGGAAGATTTTATATTGATGTAGCTTTGGGACATGTCTGCTCACCTCTAAACTGCCAGGGGGGTTAAAAAAAACAACTGTTATCTCAAATCCAAGCTATCAAATCCCCCGTTGGACTTTAAGGCCCTAACCTTGAACTGCATAACAAGCTGGGTTTGAGTCTGGTGATGGATCTTTGTTGCATCATCTCTTCATCTTCAGTCATAATTTGATACCATGCATCAAATGTCGATGGAGCTTTGGTGTAGCATTCAGGAGCTTCACACTATTTTTCTTACAGAAGAAAAATACTGACAGTTTATTTTCATTTTCAGGCTACAGGACATGTTCCAGCTCTGAACTTGTACAAAGCACATCAGTGGTAACTCATGGTGTCCACCTGACTTGTCTCTGACACCTTCTAGCTCTTTAATCTACTTGGCATGTTGACAGGCGGATATTTAGATTCTCCAGTTGACCATCACACATGTCGGGTCCCACAAAGCATCTAGTGACAGATATCTCAAAGCCACTGTAGAAAGGGAGGCCTTTAAAAAAGGTAGAATAAGAGCAACGCAGGCAAAGAAAGGATTACACAACTGATGGAGGATCATAAAGCGCTAGGGATTATCTTTTCAACTTTCAGGCTTAGAAGTCTGATCTTTTTCCCGCTGGGATAAAGATTACTCAGATGTTAATTCAAGAAAAACTCCTCCAGGCTAATGGTTACTAGGAACTTGTACAGCTTGTCCCTGTGCATCATTGTCAACTCAAATTGGCTCAGCTCAGTTGTCTGAGAATTTCTCATTTCTAAAACTGAGATGAATCAAGAGACAAACACATTTTATAGAGACAAAAGTCCACCTGGGTCAAACTTAGACTTGTGCAGTGGATTTACAATGAATACCACTGAAGGAACAGTTCAAATTTGCATATCATGTTGGTAACATGTACCTGGGGCTTTAGTGTTAAGATAATCGTCTGCTCAGCGCTGACAGTGGAAGCAATCACTTCCTATGGTTAAAGGCCTAGCTACTTCAATGTACGATTTAAAGTACCGTGTGGTACTGTGACTTTAAGTACTGTGAATTAAAGATAACATACCCATACTTCCTCTGAATGGGCACATTTTAAACTAAGGTAGCTAAAAACTTCACCATCATGGTTCATCTTGGCTGGTTCTTACTGCCTCCCCTATATATATTCAATAACTGTTTCGCAGATCTATTTATTCTGAACCTGGGGAATGATGGTTGGATTCACTGTTTCTGATAATTCACCCATTGGATGAGACATTTCACACACTGATGCCTTTACAGTTCAAGCTGGAACTCTTGATACAAATATGTATAATCTTTTTCCTTGACCTCTTCAAGGAAAATCAAGGAAAAACCTTGAATGGAATGCCTTATCTCCTGGACTACACATTGACGAAAACCCTTTGACGGATTGATGATTCAAATATATTTACCAACTTCAGCACACGGGGATGATATTTCCAGCTTGTCTTTACGAACCCAAGATGAACCTTGGAGTGGAAATGTGTTCATATTTTTAAATATCCTCATGAAACCAGATGACAACCTCAGTAAACTTTTGGACATGTGTTTCCAAGTAATAGTTTTAATTTACAATACCCTGCTGTTATTTTAAACATCCCAGCTTCACGTCATTGGTATTAAGGAATGCAGCTGACCCAAGGCACTGATGTCATGTCTCATGTTGTGTCAGCTTTGCAGACATGCATTGTAATAACTTAAACTGGAATTGGACACTTGAATCTATGTCAAAGGCCACTACCTTTTGGGAGGGTACATTGACCCAGGAGGTAAATGTAAGGTCTCGTGTTAGGTCTCAATTAGCCACCGATTTGTTGGTGAGGCAGGTAAATGCCAGGGATCCCCCACGTTGTAGTGTCACTTTCAATTAGAAATGATCAAACGCAGGGAAATGCAGAGAAAAAGAAAGAAAAAGGGGGAATAAGAGAGATGGAAATGGAGAATGACCTCACTGAAGGCCTGTTGCCGCAATCTCTGTCTCCTGGTTTACGATGAGGGGAGTATCAGTAACAAGAAAGATCACTTTGATACATTTTTCAGCTGCGCAAGGCGATACCACAACTATGCAGCATGAAATTCCACAACTCCCTTTTTTCTCCCTCAGGCTCTCCATCCTCCAAAGCTGACAGCACCATTTTCATCCCTCCTTCCCTTCCCCCTGAGGTGTCCTTACAATCTCCTCATCCATTATCTCTGGTTATTAGAGATGGATATGACAGAAAATTGGGGACAGAGTGGGAAGCACAACACAGCAGTTGGCCTGACTGTAGATAATCAAGCAACTATAACGTCAGATGGTAGATGGGGTCACTAGATACAAGGAAATGGAGACTTAAAATCTTTGAACTTGAGGCGGTGACAGAGGTATCTGATGGAACACTGTGAGGCCCCTTCCTCTGGCTACAGAGGTTGTCTTGGCAAACCCTCATACAGACCAGGCGGTTTGGTTTTTGTCAGCGACACACACACACACTCATGCAGAAAAAAGTGTTCTCCCTGGGTTAACATCCCACACCAATATTCCATTAAAGTCGTACCTTCTGTTTAACCAATCAAATAAAAACGCCCACCATCTCAGCAAGACGTCCATGGGTCTGGTGTTCAAAAAGAAGCATGAAGGGATCTTTCCACATTTAAAATGAAGGCAAGGAGGAATTATGAGTAGTTGGTGGGCGATGTGCAGCATGCCTGTGAATTGCACATGGAGGAACTAACGTGAACGGCCAACAATGCTGGATGGCTTCAACAGTCTGATTGTCCAGTTAGTAGCGTCTGTGCGTCTTAAAAAATAATTCAATATCTTAGTTTACTGCAACAGTAACAAGCAAAATATTTTGAACACAATTAGAAAAGTTACAAATTTCATCATGTAACACATTTTACAGTTGAAATTGTATTTCAAATGGTTGCGATCTCTGTGATTTTAAGGCTCTTTAAAGCCATAAGCACATTATCTTACGAGATGTCTTAAAAGTTTGCATAAAATGTGCTTTTCAGTTTGACAAACTGAAGCTTTCCTCATCTATCTACAGCTCTCTGTCCCTCTCTGCATCCCTCCCTCTCTCCATTCCTCTCTCGCCTCCAGCCTGTGTGTGAACCCATCCGTCTCTAATCCTCCTCTTGTACGGCTCACTGAAACCTCAACGTTCATTTTGCAACTCTTTGTTTGGCATCCAGTTGAGGTTGTCTAGTCTCTCTCCCTCCTCTCACTTATACTCTCCATTCACCCCCGCATCCTCCATTTCCGTCTTTCAACCACTTCCGCTCTCCCTCCATCCCCCCGGTCCCTCAATCCGTCTGTCCTCCGCCTCACTCGTTCCAACCCTCTCCCCTCATCTGTCTTTCATCTCCTTCCTCCGCGCTCACACACTGTCCACGCTCTTTTCTTACTGAGAGGACAGTGCGGCGTCCTGGCAGCTCTCCACCCTCACAGGCTGGGTGGAAAAATAAACAAGTGTCCACATGTTCTCAAGGAATTTTAATGACTTCCATAACTCGGGGTTCTTTACCTGCCAAACCCCAGGCAGTGTGAGGGAAGCAGCGGCCTCCAGACAAGTCAGTTTAGCAGCACGGATGACGAGCATTGGGAGACTGGGCCAAGTAACATCCTTTGAAGCGTTGAGCGGGATTCCAATGGGCTGGAGCGTTCTCATACAAGAAGCCATATAGACCAATTTATGATGTAAAAATGCAGAATTAAAGTTTCAACTAAAACACACATCTTACTGTTTAATAAAAAATAGAATGTAATATAAAAATACTTGCTATGATGGCAGCAATGTGCCAAATCAACAGTAACGTGCAGATGACCGATTTCTCTCTCATTCATGCAGAAACACTACTTTCGATAACGCCCCAGGGAAGAGGGGGGAATTAAATGCCCCCTTGTGTTGTCCTGGTACAGCATGCATTAGATGTGCCGTGTCATGATCAATTCACCCCTACGGAGGAGGACCACTGCAGGAGGGCCAAACCATGACAGTCTTTGTCCTCAGCTGAGCTATGTCACTGCACTAACTTGGTTTGCTATTTGACAGGAATCACAAAAGGAAGCACCATCTATAAAACTATGCTTAACATAGTAGTTCTGTAGCTGTGGTTTGCCTCACTCCTCCATTACAGCTCTTATTTTAATTGAACTATTTTCAGTTACGCTCTATACAAACACAACTATAAGGGCTGTAGAACAACGCAGGTGAGCATGTTGGATTTGGGAAAGTTACAAACATTATACCACGGAAAGGGGGTTTCAGACGCCAACTAGATGCACAGATGCCTTGACGTAGACTTCTATTGTGCTTCTGCTATTTCTACTTATTTATAAGGTTTCCAATGGCAAACCTCGAGAAGACTTTTATTGTGAAGCAGTAAGGGCTCTGATAACTGTTGAGTAAAGAACGACATGTGGCGGATATCACAACCATATGGAAAGCATAAAGCATAAGGGGATCTTTTCCGGTGCAGGACGGTGTGCGGTGTGTGTATAAGATATCCACACATGATTTGGTTGTGTGTGAGTAAGAGACACCACCAATGTGCACTGACTGAGGCGCTGGAGAGGCCGACCGGCTGTCAGGTGAGGAAACTCTTGTTGGGAGTGTATTTTAATAGGCCCATGACCCGTTGGCTGTCAGGTCATACTCCAGTGACCTGACCTGAGAGGAGACAAGGGGTTGATGGAGGTGTCTGTCTGGGGTTGAGGCAGGGCAATAAATCTGTGGACTTAGTCAGTCAGGCTACATATTGAAACCTTCTTAAAAGAGCGAGGAACAAAAGACGAACCAATGCATTCAGTAGCTAGTTAATTCCACAGTTTCTAACTTTTGATATGAATGGAATTATTACTCAACACACCAATCTTTTTAACATGAGGCTGCGTTACATCTGTGCAGTTTTCTCCGGCTTGACCTTCCCATCACCTTCATTAGCGCCCCATTACAACATTAGACATCTGCTATATTGTCAGAGGTGGGGAACCCGCTGGCAGGAGCGCTGTTTAGATTTCTGATCTCCTCAGTTATGCGGGACCAGCTGCAGAGGATATGGCAATATAAGGGGAAAACAACAGAGATTAATAACATCTACTACCGCTTACACACACTCCCAATTCAATCACTTATTTCTCCCTTCATTCACTGGTCTTTTCCCCACCCCTCTCAATCCGCACTTCCATCTACAGGGTTGTGACCCTCAGCCCATGAAATTGATACGTCATTCTGTGTTGCCAAAACTATTGAAACTCACACACTCACACAAATTCTGTTTTCTCTCCCCCTTTGGACCCCGTCCTCTGTCATGCATAAGGCATCTGGGATGTGTTCTCCAACTTCAAGCCCACAAGGGTTAGATCATTTTGGACTGTGGAACCACAGACCGCCCCCCACCTTCCTTTCTTATACTTGTAGTCCTCAGGTACATGCTGTCTTTAAAACTCCCTCCCGCCACCACCCGCAGTGTTTCCAGCAAACCTGATAACAGAGTCTAAGATAAGTGAGTACAACGAGAGAACAAACTGATCATCTCCTGGCTCTAATCCAGACAGGAAGAAGAGGAAGCTTATTTTACAGCTGAGATACGAGTTAAAGAATAACAGGATTCACAGTGAGCGGGAACCAACGGAAACTAAAAGAGGATAATGGTTTGAACTGAAACTTGGAGAGAACTTTGAATGACAAGTTGGATTTGATTCCCTCAATAGTGAATGGCGATTTATTTCTTTTAGCTATGCCCAGACTAGAAACAGCAGGTGCAACCGTTTGAAATATACCTAGAAGTAGTACAAACTATTTGAAAATGTCTCAAACAGACAAAAGACCAAATATACAGTAAAGCCATATCAAGCAGTTTAACCCATATCAAAATACAACACAATAAAGCCTGAACATTTAAGTTTGCAGTGAACAGTATGTTTACCAACCCCGCCCCCCATACTTCTTGTAACATCTAGTGGGACTTAACGCCAACACCACTGACTTAAACTGCACATTTTCTTTTTAATGACCTACAGGAAACTCTGTTTAAAAAGACTGTGGCACAGCCTCTGCTTTAGTAACTGTTTGGTTAAAGCCAAACATCAAACCACAGCTGGTTCCAGCTCTGAGATCTTCAGCTCCACTCTGATGCAATCCCCTTGATGGGAGGTGTGGGATGTCAAACTGAAGTCCCTACTCACTGAGGTCTACTCACATATCCACTTCTGGACGGGAGAAACCCCATCCTGACTTCATAAATTACTTCCAGGTTTTAGTTAAGGAAGGGGGAGGGAGGGAAGAAAGGAATGATAGATAAAAAAAGAGAAAGAGATTCAGGGGGAAATTGGATTGCTGTGTTCTCAGCCTCTTTGCCACCAGAGTCAATATTTGCAAGGACAGTCAATCTTTACCACTGAATGATGAAATCACAGTTTTTGAACTTCTAATAACAAGGTTCTGTGCAGGGGTTTTGCAGCATTTCCCATGGATGAACTGTAAGCTTGCACCTGTGTGCTTCTAGCTGGTTTGCATGATTCTCAGTTATGCAGGAACTGACAAGGTCAGAGAAATTAAAGCATTATCCCCCATCCTCCCTTTTGAACCTGCCACACATCAGATCAGTTTCAAATCCCTGCAGACAAATTTGACATCTGGAACACACGGATAACTCTTCAAAAACATTCCTCTTCTTCTCTGAAATTCTCACTTTCTTAGCAAAGCTCAAAGTGCAAGTTTTTATTATTGAGAAATTAGCGCTTAATATGGCATTTTATAGCAACTGTGAAAGTCAATGGGGCCTTTACCATTGCAATAACAAACTCATAAAACACCTTAGTTCACTAAGCACTTCTACAAGAAAAACTAAAATGGCTTCAATTTGAATCACTTGCCGAGTAGATACTTATTTGAGTAGATTGCGTCAGCATTAATAACTAATGCTAACAAACGTCTTTTTCCAGTTTTTGTACAAACAAAAACTTTCCCCCTAAATCCAGCTGATCTGGTGTGAGACACAAGATTATGTCTCTTGTGACTCAGCAACAGTCTGATATTCTCAATGACAAGAAAAGGAGGGAAGCTGCATCCAAATAAATGTTGAATCATATTTTTGGTTGAAATTCCCATTACTAGCTATATCTAGAGATTCAATTTTTCATTTAGTATTTAAGGTCAAAGGTGAAATACAACTCTTAAGATTTATGGCCAATTGTAGTAAATGCGTGTACAGTGATATTTACAGATGAAAAGTGACATGAGCCCAAAAGGAACTTCAGCATAATGGAAAGTAGAGGTTGGTCATAACTGCTGGGGGGAAATGTCCTGTTGCACCGCCTGAGTCATCTGGTGGTTTCTGTAAATACAGCTAACTATTTCATTTGGTGGAAACTTTAACTCATAGGCCGTTTCCAAACTTGACCTCTGGGTAAAATCCGGAAAATTGGCGATGGGGTTTACCCGCAGTCTGCCTTTCACACATGTACAACACAGCGGGAGGTTTTCTGCACAGACGCGTTCACAACCATCAAATCATCCACATTATTCAGGCGAAGGGTGGAGCAGCCGGGTGGAGCAGACAGAGGCAGGAAGCGACGCATCATCTAGCCACTGAAATACTGTCTTTTATTCAGATACAAATTTAAGAGAACATTTAAAGAATTGCTATTTGGTCCTGGTAGCCGATCAGAAACTAAAACTTATTACTTACCTACTATTAACACAAGTCTAACAGGTCATGAGAAACATGTAAGCAGATCCAGTCACTTGGTCAAGACAAGTTCAGCAAAGCTTTCCCATGAACTCTGACCTGGCCAGAGCCATCTATAAAAGTATGGGGAGAAGTTGAAGCCAATACTGGTTTCACCCTACAAGCCTCAACCCACTGTGGTTGAAAGCAACTGGGCCCCCGGGATTAGAAGGGTCTGACCACTGTGGGTCACGAGCAGAACCACCAGACATTTCAATAGGTATTCAGCCAGTTAACCGATATTATCAACCAGAGGATTACACGATGGATATAGTTAGGACAGTTTCTCTTTCTAGCACAGATCCTGTCTCAACACCCTCTCAGATATCAATCCAACACTGACTGCAGATGCATGAGAGGTCCTCAGTAAATCAAACATCAATTCAGCATCCCAGCATCAGTCTCTTTTCAGAGGAGAAGTAACCGGCCTGTACCTTGTAGGAGAAGACAACAATGAGTCAATCAGTCTATGTCAACAAGAACGTTGAAAGAAAACAGAGGATATTGCCCTGTCCATGGAAATATCAAACTTTTTAAGAACTCATTGCTTACTAAACAAAATTATCCCGACTGCAAAACGTCATCCACTTTAACACTGCAAGTTCAAAGTTTGCAAAGAAACCTGATCGTGGAGAGTTTGCGGCCCCATGTGTGCACCTGCATTAAATCTGTAATGTGTGCTGTCCTTTTGTCAAAACTCACGTTTAAGCCCCTCAGTGGGACCCGGCCCAAATACATTTGGTTTAACTTAAGAGTTGGACCACAGCGCTCCGTCAGACCCAAATCACAATGATGAAAGAGGAATGAAAAAAAGAGTCCGAGCTTTTATCAGCCAGTAACTGACGGCTATAATTTCTTCACTCTTTGGGCCAGTGTATGACGACAGAGTTTATTGAATGTGCATTTTTATGCAAACGATTTAGGACAAGTTTAAAAAACACACACACACACACACACACAAACCACTTGGGGATGACTCTCTTGAAAGCAAAATTAAATGCAGCTGACTCGGACAGCTGGAAACCATGCTGAATGACATAATCGCAGGCAGGCTAGCCAAGCTATTTCACACACACACACACACACTCACAAACCCAGAGTACCATTACATAAAACAGTGATTTACAACACAAGTTAGCATGAGGAGCAACACCAATTTCTTGCATGATAAGACACACCCCTTCCTGTCTTTTTATAACACACACACACACACACACACACACACACACACACACACACACACACACACACACACACACACACACACACACACACACACACACACACACACACACACACACACACACACACACACACACACACACACACACACACACACACTTTTGTCTGCTTGAGTATAAACAAGCAGAGCTGGCCAATGAGAGGTTTTCTAAACTGCAGTAAAGCAGGATCTCTGTTTGAAAGTTGCTGCACGGTCCATCATCCCTCCTAAAGTGGAAACATAAGGAGAAGAGTTGGAGAGGTGCTTAGGTCACTGGGGTTGATTGAGAAAGAGGGACCATACTTCACCATCGGAGCACTCTGTGTTCACCTCCTCAGACTCTGCATGTGGGGAAAACTAACTTCCTTTGGCTACTTCTAAAATGTTATCGAATTACACGTGCAAGTTCGAAGAGCGATAAGTCACATGTAACGCTGAGAAATCTATCTTCATTCGCCGATACAACGATGTATCTCAGACCTTGACCCCAAGAGCAGGCATGCAGTGTTGAATTCAGACAGATACAAACATCTCCTTGGGAGAGGAAATCAAGGCCAGCAGGGCTGCAAATCATTCGGCCTGAAGCAGCAATTTTCTCCAAGGAGCCGGCACACTGAGTCATTCCTGAAACAATGAGAAAACCTCAGAGAATGGCCAAAAGATGAAGACCAAACAAGGCTCTCTGCAAAAGACCCCGTTTTATTGCTTCTCTGCAAAATATCTCTCTGTTAAAGATCTCGGGACAAATATTTGCCATGAGCCATTTCAGGACCAAGGCCATCACCATGTCAACCAGCGCCATGGATACAGCGTACTCCACTACAGACAGAGTAACAACACAGAATGCTCTTTGGTTTCACATCTGCAAAGCAAGAGTAACTGTGAAAGTACAGATGGTGCATTTCATTAACTCATCAGAATTGGTGAGCTATGCACAGTTTGATGGTGACAAGATCCAATATCCTCCAACATACAGCTGTAATGAGAAAACAAACTGAAGAGGAAAGTGCATCTTGGTAAAGACAAAAGAAAATCTACTGCCACAACACAGGGGGACAGATTTAAGGGGGTCACTGTCTTCAGGGGACAGCATCATGGACGCAGGTGTCACTGCAGTGAATCCATCAGCACAGAGAAAACAAACATGACAGCAAGTCAGGATCTATTCGCCTGTGGCTAAAAGGTTGTGTAGCTGATCTCATCAGTAGATAAAGTCAGATGACAGAGAGGGAGGCGACACCAAAACAACAATTGTTATATCATATTAGAGTTATTTCTATATGGACAAGAAACTGACCTTCTTAAGCTTTGTTTACTAATTACAACCCAGTGTACTGTTTTATTACTGCACCATAGGACTGCAAGTTCTGCTCGAAAACCAGATTCAGCTTTAACTCATGTCTCCTTCCTATTACACTCCTAATCCAATGAGTAAAACGTTTGCTGTCAGAGAAACACTGAGTCATGTTGAGATTCATCTCTACAAAGAGATTTTACACGTGAATATGCAGAATCTACGGGCGAGGAACAAAGTTTTGAGGCTGGGAGCCTTCTGTTTTCTGTTTCTAATTTCTAGTGACCAATCACCTTTGACCAGGCTTGACCGGAATGCAGGTTCATTCATATAGAGATAGATGTTGAAAGAGATTAGCCAAAATGTCTCCATAGAGCTAAAACACCTACAAAGAGTATGGCTGTTTGTGTTTTCTGTGGTCAAACATTCAACCAACATTGGATGGACTCGTCTGACTGTACACAGTGTAAGGCGGAGGACTGAGTTGCCCGTTGTCCCCAGAGCCTTATCCGTCCTCAGACAACAGCTGATGGGCTCCAAGATTGTGTTGAGATCGGAGCTGATTTGGCTGAAATGGTGTAAACTTCTTCTCTTGATCTTGTATCGAGTTAAGTAAAAAAGAAAACCTTTGAGACATGGAACGCAAATCCTTGATTATGCAAAACCCCTCAAGCAACATAAAAACTAAATGAACTGTGAGCAGCAGAATCAGAACTATAGCAAACAGGTAACCCAACCACAGTTTCCTATCAGCATGTCATGAAAGGAGGCCTTCAATAGGAACACCCGGAAAACAACGGTCAGAAATAGAATTGTCTCCTTATCTCTGGTCAGTCATGAGTAAACAGACACCTATGAAAAGCCAGATCGACTAAAGTACCTGACGTATCCTCCTTTCCCTCAGGGGGTAAATAGTGGAACAGGAGTCACTGGACAGGGACAAAACTAAAATACTTAACTCTTAATGCTCATTTTAAAACATGTGGAGAATTAAACACAGGTAGCACGTCACACATCACTGTGGCCCAGACGCATTAGATAAACCTAGCACCCCCACCCCGCCGCAATACCCCACCCCCTACCCACTGAGCATGCTGACACTTGAGAGGGCGGCACCTCTCCTCTGCACACAGAGAGCCATCCCGGGCCCATTCACGGCTCCCAGCTCTATTCTTCTCCATGGTAAAAGAACCCTTGATCTGAAAGGAGGGAAAAGGGCCTCTGGTATTTCATTTAGCACGAAGCAACCAAAAGAAGAAAGTCTCCCATTCCCTATTGGCAGCGTAAAAGTTTCTCATTGGGCCTGAACATTTTGCACATACAGCAAATAAAAACCACCACCACAAAAAAAAAAAAACACAATCTATGCCTCAGCCTTGAAAACATGCATGAGATCCACACAGATTTGTGTACTTTTACTTAGTGCTGTCAGCTCCGGGGGAATGTGGCAGCTGCACAGAGGCAATGAAAGTAGTGAGATAACAGCCTGGATTGTGGAGAACACTGCATCCATTATATAAGTCACACACACACACACACACACACACACACACACACACACACACACAATAATCAACAATCAGCTATCATTATAAAAAAAAGCTGCAGCACAAACCTGCTGAACCGACGATCCGAGTCAAACTGCTGCCTCTGAGTCGTCCTCTCCACCACACGGCTGAGATCCACCTGCACTGCAGCGAGTTCCTCTGCCCCTCTGTCCGTCTCCCTCACTCTAACACGCCTCTCTCACTGTAGCAGTGTGAAACTGTTGCTGCCCTCCTTCCTCCACGCTCCTCCTCTTTTCTCCCTCTTTCACTCACTAAATCAGGAGGAGCCGCTGTGCTTTATCAGTGCAGAACGAGGGCGAGGCAACACTGATAGAGAGCACAACTTATCTGCAGCAGGGGACGCAGACGACCAGCCCGCAGAGAGAGAGAGAGCGAGACAGAGAGAGAGAGGGAACTGTGAACTCACTGGCTGCGGATTGTGGTGGTGGAGGGGTTGAAGGGGGGAAGGGGGAGGGGTGAACCTAATTTAAATTCACACACACAGGGGTGAGATGACAGGGTCTTTTGCCCCCGAGAGCTTCAGTGATATTATGTTAACAAAAAGCTTGACAAACAGCTTATTGATTGGCTCATCCTTCACAGCAAAGTGACAGATCGGGGTAGAAGAAAAAGTTAAAGTCTCCTCGATTGAAGCTTTCTGGATTTACTCCCTCCATCACTGTCTTTTACTTTATTTTCCTCCACCCAATCTCTCCCTAAACCCTTTCAGCCACCCCCCCTCCTCCTTTCGTTTGAGACCAAACTTTTAATTCTAATCCCAAATCTCCTACACTTAAAATTGTTGTTGCTAAATTTCACAAAGTCTTTGGCAAGGCATAAAAAACACCGCCACTTGATTTAACTGGGTCTGACAAGAGGGCTCGTCGGCTCCAGGGTCCCTCCCTCCCCACTTCACTTCCAAACGACATCCAGCACTTTCCCTGATAGCAGCTTGACAGTCTCCTCATACGAGACATTTCCATCCACTCAAGACTGTGGAGGGAGATTTACCCAAAACAAAAGAAAGAAAGGAGGTGATGACATTTTAAAATGAGGGAATTAGTACAAAATATCAATTATTGCAGCCCTACAAACAAGATGTAATGTGTTAACTAGTTAGGTTTATGTGCTGGTTCAAACTATATGATTTTTAGCCAAATTTCCCCCTCAATAACACGTGTTGGGACTCGCCAACAAAAGCTCCAGATCGAAGCAAAATCGGCCAAAATAAAAAGAGTTTTTTCCCATGTCTTTGATTAAAAGTCGAATAAATGGTAAAATGTTAAATATAACTAATTGGTGAACATATTAAGGACTACGAGGTTTTTTTAAGTGAGAATGTTTCAGTGCTGTCACATCGTCGTGATAACGTCAATTTGTTAACTGGGTTGAAATAAAAAGAGGCCAGAGGAATGACATTAAATTAGCATGTGAATGGCTCAGTCACTAACCAGGCTGTCCATGCAAAGTTCAACTGAGGAGCCATTTCCACAGCCCGCCCCTCCTTCCCTTCATGACTTCTCAAGCCGTTTCAGACATGACCTGCAGGTAAAATCCGGAGAGAATTGGCTATGGAGTTTAACCAGAGTTTGCCTTTCACACATGCACAATGCAGCAGGAGATTCTCTGCACAGACGCTTTCAGCATCAAATCATCTACATTATTCAGGCTAAATGTGGAGCAGCCGAGTGCAGCAGGCCAAGGCAGGAAGTGACGTATTAACTCCGCTGCGGAGATCACGTGATTTTCTTAACAACACACAGACATCTTCGTCGTGTGTGACACAGGCATTTTATTGTTAATTTTCTTTTCTTTTTTTCATTTTTGTGTTTGTCGCTTGTTAGAAGAGTCATCAACCCCCCACTCGCACATGGTGAATCCCCTGCTATGTTCACACATCCACTTTTCATGGATTTCTACAGACGTTAGGAGGCCAGGCAGAGAAAGTAGAAGAATGCGGAGAGTCTCACTCGGACATTTGCGTTTACACATTCAGTGCATGTCCGAAAGCAGCTTTATTGAAAGCCATGCCATCCCATTGAAGTGTTTTATGGACATTATTTCAGTAGCAGGTTTCAAGCAGCTTGTAAGAAGATTGAAACATTTTGCAAGAGGCCTCAGTTTTCTCAGAGGAATTAAAAAGGGGCATAGCCTGACATAACTTGTGTGTGCAATTTATGGTCAGTGAGGGCAACAAAAAAAATCTCAAATGAAATTTTAATTGCCACTTTCCTGAAAATCGTTTCCATGTGTAGGATTAAAGTTTGGATTTATTGCTGACCAGCAGAGAAACGAGGCTGACAACAATTACAGGAAGCAAAAATACATGGTAGTGCCCAAAAGCAAGTGAGCCAGCTGAGCCCAAATCAATTCAGAATCAATTATTCAAGCTCAGAGAGAGGGATTATGGGGAGACGCAGTTCAGCCAAACTACCGTCTCAACAGCTGTGAATTTCTAAAGCTGCTTTCAGACATGAACTGAACTCCAGAACACCTTTGGACACATTTGGAAATGTCCGACCATGAGCGCCTCCAGAGTTTCTGCGGAGTTTGTCTGGCCAGCGCTCTGGTAAAAACTCTGCAGAATGTCTGAAGGAGCCAGTGAGAACACAGCAGGAGATCCTCCGAAAACACAGAGCCACACACGTAGAAAACACTGACAACGATGTTAAGAGAGCATTTGGTAGTAAGGGGCCGACACCAAAGTTGATGTGCCTTAAACAAAAACACGTTATCTCCGCAGCGGAATCAATATGCTAGCTTGTGTCTGCCTTCTGTCCCTCACCTGAATCCTCTAGGGATTTCTGTGTTGTTGTGAACGTGGCTGAGCGGAGAATCTCCTGCTGCTTTGTTCATGTGTGAAAGACAAACTCCAGAGGAAGACCGGACCCAATTCTGCTGACATCTCCCGAGGTCATGTCTTGAAACGGCTAAAGTGAATGGGATTCTTATCCCACTTAAATGCATGTAAATAATTTTATTGCTATTTTATGCACCCTTGTTACCTCGACTTGTTTATATTTTATACTTAAACTAATATAATATTATATAGTTGCTTATTATTTATATCTCCTTGGTAAATCTTTATAACAGGCACAATTTGATTTGAGGATGACACTTTCATAATTTTGTTGCGTTTCCACAATGTCAATAAAGTTCTTGAATCGTGAATATTGCATTTGGGTATATATGATGAGAGGAAACTGTGAAGTTGATGCATGTTCAAATGCACTGAAATAAAAAGCAGCCTCAGCATGGTCCGGAGTCATTTGTATCTGTCAGCTAACGGCCCGTGCTTCCAGAAAAATCACAAACCTGTGACCATTGAACATGGAGATTTACCCAAAACAAAGAAAGAAAGGAGGTGATGACATATTTTTTCAGCTTTTTTGCGATTTTAGAGTTACAGAATACGTACTACAAGAACACACGGGCAAACAATCTTTGGCTTCATTAGTAAATACAAATAATCAACTATTGCAGCCCCTACAAACAAGATGTAATGGCCCATGCTTGCAGAAAAACCACAAACCTTAGTAGTCCTCCTTCATGGAGCTCACTGTCATGATGCCACTTCAGATGCAAACACCGCACACCTGCATTCATTACACACATAGGCACCAGGACCTCATCCCTCCAGCTCCCGGCGACAGTTCATACCTGTCCCAGAATAAACCTCGACCCTCTGGCCTCCTGTGGCAGAGCTGGAGCTGGATGCCTGGTCTAACATTAGCACATATCTGAGTGAAATGTGCAGGGGCCCGGCACTCACCATGGGTTAAAAAGGGATGCATGTCTAGATTATTTATGAGTGAGATTGCTAGTTGTAACTACAATGCCACCTTTAAGGAGAGAAAGATGGCGGAGTGCACTTTGTGAATGGTAAATGCTGTATGTATAGTGCATGTTAAAAAGCACTCACGCTGGTGGGTAATTATATGGTGTGTGTGGAGCAGAGTGAGTCTTAAAGTCAGTGTAGAGATGTAAATCTGCAGCTTGTTAATTCTGTGTGTACACATGAATCAACAAATCAGCAAGTGCTTGTGTGTCAGTCTCCTTCCACTAATAGATCCAGACATAATGTTGCTCATCTCAAAACCGTAGACTCAGCAACGAGTTTGCATGTATGATGTGACGGACACTGACACAAGCTGAGGCTGAATATCAGCAGCTGTAGATCTGACTTCAGCATCTCAATGACTTTTAAAACATTTTAAAGAACAAGTCTTCCATCACATCCACACTAAGGCTACATAAAGCAAAACAAAAAATCAAAGCACAAACACATCATGTGACCATTCACGTGCACTGGGCATGTGTTTGCTAGTGTTAACAGGGAGCAGACTATCTACTCTGCAGTTGGTTGCTTGGTTACAGAAAACACAAACAAAAAAACAACAATGGTGAAAAATAAGATCGGGGATTTATTTTCTTGGACCAACTATGAGGTGGAGTTATTACTTTTACACCACAATTAGCAGGTATACACAGGATTTGTTTAAACACTGCTAAACCCGCAAAAGAGGTGATTAACTCCTTTTTCATTGTCACTTGAGTTCCCCTTTTTTTCCCCTGGTGCGTTTGTGACATTGAACATGAAGCACCTGAAACTGAGATTCTTTCTCACCCCATGTGTTGCATCTTACATGATATGAAAAAAGTAAAACAATAAATTCATAAATAAAAAATATTTCTGTTTCATGTTGTTCCCAAATGTAAAAAAACAATAGGTACATTAATGTTCATGGCTCTTTATATGCAGCTTATATGACATGTTAATATGCCTGTCATCATTTTGCAGCGGGAAAGGTGCAGCGTCAAGACAACCAAAATAGAGAAGAGGAAAGTAGTACATTCACCCGGGTGTCGTGTTTCCATCACTGCTGATCTAAGCCGGAGGCGATAAAAACCTGTGTTTACAGCAAAGTCATTAGACCTGAGAGTGCATGTTGAATGTATCCATTCCCACTGCAGACAAACGCCGGGTGTTAGTGAGTTTTTTGATAAGTGGAAAAGGGGCTTTTGTTTCCTCAGAGTTCAAAAAGTCTAGAGTCGTGTGGACAGCGGGTGTAAACAGGGATGCATTTTAAAACTAAATGCAGTGGTGTGGATATTAACCACAAAACAACAACAGACATTCTTCTCTCTCCTCTCATGTTTGACCAAGTGTCATCAGAGCAAACGTTTGGTGAAGGAGGGGACGGAGGGGGACAGTTACCGTGCTGCGTCGGAGAGGGTTAAACATCCACTGCGACATGAAAATATGAAGCCATAACGTGTGACGTGTTATACTGACATTTACAATGAGAGATCTCAAAGAGAGTTAGAGGCAACAGAAAGTTGGCATCTTAACACTAATTCCACAAAACAGCTGACGGTGCTGAAGCAGACACACAATTTCCCCTGTCAACACTGAATTCAGAGATGCAAGAGCAGCGTTTTATTAAGTATTTACTCTGCAGAGTGTTTTTGACCCTGACTATTTTGACCAAGTTCATGCTGACACTGTATCCATTTTAATTGTCAGTTGTCTCCTCTCAAGCCACAAAAAATGCTCTTCTCCCTGTTCCATGTGACAAAAATGCAGCTTTCCTTAACCAAAAACAACCAAATACACAACGAGGAGCATGCAAAAAAAACCCACAATACCCACACAACTGGAGCATCAACAATAAAACAACAACACAATAGCTGTCTTTTAATTTGCCTGCATATATTATAATGAAAAAGAACATACTGTGCCTAAAAACAGATTGAGTTCTCTGCTGTGGCTCCAACCCTCTGCATGCAGAGTAAATAAGCCCATTCTACCCCCTGCAAAGAGCAGAAGACGTAGCTGCTGACGCGAGCTCAAATCCCCTGAAAACCCCAGAGGAAGAGCTGGGATTCACCTGCAGAAGCCTGCAGTGACCTGTTGGTCTGGGGCCAGCATTGAGAGAGAAGTAGCTATGTGGAGTAGAGAGAAGTTAAGGCCTGTATCACAGTGCGTTTGTTTGGAAATCTGAACAATGTGTTGTCATATTGTTGATAAAACACAATGGTGGAAGGATTTGTGGCAGCTAGAGTAGTCTGTGTGTTTGTGCGTGTTGGAATACTCCCAAACATGTGTTCCAGAATCCAGAAAACTAAATTCAGTCGGAACAGCAGCTTGGAAATTCGGCCCAAATGTTCACACAAGTTGCCGAGTTGCAGAAGTCATCACACACTAATGAACCTAGTTTACAATCAGCTCTAAAGAGTAGTGTTTAATGTACATGTGTCAAATGTTATACTATAGGTGTATTTCTCATAGTCCCAACACAGTTATTAAGCCACTAGAGTTTCATGATTATCATGCACACATTTTAAATGATTTACATGCAAATGTCAAACCTGATCCTTTTTCTTTGCTCTTCATTGCTATGCAAATATTTTGAAAACTGTCCAGGTGTTGATTGAATGTTATAAACATATAATTACATCAGATTTTGTTGACAGGGTCTGTGTTTTTTTAACACTTCAATGTTGGAAAACTCACTTCACAACTCTGGAGATTGGACCCTCCGAGGAGCCTGTGATATGTTGACAGCATTTACTTAACAAGCGTGAGTAAATGTCATAAGTGAACCTGACAAATGGCCTTGTTTTTCCATTGTTTGTTCCCTGATTTCAGTCGACTTGTGTCCTGGGGTGACACCCCCCCCCACACCCCACCCCGCCAAGAGTCAAGGGGGTGTCGCGACTCAGAGCCTACGTGTGGGGGGTGGTGGGGGTGGTCTTTAATTCCCCTTGTTGACTGTAACACCATGTGACACGAGATAAACATAGTGTTTCAGCTAATGAGTCCGTGTCTGGAGCAAGGTCAGGAGGTGCCCATTATGGTCAAGATGCACACTGGGACAGGGACAGAGAGCATGTTTCCAGGGTTACCTTAAATTGAATAATCTAAACTGCGAGAACGGTGACAAGGGCATGTTGTTTAAAAGTGACATTAGATCAGCTGAACACGTATCAACCATCCGCACAGAAAAACAAGACGGCAGCTTCTGTGATAATTGAATCGGGGGTTAGCGAGAACAAAAAGTCATCTACTTTCGACAGTTCCGAAAAAATACGAACATCCAGCCTAATCTCCCAGTGCGTTCCAGAGGGAGCAGTTAAAACATGAAGTAAATCTTAAACATATCCGAGAGGGTGGGGGTGCGAGAGCCGTGAGAGCACCTCTTCCACAGACGGCCCGGGCTCGGAGCCCGCCTGACTCCAGTGGAGACGCGGAGCGAGAGACCCAGACAAACACAGTTCGCTGCCAAGCATCGTTACTTACAACACCCACTGCACTCCAGCGCACATTTCCACTGCTGGCTGCCAGACCCAGTGACGGTGACATTACATAAAAACAATCTGCTAAAAAAATAACAGAAAATCTCTCCCACAGAGAAAATCTATTTAATGTGGGATGTGCTATCGGAAACAAAAGGGTACAGACATTTTTGGAGTGTTTTTATGCGTCGGGACAGAATGACTAAAGAGTGTAAATATTTTGATATCACTGCGTGGCTCCATTTTGAATAATCCTGTGTAATGCAGGCTGTCAGGCCCCTCTAAATTTTCAGTTTTTGGACGAAGCAGAGAGTCAAAGAGTTATGATGTTTGTATTGTGGACTTTTATGGCGACACTAATGAAATTATAAATGGAGACCCTCTGAGCAGAACTGAGCCACAATGGAGATAAATAATTTGCTCGGGTTTGGGATTCCTAGAGTTCCAGGTGTGTGAATCATTTATCATCATTTATCAAATGAAAACATAAGATGATAAAAACAAGTAGAGCCAGATTGATTTACTCTGGAATGAGTTTTTCACAGATATATCGGTTTTGGTGTTTGTTTGCTGATAGGAAAACTTATTTTACAGAAATGCAAGAAAGGTCTGTTGGGTAATGTTTACAATTCACATTAAAAAGTGTATTTTCTTTATTAAAGGCCTAAGTATTTGGTTGGATTCGTGTGTTTTTTATTAGGAGTTATTTATCATTAAGTTTATGGATAAACTGTAAAATATCAAGCTTTAGTATCATCCTTATCAATTGGGCTCTAACTTTTATATATATATATATATATATATATATATATATATATTATATATATATATATATATATAATATATATATATATATAGTAAAGTGAACCAGCTTTTTTTTCCTGATGCAGGCAACAAGCAACTTGTATTATATCCACAGATGACACTGTGTTGTTAGTGCTACTGTTTCAGCCCACAGAGGCCTTGAATGACATTCATCTAAAATCATGAGAAGAGAAAATGAAAAAAACGTAATTTTTTTCAGGTGGGTGTTTTCCTTTAAGACTGACCTGACGAGTGTCAGGTCATGTCACACTTGAGTTGCAGAGCACTGAGCTGTAACGCTCCTCCTCATCTCCTCGTCCTCCCTCAACTGCAACTGCATTTTCTCTTCTGGTGTCATGAGGAGGCTCAAATGAATCAGCCTATTGAGCCGGGCAGAACTGTGCACTGGCTTTGACATTGCCAAAGTGTGCGGGTCCGTGCATGTGAGTGAGAGAGCAACAGGGCGTGTGTGTGTGTGTGTGTGTGTGTGTGTGTGTGTGTGTGTGTGTGTGTGTGTGTGTGTGTGTGTGTGTGTGTGTGTGTGTTTCAGTCCAACTTTCCCAGCCTCCCAGAACACAAAGCTGTCCTTTGTGGCCTCTCAGCACTACAAAGCCCCACAGGCCACCAGAGCTGAAAGTGAAAAGTGTGTGAGCTGTTGAGTGAGTTGAGTCTTTGGTGTCTATATGTCATGTGCACTTGACTAAATATGTAAAAGTAAAGAAAGGGAAGAAAATCTAAGAGATCATCTGCATGAGTGCAGTCTCTTCACATACTGTACATGTGTGTATTGTGTACGTGGTCAACCTGTGGCCACAGACAGCACCCACTCTGCAGTTGGCTGGGATGCACCAAACCATTAAAAGACACATCGTGTGGCTCAGAACCAGGTTCGAGCACCAAGTCCACCGCAAAAGCCTGGCACACAGACATACAGCCATATCGCTAAAGATATACGATCTCACCGACTAGATCAGAGCGCTCGCTTCCATCCTGACACAACTATAAACAAAGTGCAGCAACTCATATTAGATACGGCCGTAAAACACAAACCAAATACACGACATCTGCAATCAGTCTTAAGACACACACACACACACACACACAAACAAACACGTATATAAACAAAACCCAACCTCCAGCTGTTGATGAGTCACAGATGAGACGGCTGTTATTAATCAGGGACACACCCACACTGATTATAATAAAAACTGTTTTATAACTACAAATAAGTAGATGACAGATGTTGGAAAGACCCTTTTTGATTAATGTGTGTGTGCACGTGTGTGTGTGTGTGTGTGTGTGTGTGTGTGTGTGTGTGTGTGTGTGTGTGTGTGTGTGTGTGCATTTCCAGGTCTGCAGACAGAGAGAGTGGGAACCTTTCCATAATCATCTCTGTCTAACCACACTGTTTTGTTTTTTTATACCGACTGAACCAAATATCTCAATTAAAACAGCTACGCCAGTTTTGTTCCGTCAAGATGTGAACACTTACATCAATAGATTTGACACAACCGACAGGATTAACAGGAACAAACTTGTAATTAACTCAACCCATGTCATGCTGCAGGGTTCGGCTGGACGTCATTACACAGTAATCCACGGTGGATGTGCACGGGAGTGTCTATGATTTACAACAAAGACTCTCCCTGGAAGTTGGAGAACTGCAGGCCTTTTATTGTTTCCACCCTTTATACGATCCATCTCTACGGGTGGACGCCTGCAGGACTTTTTATGTTTCTATAACTGTATCCTCCACCAGCTGCTCATCTCTGCAGTTAAACGTTTTCTAATTCAAAGCCTTTGTCGTGCAGGGTCGTCTCTAAGCTGGAGCCAGTTTGCACGTCATCACGTTGACTTGTGTTTGACAAAGACAAATACCAGTCAGACTCAGAGATGAATGGCCGTTACTGTATAAACATGGTGTGCAGCCATCTTTCAAGTTTTGGATGACACTTCCTTTCAAATGTATCCAAAAGAAACATATCTACACAAACTGTCCAAAAAACCAGAAGAAAGCCAACTGCTCTGTGGCTTTCCATGGAGAAGGATGAAACATTCAAATGGACAGAGAGTGGCTGCAGACTAAAAGTCATCAAAGTGCGATAGAGGGTCATTAAGTATCAGTTATGCTCAGGCTACTCTCTGTCTGGAATTAAATAGGGTTTACAGAAAAGGAGGTATTGATTGTCTTATGTCTCTGCATCAAAATATCATGTGCTAAAAACAACAACCACTGAAAATGTATTTTTAATGGTGGTATATAATAGCTCTTCAATCATGTTAGGTCCATATTGTCTGTATCTGTGCATTTGTGGACTTTGTATTTTTATTTCAGTTCTTATACATTTACAGTAATAATAAATGCTGACTGAAGAGGACGGTAATTATTATCTATTCTCCACTCTATGTTAAGTGCATTGAGATTATGTCTGTTGTGATTTGGTGCAATTGAATTGAATTTAATTGAAATATTAATAATTTCCCCCATCCCCGTTTCTGGTGAATGTCAAAAGCTCCACTATTGTGTGCTACCCTGTCTCAGAAAAATTACGCTTGTGTACAAATACACGTCATGAAATTGCAACTGCATTATGTTTTCTATTATAATAAAGACGATATGTTGTTAAAGTTCAAAATACTTTGATAAAGAAGAAAATGTCCACAGACAATGTATTTTCCTCCCAAAATATCAAATGTTGTAGTATAAAAGTTTTTCATGGTTATGTTTAGGCACTAACGGTACATGGTGAAGGTTAGGGTAAGAGTGTGGTCTTGTTTAATACAAAAGAATTTTCACAGTGACTTCAAGCACAATGCATAGAGCACGACTTTCCCCTTCAACCACAGTCCTTTTGTTACATCAATCCAACCACAGATTGTAATCTGGATGCAAACCCCGGGCTCTAGTGTGAAAATTGTGTTTTGCATCGACTCCCAAACCTTCCTGAAAACCACACAACCATTATCAAATGTAGCATTTTGTTCACGGAAAGAAAATCCTTATCCTGCCAGCGACTACAATGCCACCACAATGTAAACTAACTGGAAAAATAGTTAAATAGAAAATGAATGTCATTTTGAAGTGACATGTGTGTTTATACAGAGGCTGATCTGTGGGCAGCCGACATGTGGTTTGCATTAGCAGTGAGATAAGAGCAACTGTGATGTCATCCAGATGAAAGGAGCAGAGACGGCAGACGGTGAGTCAGTGCCGAGTCAGTGCAGTGTCTACGATCACAGAGTCGATTAACTGCACCAAGTATCGAACATAGAGAAGCTGATGGCCGCCTGGGGGTTTGAAAAGCTGCGTTTTGACAGGGAGGAGACTGGTGGCAGGTCTGAGTCTCCAGACCAGCTGCAGAATCATCATAAAAGGAAATGGACCAGTCGGGAAACTTGTTCAGGTAAATGATGCAGGTTCTCAGAGGGTGGTGATATAAAAAGAGGATGGATTGATCATGTCAACATTTTAAAATCATTAAGATATTCTTCTATTGTTGTGTACAAGAATATAAAAAGCTGAACAAGAGACTATGAAGAAAATCTCTTTTGTAGTCTGCTGTTATTTCCTGCCAGACTGAGGTGGACAGTAAACACATTGCATTTAATTATAAACTGCCAGAATAACAAGCAGAATTTAGAAAATCCCCCCAAAAATGTGTCACTCCTTTTATCAACTTCAAAGTACAATACTTCAGCCACGAGGGCTCTCGAAAAAAAATTAAATAAAATCTAGACTGATGACATAATGAAGCAGCGTGGGATCATGGGAGTTTTTGTCTTCACCACCATTGCCATTGAAAATCTACCTGACGTGACTCAGGCGTAAATGATGTTGATGTCATGTATTTAAGTTTTATATAGGTTGCATAGCAAACGGAAATAAATAATATTGTTCCAATAAGAGTGACCAATAAAAAATAGAGTGGAAGGAAAAAACAGCCGAACCAGCCTGGCTAACTGGCGTCAGTGGGTTTTTCCTTCGAGAGCCGTCACTTGTTCCAGAGGTTCTAGTAGAGACGAGCACAGCAGCGGCTAAAGCGGATAAGATGCAATTAAAAGTCGACCAAAAGGAAATGTACTGTTACCTTTAATAAAACTGTGGAGTTTGAGCATTGTTGAAAACATTTGGGATGATGTAAGTACACAAGTCAACTAAATATGTTACATTGGTCTAGTATAGGTCTTTTTAAACATTCAAATCAAATTTTAAGTAAATTCTATAAAAACTCAATATAATGACATTTCAACAAGGTGCGTGACATCAGGACCAGGCTCCTTATAGCCTTGCTGGGCAAAGGAAATATAAAAGAGAAAGCAGGAGGAGAATAGACAATGAACAGTAATGGAAAGTAACAGTGAGCGGAGAATACAGAAGAAGAAAGAAAAAAAAAAGAAAATGACCAATGGAAAGTTTTGACCTGAGCTTTCTGACTCCGGTAAATGGTTTTGCAGTCATATGTGCTTTATACCTCTGTTCTCCTCTTTTGTATTTCTGGCTACTTCTCAACTTTTCTTTCAGATCTCCTCGTGCAGACACCATCAAAACCCTCAGGAACACCTACTCTACTTTCCTCCCTCTGCTTCTGTCTTTGTTATCTGGTTTCATGGACACACTTCATGAGACGCCAAGTGTTTCACTTTTTCACCCTCAACAACTCTCACCGACTTAAATCACATGAGACTGGTTTACAGGAATAGTTAGCTTGCTGGACAGAAAGAGAAAGTAAAGTGACTTGTTATGTTTTGAGATTTTTAAAAACTATGTTGTTGTATTAGCAATATATGAAATGACTGTGTGATGGGAAGGAGTCACTTCTAGAGACAAACCTACAGAATGATCACCTGTTCCCCTCAGCTCTATAGAACATTTCAGTTTTGGGGTTTTGTGGCTTAAGTTTAGTGTTTGGTTCAGTCTCACCAGTATTATTGGGAATGTGAGAATACAAATGTCTGAATCAATTGTTCTGGACAATTTGTTTTTTACTTTTCCTGCCAGGCCCCAAGTAAAATATCCAGAAAATGTCCAAGTGAGCCCATGTGAGAATACAGCTGGAAAATGTCTGGAAAATCACAGCAACAGAGAGGACTTATTGATTATGTTTCTAGCACATGACATATGTGAAACTGAAAGAATATGAATATCTCAAGATGAAACCGAGCTACGATACACGTAGAAGACACAGACGAAGATGTCAACCTGTTTCCCAAATGTCCAGTACCACATTTTCCGGAGTTAATGTCCGAAAACAGCTTGTGTTTCAATATAACTATTAAATCTCCACACACATCAAAAGGCCTAATATGACTAATTCATTTCAATAGTGTGTATAAGTGCTGAACTCCTGCTACCAGCACAAACTAAATAACAGAAAGCACCATGAAACTCATTAAGGGATTTACATCAACAGCTGTTAATCCACTTTCTATTATGGTGTAATATATAAATGGAGCATTAGGAGCTTATCCAGATGTCTTTGCCGTCGTTTGCACTCTAAATGGCAAACACATCCAAACAAAGCTGACAGCTCAAGTGGGAATCCTGTGGCAGATTTTCAAACAAGCTTAGACTGAGTTTTAAAAAATCTAAACGTACCCTTTACGACAATTTTTGATTTACTACATACATAAACAATTACGATATACAATATCAAAAAACACAAAGTTCAAATTGTTGATCAGGGCAGATGTTGAGTGCATAAGAATAAATGGAGCCAATATTTATGAGTTTTTGGTCCTCGATGACAGATGAAAAGACGCAGCTATTTATATGGTTAGGCCGTTGTGATATTAAAGGGATAGTTCACTGAAAAATGAAAATTCCCTCATTATCTACTCAACACTATAAAAAGTCCACCACCGGAATTAGCAATGCACCCCCCGAGCGTGCCCTTGGGCGAGAGTGAGTGCGGTTTTCCGGTGTGTCCATGAGAACGAGGAGGATATCAGAGGACATTTAGGCTTAATCCATGGTGTAAATGAAGCCGTTCCGAGCCGAATATGAATGTCGGGGCTTGCAGACACTTGGATGACACCAAACGAACAGTATGGAGGCATGTTATCTTTTTTTTCCATTTTTTATTACGTCTGAAGAAGGGGTCACCTTGGCTGCAACTCTGTTTACCCCTGATACTCCTAAAGTGTACACTTCAACCACCCCTCCATCGGCATAGTGGTGAGTAAATAATGAGTGAATTTCCATTTTTCAGTGAACTATCCCTTTAAAGACTAATTAAGTCAGAAATTCCTAATAATGCTGCAGCAGTATCATTGTTCAACATACTGATCTAGATAGAAAGCACAATATTATCAACCAGCCAAAGCTGCAGTAATAAAGCAGCTAAACCTGGTTAATGTTCGAATGGTCCCATGCAGTGATGAAGAACCCAGATATGAGAACGACTGTCGCCCAGCTCAGACTGCAGCAGGACTCCGAGAGGTATTTGACACATTATGAGACACGTCAGCGAGCACAGCTGCAATGTTTCCCCTGCATGACCTCACGAGCTCTGGACCTGGGAGATTTGCCAAACTGGGACTGAGCGGATGAGAGAGATGCACTGAAAGTATCTGACAGAGAGCGAGGGAGAGTGGGAGGGAAAGATAAGACCTGGGAGAGGAGGCAGATAAAAAGTAACAGAGATGGAAAAGAGAGGATGGATCGACAGAGACGACCTCCCTCAATGTGCATTCTTGCCCCTTACAACACATTTCACGTTTCTAAAGATCCAAAGAAAAACACTGCAAAGATACTTTACTTGACATCTGAGTATGCATCCTACTGACGGATGAGAACTAAAATCAAACTCTAAAATGCACTTAAAGGAGAATAGAAAAGCTCAAAATGGTGTTGTGCCCTGCCGTCTGGAGACGTTCACTCTCTTCAAGATGTTTTTAGTGCTTTTTGGTTATGATGGTCATCAAGAAAGATGAAGAAGAAACAAGGTTCCACCAGGTATCTTTAAATGAGTTTTGGATTGTGAATATAAACAGAAGCAGAAAACTGACTTCTTACAATGTATATGCAAGGCAGACACTACAAACAGCAATCCAAGGAATCAAATGTATCTTGGAAATTAAATATCTGTACCATTTGTCAGACCTGTCACACAACATGTCTGTTGACCATAGAAATCAAGCTTAATTTGCAATTTACTTTGATATTTAAAAAGTAAAAAACTCCTTGACAGCTAAAAGTGAACATACTGACACGGCCGAGACACAAAATATAAAACACAACAAGAATAGACAGTCAAGCAGTGACGTATTAAAGAGGGGAAAAGAAAGAAGAAATCAGAACCACACCCTGAGAATTGGCAAACTCACAAATCCATGACTGTTACATAGAGCAGAAACTGCTGCAGCAAATTAGATTATCTCCGTTTAGTTTGTATAGGTTTTCAAAGTAATGTGCAAGAAAGAAGAGGAGATCCATTTATCAAAAAGAGGAAATAACGTCTGGCAGCTGTGGCCCGTTCAGCAAAAAGCTGTTCGCATGCACCAGAGCTGGAACAATTGACTTAAAGCAAGGCTGAAAACAGTAATGTGTGACTACAAAGACTTGGAAGGTGTCGAAAGTGATAGTCCCAATTTTCTGGGTAGAAGAAAGGTGACTTGTGGTTGTTTTTTTCTCCATTAAAATGAATAGGAAAGTGGTCTCAGACCTTTCTACAGACAGACAAACAGATGGACAGATAGATTGAGTGCTGTCACTCTGTCTTATAGAGTATAAAATACATATCATATATACAATACAGTAGGAAGTCTGGCCAGAGGCTGTTTGTAAGCGTAGCACTGACCATGTACATTTTGAGTCCTTGAAAAAAACCATAAGGAGTGTGGAGGTGGAGGCGATCGCTTGGCAGCCCAAAACTTTCCACTTCAGTCAACACTACATTGCAGATTTTTTTTCATTTTCATTCCCATCTACTATGAGTGTTACGGCATAAATAATGCTCCAGACAGAAATATGCTACTGATGCAATGAGCAGGTGTTTCAAAAGCTTGAGCAAGAGCTGAAATGGTGCGTGTTGATGCAAAAGTCTTACCTCCCGAGGGACTGTTTGAGTTAATGATGTCTCGACAACTAGGACAAAAACAGACACAAACATGTTGTTACTTTCTGCATCCAAGTCTTCTTAGGCCTGCAGCAGCTAACCAGGACAGCTCTCTGCCATATTAAGTGTCTGAGGTGAAGAAATCTGTCACAATTAGAAGCACACATGAATTTGGTTCAAAGAATTTTTTTTAACCAATTGTGTGTTATTTGAAGTTCATAATACCAGTCGAAAGCACAAGTTAGGCAAAGTGAGTGAAGTCAAAAGCTGAAATCAAAGCTCCCAGAATAAAGTCTACTTTACATCCTGAAGGATGAAGCCTATTCATTATCCTTGAAGACGCTGTATGCTCTCTGTAATTCAACATATTTCACATACTGAAAAATCGAATCAAAAAGATGAGACTCAACTTTAGCAAACACCTGTAATCTTTCTTTTTCAGCCTCAAAAGTAAACAACCACATAGATTGTTTTGGTATAACTGAGGCAGGCGTACCAGGCCTTCCACACAATGGTATAAATAATACAGCCACAGAAAGCATACCAGCGACAATTGTGACAGTCATTCTTTAATCATGGTAATAATAAACATGCGTTTAATATCATGGAATGGTCACAACTTAATTAGTTATAGGACCAAAAACTATTTGGTAAAGAGCACGGTTTATTTTCAAGTACTTCCTTAACGTCAGAGGAACTTAGGGTTGTGGAATGGTCATGGACAAAGGAAACAAAATGGGAAATGAACAGCGTTCCATTCACCCCATCCTTCTGCAAATGGATTAATAGGTCACATGATTTACTACATCACCTGAATTCCGCCTTTACTCCCATCGTAATTACGAGTCCCTTGAGGTTGCTTCACAATAAAATGTAACCGTAACTGTGGGTCGTTATAAGATGACCTTTGGGGTCTGTTTCATTTACAGGATTAGGGTTAGGACAGGCTTTTTTTCAATGAGGTGCCTGACATGGATTTATGTTACTTTTACATCTTTTTTTGTGTACGCAGCCCAAATTACAAACCAGCTGCCCTATTTTGAGATACAGCAGACCTTGGAACTTACCAGCTTCCTTACAAAAGGAAATGTTAAATGCCCGTCTACATTTGTTATGAACCAATTTTTCAGGGAGAAAACCTCAAGTGGTGCATGTGTTTTCATTACGATGTCCCTACAGTCCTCATAATACAGGAGCCTCTGCCATCTCTGGATGTGGTTCAATTACTACCTAGTACGTGTGTGTGTGTGTATTCGCACTGGTGAATTCTCTTGAGGCTTCTACGTGTGTGTTCTTGGTCACAGCGGTCTGCAGTTTCAACTACTGAGATTGAGCTGTGCCTCCGTACTGTACTAGTGGCTACACAGAGCAGCAGGCGATCTGCCCTTGACAGCCATAGATGTCATCTGCACAAACACCAACTGTGTCAACACCAGGGAGCACAGCTCACTGTAGGAGAACATGAGGGCTATTGATAGCATGTGATGTGTGTTATTGCTGAGGGTGCTACGCCTGCATTCCATTGTTATTGGCTACCGGGAATTTTGAGATTGGCCCAGAATAGCACGTCAAAATATTCCAAATTTACCTCTAAAACAATTATTGAACAATATGTTGAGAGAACAACCTCCGCAACCATGAACGTGAGGGTTCGGTTATGCCTTGTCAGAACCGGTTTGTAAGAAATGTCAACCTAGTCTGAAAATACCGGACTCGTTGGTTTGTAATTAGTAGAAAGGTAAAAAGCTGATATGTTACATAACAGCGGGTACAATTGGAAGCGTTCTGCCTCTTGGAGTTGTGCGAGAGGTTGTAGAACACCTGAATTGTGAAAAACCCCAGATACAGCCGTTGTGGAAACACGTTTCTGTCCGGGTTGACTGAATAAAAAGGAAATTAAATCTACCTGCTGAATCTGCCGGGAATGTTTTTTTAGTGGAGAAAGAGAAATGAATTTCCCTTCAGTTCTCTGGTGTGCGATGACAATGAGAATTGTGAGAAGCTTGTTGACAGAAAGTCTGCATTCTTTCACAGCTCAGACCTGTCTAGCCATATAAAAAGCAGTAAGAAGCCTGCAGATCACTCAGCTCATCTGTGAAGGCCTGGCAGAGAAATCCAGCGATTAATTTTAGTGACAACATTCTACTCAAATCTCAGCTTTAGGTTTCTATCTCAGGAGTGTTGCCCATTTCCTACCGAGAGAACGGTCTTTCATTTTGAGAGCATCATGTCTTTACTTCACGTACAGATTTTGGAAATGCTTTCTCTCAAATCCTGGCCCTCTCTATCAAATAGCCCCTGCTCAGGTGAAAACTCACTCTGCCCCTACTGAAAACTGTTTCCACTCAGATACTGTTGCTGCACAAATGTCTGGTGCTTCAGGTCGAGTCTGTGTGATCGCGAAACCTCTTCTCTCTGATTTCTGCTTTTGCTCTAGGACTTCAGTGACATGATGTGTACTTTCTACACTTTTACCCTTTCATGTGGTAACTGTTAAACCAGCTTCAGTGGATCGCTTGAGTGCTACTGCTGCAGTCAGATCGTGGAATGAAGAAATGATGCCCTTTTAATGGAAGACTATACTTTTGAATAAAGAAAGGAAATAAACCCTATTTGAGAAAGTGTTTCTGGTTTCCTGTAACCATTACAGTATCAAAACTGTGCCTTGATCAAGTGTAAATGGATTTTAGATGCGTTTCAATTGACAACTTGTAGCTTGTGGCTGAGGATCAGGAGGTATTGGGCGGTCCAATTATCAAATGGTTCGATGATTCAGTCCTTACCTCTCCCTGCCCTACAAGTCTCCTTGTACCGTGGATCACAGCATGTTTTAACTGGGACAAAGGTCTATGTCGAGTGCTAACTTTTTGTGTATTTAGAGTCATCATGTGAATTTTGGGCTGTTTGAAATGTCCCAACCCTCCACACATCTTGGGGTCAACCGGCATTATAAAGTAACATCAATCTCTAGTCAGTGAACTACTAAGAACCACAACCAGGGCAGTGTCATTAACTACCCTGAACATTATTCTAAAGACCAGGCTCACTGTCAGCAACACCTCAAACCAGAGCAATGGGAACCACCAAAATGAACTGCACCTCAAGTCAATAACTAGGTTGGACACTGGACTTGACCCAGTGATCATTTTTACTTTGAGCGAGATGCAGAGAGACAAGGAAAACCAGCACAGTTACATAACAACCCTTTTTGCTGACCGCTGCGGTGGCCTCGGTAAATTGACTCAGTGGATGTGACTTCTCCAGTCACATAACACGTCCCCCTTAGCCTCATCACGTTAGCCTTGCCAGGGGAGGTGAGGTCACTTTCAATGAACAGGCAGCACCTCAAGGTCTTTGACTTTTGGCTTGATGTGTAACCTTATAAAACAAAAGCCCCGAGGACAAAATAAGAGTTGACTATGCTTATTTTGCCACAGTTACAAAACAATCCCGACATTTCATTACTGTGATTCTATCAAACAGGTTAAGTGAGACAACGTGAGAGCTGCAGGGTCCAGTCCTGTCATTCTCCTATGGTGGGGTGTTTGGAGATTCACTTAACTCAGAGTTTTTAAGTGGATAATAGCTGGTCCTTTCAGTGCTGCTGAGCTGATTTGTGCCTTTGGAACTGAATTAGAAGAAGTCAGTTATTTGAGATGGCCGAGACACGGGGGAAGGCAGAGATAGGAAGACCAAGTTAACATGAGAGGTCAAACTGTAAGCAGAGACCCAAAATAAATGAGTCGAGCCTGAAGAACATGCTGGCATGTGTTAGAATCTGTTTTACATCAGCGTCAGAGCAGATGGTAGACTGTGCTCATTGAGCTGGAAACATCTGCAGATGACATTTTGTAAAATGTTGGTCAGGTGTGAAAATTAACCTATTTATCCAAATAATCACACATGGAACCAGTAGCATCGCACTCACAGAAGTGACAGAACCCTGTGTTTAATATATGTTTAAATATTCCGCTTTTGCTTCAGTTTGATGTTAACAGAAAACTGATCTGGAGAAGACTTGATGCAAAATATTCTCTAATTTAATCAGTTTCAATTTGAAGAGATAATTTGTTTAATTTGTTTAGTATTCAATCATAATTATCTCTTCCTGAGTTGAGTTGTGGCATTTGAGTTTATTACAATGAACTGCGTGTCGTGTCAAATTCATTCAAACTTGATTTTTGGGGAAAGTGACAGCCCTAATCCCTTACACAAAAACAAAATTAGCAGTGTACACTTCATATTACAAACAATCTCATTTAACAAGGGGAATCCCACCCATTAAAACCCACACAAAGCCATTTACAGCACTACAACTTTTATCCAGATATTTTTCCACAGTGTAACCATTGGGTGTCCTGTTTAACAGCTTAGGAGCATTTGTGCTGTGTATGTGAACTTGTGGTGATATGTTTGCAAACATGAATCAAAAGCAAAAACTGTAAATATAGAAACCTCTAATGATAAAGAAACTCATCAGACACCAATAGTCTCCTCCTAAATTCATTCATCTTAAAATTATCACACATTTCTACACTAGATTTTGGTGGTAGGGGAATATCCTGGCCGCATACGCACTCACAAACCCCCGCACACACACACACAGACCCTTCCCTCTCCAGACCAGATGTGATAATCCCATTTGATTGATTAAGTGGAAAACAACAGTTTGTAGAGAAACAGTGACACATAGGCTGCAGAGAAACACTGGGATTTGTGGGGAGAAAGATGACACTGCAATCAAAGAGTCACAAGTTAGACTTCGGTAAGTCCTAATGTTGTGTTGGAATAAATCTTGTGGAGAGTGGGTCTGGACAACATCCATCGAGCCATCCAACCCTTGGCTGCACTGCATAATCTTTGAGGGTCACAGGGGCTGGAGCCAGTCCCAGCTGAGACAGTGCGAGAGGCAGGGTACACCCGTGACAGGTCGCGAAAGCGATCTCCGTCCACACAAGTGTTTTACCTCTGTATCAGAACTAAACTCCATACTAACACACCTGAAAACGCATATCATGAATATACACTGCGTTTGCATGCCACAGTACTTTCTCTGCCTGACCTCCTGGTATAAAGTCTGTAGAAATCCAGGAGAATTCAATTTGTGAACACAGCAAAAGATCCCCTGCTGGATTCACCACAAGTAAGTGGGGGGCTTGATGACGCTTCTAACACACAAAAGCCGCAAAAAGAAAAAGAAAACAAATATCCCTCTATGCTTACATTCAAATTTAGAGTTACCAATCAACCTAACCTGCAGGTCTGCAGGACTTGGGGAGAACAAGTAAACTCCAAACAGAAAGGCCAAACACTTTTGTAAGAGTTTACAGCTTTATTTGATCACCTATTTATAGACATTCATAACA
This sequence comes from Hippoglossus stenolepis, assembly GCF_022539355.2. Lineage (NCBI taxonomy): Eukaryota > Metazoa > Chordata > Actinopteri > Pleuronectiformes > Pleuronectidae > Hippoglossus > Hippoglossus stenolepis. The sequence goes on along the minus strand of NC_061484.1, from coordinate 10,961,297 downwards.
CAAGACAAGACAAGCACTCAACAGTCAAGAAAGATATTAATTGTTCTTTTGAGATGACTCACTTTCCCTCAGGTTGATCTGTGTTCATTTCTGGCAGCACGCCGCTCTGTAGAAAGCCTTTCTGAACATATCAACCGACAGCTGAATTAACAGGGCCGCTGAAGGATGAGTTCAGGCAGAGTACATGACATAACTAGCCTAGATAAAACACTCACTTTTGTTTTCATTACTAATAACAACTTTAAAAATGTGATACACTATTAATCCCAACAGGCACACTCCTCTTTGGGGAGGTTATCGGTCAGGCTGAGCCGTACAGCAGCGTCTCTGGAGCTGTTACAGAGTCAGAGTCTTGTGAAGACACAAGGTGTTTAACAATGGGATATTTGCCAAATACTGTAGTATTTGGCAAAATCCAATTATGCTGCCAAAATGGTTGGAAAGAAAAATATAATATCTACTACATACACAACTATTCCAACTATGACACTTTTTAATCTTTCTCATTAAAATTCCCTGAATTAAGATATGTCAGAGAAAAAGAGAAAGTAAGATAATACTTATACTGTTTGAATGGATTTTGGTCAATCCAAACAACTGAAAAAGGCTAACGTGAGACTAATGTTTCTTTAAATGTGGACCATTGTTTTCCAACCCACAAACTGGCAGGTCTGACCAGCATTTGGTGTTTATGGCAAAGTTTCTCTCTGAGAATACAGTTTAAATTCAATCTCGGGAATCATAAAGTATGAATGAGGAGAATTGCTTGCTGACAAATCACAGTTAACGATTCTCATGAATCTTTTAAAGAAATAATAAGTAACTATCATGTAAATCTGTGGCTAGAATAACCAGGCATATCTGCACACACACATACACTTAGCTTGTCATTTCTTCCAAAGCATTAGGTTGGACTATTTTTCCCTAAAACCGACATCATCCCTAAAAGTTTAACCAAACATGAACCATATTTAAACCTAACAATCACAACCACTATTGTAACTGCAGCACGGAACCTAACCTTTGCCAAGCAATAACATAGCATTAACCTTGTCAAAAAATATGGCCTTACTCAATTTATGGGATAGTTAGTTAGAAAGTGATTGATGATAATCAATTTCAGATCTCAGATGAGCTTCATATACAGAAGACACGATCGTTGTATCAGTCTTCTCATGAGAAAAGCCCAATTCATGCTTCTGCTTCCCTACGCAGAGCCCTATGCCGTACCCTGACGTGCACCTCCCCAAAAATGTAACAACGCGTCGAGGTGACCAGACCGCAAGAGCTGTGATTGGTCTGATTGGTAGAATTCCATTTCTGACAGACTCGCCACCATTTTTGAATTGAGTCGAAGGAACGAACACGGACAACGTCTTTTTTTTCTTGGTTGTATTTCCTTAAAGGGGACATAGCATGCAAATTCCACTTTGTTAGTGCTTCTACAGGTTAATGTGGGTATCTGGCATGTCTACCAACCCAAAAACTCTGGGAAAAAAACACTCGCGCGTTTTGTTATGGTTCCTCTAAGTCAGAAACGTCATGCTTGAGCGACTCGATTGAGCTTCCTGGGTATTGTGTCGTAACAAGGAACTGGAAGTCTCCCTACATGGTCTTGGCCCACCCCCCCGTCACGCCGTGTTTACACCGGATGCTGCGAGGCTGCGAGGCAGCGCAGCGCCGTTCCCAAGCGCGCAGCCGCCTGGCTGTTCACACGGGACGAGTATTTCTCCGCTGGTCAGCCCGTGATTCACTCACATGTGGCATTTGTCTGGATGGTTGGGACCGGGAGGCTGCAGCAGCTGCTCCGGCGCGACCGCTCGCTCTCCCGTGCGTGAGCTGGAATTTGTGTCAGCGCCACACAGCCAGCAGTGTGGAAGACTTCCGCAGTGTTCAGAACTACTGTAACACCGGCACAAAAAACACACAGAGCCCCCCCCACTCCTTACGCCGGGGTACACCGGACGCGGAAGCACCGCTGCGAGGCAGCGCAGCGCCGTTCTCAAGCGCGCAGCCGCCTGGCTGTTCACACGGGACGAGCATTTCTCCGCTGGTCAGCCCCATAGACTGTATATATAAGGTCAGCCCGCGATTCTGCTTTCTCCGCTTGTTGTTGTACCCGTTGAATGTCGGGGTTCGGGGGTAAATGATGGTCTTCATAGCCCCCCCCACCCCTCTCTTTCTCTCTCTGTCTGTCTGCTTGTGTGCTTGTAGTGGATGGGCAGAGGGGGACATTTAATTATGTGATTGGGAAAATTAAAACTCCAGGACAATAGAAGGGGAATACAAAGTATGGGATGCATGTTTGATAATTTATATCATATAAAATATGTAATTTATATCGTTTAAAATCATGGGGGGAGAGGGGGGAGGGGGGAGCTGGCTCATTCACATTTAAAGGAACAGGCACTCAAAACAGGTCACTCGGTGGAGGGCTGTTTTATACAGGGTAAAAAGGGTGCTGTTTTAAATGATCCTTGTGGTATTTTGACCAAAGTATGTTACAGACATTTCATTAAGACCCCAAGGAACCATATCAACTTGTGGTAAAATGGGCATGCTATGTCCCCTTTAAGAAAAAGTAATTGCTCTTAAACATCTATCAGCGTCCAACACGTTGCGCTTAGTAGCGATCGCCATTGTTCTGAAGTAAACAGAGATGCCAGAGAATTTGTAAATAGGCGAACCAGAAACCAGAAGAAACTCAACACCATCATAGAAACTGTTCGGCAGTGTAATTGCTGCGCAACTCACACACACCTACACACAACCGTGAATGCTCGGCCCTGTGCGTAGGCTACGTGCATATCTACGGCGTAGCTTCGACACAGAAGCATTAATTGGGTTTAACCCTCAGAGAGAAAATAAATAAGTGTATTTTCTTAAACTTCTAACAATCCCTTTCAAGATAACCCCCCCCCGACACACACACACACACACACACGCCTGTGAAGCTCACATGTAGCTGTGATTTCCCTTTGTGGGCTGGTTGGGAAATCCTTCAGTCCACATATTTATCACTATAATGTAAGTCTATTAATCGAGAGCTACACTTTTGCTCTGCCAATGAAAATAGTTATAAGATGTTCAAAATCAATGAAAAAGAGATAGCTGCATGTGAAGAGATAGGTTATAAAGTGATACCACAAATAGGGGTGGGCAATCTGATGAGTTTCAAGACGTCCACAATCTAACTTTCAAGCAAGACCAAAGAGAGTGTGTTATTTTCTCCTCTTGTTGTCATGTCCCAAACCAATGACATCATCTTTAGGACACGCCATCGCACGCCCTTTCCCAACAAGATGACTGACATCACTTGTCCGAGTCGTAAACAATTGTTCTTGAAGCACCACATTGTGTCATTGGCGCATAAAGGCCACAGAAACATGCTCAGTTGCCATATCACATGACCTTGTGCTACATGCTGTGTTTGTCTAACTTCCCACTCAGAGTGAATCAGTGACCGTCCTGGAGGGACAGAACAACAGATGGGGTTCTATCCAGTGATTTCCTCTGCTGAGTTAAAGGAAATACGGCCGTCCCATACTTCCCATCCTGCGACATGAGTCCGAGACGTGTGGCACGACACTACACACACATCTGACACGGTATCTCTCCCTGGCTCCGACCAGATACATCCTCAGTGGAAACTCAGTGAGTGCCTGCATGTAGGCGTCCATTCAAGAGGGGGAACTGATAAGGTGGAGAGTGTATTTGTCTTGAGAATCTATTTATTGGCTTGAAGGAAAAACTAAATGTCCATTTAATGAAGTATAGAAGCAGCTAATGTCAGAGGTTTAGTATGGGAACATGAGTTATAAAATGATATGTCCCTCTCTGAAATGTATAAGAAATGGGAAACCCCCACTGTGACTAAAATTCAGTTGAAGTGAATGAACTCACGTCTGTCAAATCAGCCTGATATTCACACTCACATCTACCTTTTACCCACATCTACCCAGAATAACTTATTTTGATTCAGTATAAATAAACCATCATCACATCAGATCTTTCTCCCTCTATGCCTCAAGACTTACATAGGACCTTGTGACCCTAACCCTAAAGCTATGACGAATCAAATGAGCTGATTGGTAGAATAAGTTTGGATTTCTCACAGGACTCAAATATTTTAGGGTGAGGCTTTCCTTTAAAGGCGGGGTTGTTTTGCCGTGTGACAGTAATAGATATTCCTCATATCATACAGGTTTACTCTGGTGCCTTCTTGTATGCATCGTGTGCTGAGTGGTATTTCTGGATGCATAGATGAGAGGTCATATTTGTAACTCAATAACAGCATAAAAGGACAACAAGACTATTTCAGATCCAGCAGGACGAAGACGTAAACAAACTGGGGATTAGCTTGATGTTGGCCCAGTGGCTCTAATGTCCCCACACACATAGCTCCCTCTCCCCCACCATTTACCCATGTACTGTAGCTTTAAATACATCCTGTTACCATGACCAGTCACCATGCTAAAAACACACACACACACACACACACGTTATAGACACGTAACACACGACTGACTGAAAAGTGATCGCTGGGAAGCACAAGATCAAAAACACCACAGTCCAATCTACTCCAATTGTCGCCGATGTAAACAGCTGCACTGGTTTATAAAAAGACATTCAGCATTATATCAAATCTTGTCATATCCTTCCACACCATATATCTAAGTAAAGCTTGGTCAATCAATAAGAAACCATAACTCAGAACAAGAAATAACCACCAAAACACAATCACACTCAGCAGTGCTGACTCAGCGTTTTATCTGAGCCGAATCGAGGAGGAGAGTGGATGTTTACTTCACAAGTTGACCCAGTTAGAGACGAGACAACAGAGGAGCACAGCACAGTACATTCCCACATTAACACCAGGACACAGTCAGCGAGCCTCAGGGCGGCCAACTGTGATTTGTCAGTGGGTGTGTGATGTGACAATGCCACGGCGTGTCTTTGTGTGTGTGTGTGTGTGTGTGTGTGTGTGTGTGTGTGTGTGTGTGTGTGTGTGTGTGTGTGTGTGTGTGTGTGTGTGTCCACAAACAGGAACCGAGGCATGGGTGTGCCTGTTAAAACAGTGGCAGATGATGTGGTAGATGCAAGTGTTTGGTCAGTGAGGCAATAAAGTGCGTTTCCTGGGGACACAAGGCCAACAATAGCTCATATATGAACATATACACAAACACACACACATTTTCATTTACTGGATTCAATTGTAACTTACACTTGATCACTGTGTAAGTAAAATTGTATGTGTATGCAAGTAGAATTGCAACGATGAGTCCGTCAAAATAAAATGAATCTGCTCCTATTATTTTCAAAGTATTGTTTTAAAGCAAATATGCCAAACCTTTCATGATTCCAAGTTTTTAAATGAGACAATTTTTCTTGGTCTTACATTGTAGTAAATTAAAGATATTTGGGATTTGAACTCTTTCTCAAACAAAATGAGACATTTAATCACATCATCTTGCTTCTGCTTGTGGTCGGTATTCTACACTTCTAATTTCATTTTCTGATGTTTTACAAACCTAATAATTGAAAATGATCATTAGTTAGAGACCTAAATCTAAGTAGACTTGATATTTTGATGATAATGTTTCATCCTCTCCAGTACATCCACAACACTCTGTCATAGAGCAGGACAATAAACCTTATCTATTGAATTATAGACAGTGTGAATCTAATCTACAATTACTCACGGTTAAATGACTGCTGCCACCATATGAAAGGTGAGTTAATAAAGGAAATGCATCCACGGATGTGGAATAATGTGACAATTAATATTACTGAGGTCAAATCGTCATACATTTGTGTCTTATTATTCAGACCTTTTTTCTATACTACACATTCAGTGACCTCAAACACCTCAGTAGGTATTTGATATACAAACAATAAAACATCTACATTCAAATACAGAAGTTAAAACTGTTGCAAAATGAGAGAAATGCCAAAATAACCCCGCTGGTGGTTGACCTACCAAGAAAGTAATCGGTGCAAAACGTTGGTTCTTCCACATTTAATTGTCATCACCCAGAATGCTTTTCACTAGCCCAGTACGGCCACCATCATGTTGTGTCCATAGTTGGTGAAGTCAAACTCCAGTGTGTGCGTCTCCCTTTAGAAAACGCACAACGCAAACCAGCATGAAGATTACACAGAAGGTCGGTTACAGACTGATGTATATCTTTCTAAACAATAACAAAACAAAGGTTGCCCTCAGTGAAAGTCACTCAGAGGGAACAAAGCTCAGCGTCAGAGCTGAATGTCACAGCAGGATTCAGAGCCCAACCGTGAGGTTTAATGTGTTTGTGTGTGCATGTACGGAAGAGTTACGTTTTTAAGTAGGACTTTTATAGCAGGGTGATAAAACAGCAGAGCAATAGTGAGGAAAGGAGAGAATGTATTCAGCTGCGGTGCCCACGAGAGCTCGAGCACTCATGCACGTACTGCGCGCACACACACACACACACACACACACACACACACACACACACACACACACACACACACACACACACACACACACACACACACACACACACACACACACACACACACACACACACACACACACACACACCTCCATGAATTCAGAGGACATTGCATTGCCTTACATTAATTTCCTAGAGACTTAGAGTAAGAGTGCATAAAAGTAACTTTGCTCCAACTACAGATTAAACTGTGCGGAAATTTTATATCACAATTATTATCACTGTTATCTGTATTCTCACAAGATTGTTAAAATGCGTTGAAAATGTGCTGAAACACAAACTAAGGCAAGTTTGCTAAGTTTGATATTTAAGTCATATTTATTATCATCAAAAATAATAACCATATAACACCTTATCAAACATTGAAGAATGAAGGCTTTGGCTTGCTAAAGCTTTGATTTTGAAAAATGAAAACCCATATTGCTGGATTATATAAACACAACCGTAAACATGTAAATCATATGTACTTACTAGCAGTTGCTAGATGGGGAATGAAACCGGTAACTGTTTCATCTCTAACCTTAAAACACGTCTTCTCCTTCTGGGGACTTGCTTTTTGTATTTGATTTTACAAATCCCCATAATGTGACGGCCTAAACAGATTTAGGTCCCCACAACATGAGTAATACCTGGACCACACACACACACTATAAACTTTCCATCACGTTCAGAAATAGTGGCAGTGTGTCCTTTGCAGATCCCCAAACAGCAAGGGGATCAACACTTATAATAAAGGAATCCATAGAATCTGCTCACATGGCCACACACACACACACACACACACACACACACACACACACACACACACACACACACACACACACACACACACACACACACACACACACACACACACACACACACACACACAGCTATAATTGAACCATACATGAACACACTGTTCAAGAAAAATGATTCACACACACTGACTAATGAATACAATCCCCAATGGTATTTGCACTTTGAAAGGGAATATTCAAAATGACAGTCTGTTAATTGAACAGATGAGGTGACCTGGAAGATTTCTAATATAATCTCCATATTAATGCAGACCCTCGGGGCAGAGTGTCGGGAAGCCCCCTCTCCCTCCTCCTTCATTCACAAACAGTGGCTGCACACTCGCTCTCATGACTGGCAAGCAGCCCAGGCAGAAGAGCATTCCAAATCAGTGCCATTCTCCGGTCACAATGGCAGCATTTCATCAGTCAGTCAACAGTAAGATCCACAATTAACTTTGATGACTGAACAGGGATTTAAAGCTTCATGTATCTAGTGCATTTAGGATCATAACTATCTAATGTTAAAAGATGAGATCATTTGGCGTCTCACATGACAGAATTTCCATATCAACTTCATAAACTCGAACCGATTCTGTCTCATCATTCATGAACGCTCCAGAAGATTAAAAGGTCTAATTGTCTGGTGGAGTCGACGTTCCCATGTCTGCGCTGAACTTTCATGATCTCTAACGTTTAACTCTCAGAGCGACACTTTAATAAGGTGACGACCGCGGGGATCAAAAGAGCCGCTGTCTGCCTCAAAAGCTCATTTGGCCCAAAACTTGGCACCTCTCCTCCTCCCATGGTCAGAGGCTGACCCCGTTGCCATGGTTACACCACTCTTAATATCTATGCAAACGCCGTCTCGCTGCATGGGGAAGACCCACTGCTGGACGGGGCTGATGCTCCGCCAGGGACTGCCCCCTCATGCACAAACACAGAAAGGCCTGTGTAAACACAAACATGTTATGAGCTCAAACAGACACACATGCACATATCAACACACATGCAAAGTGATGGCATATGGACACACATATGGACGGCTGGACAGTCAGCTGTGCTCCATGTGGGGCCGGATGCTTTCAGTAATACATCCACCCACAAGTGTATTATAAAGTTATTCTAACCCCACCCCGCTGGGGCGTCTGGCTCTGACAAGCAAACAACTGTGGAATCTAAACACTCAGCCCACACATGTATCACATCCAACAGCAGCATGACTGTGGATGCACAATAGACACTTCAGTTTCATCTGACTCCATCAGTCAGAGCATACAAAAATGAAACGCTGAAGTTGGAGATCAGCCGCACAGCTCAATGGCACGTCGTCAGAATGTGGAGGTAAACCCGAACTGGATAGAGCCAAACAAACAGAGCACATAAATTTAAATAGGAGGAACCATGTAAAAGTTAAAATCTTAATTCGGTGCTTGGTGTTGAGTTCAAACTTGGTCAATTGTAATCTGCACTGTTGTCCTGATCAGGCCGTTATTACAGTGTTGAACCTTTAACAGAACGGTCATTCAAAAATCAAGGAAGCTACTGTAGCTAATTTGCCATGTAATTGTGCGGTGTATTTCAATTTGAACTCCTCTGTTGGAGAATAAAACTTATATAATAGAATTTTTTTTTAAAAGGTTAAGGACTGGAGTTGATGATGCATAAACTCTAAAAAGACATTGCTCCATTACCACCCCTGCTAACAAGCGTGTTACCCGACAGCTACAAAGCAGTTAAGAAACTTAACAGAGAGCTTTAAGTTATTGAAATGATGTACAATACCTAAAAGATCCCTACACTACCAGAAGGAGTAAAAAGCTCAGTACAAAAAAATTAACTGAAGCTCATAAGATGGACGACACATCTCCACTTCCAGCCCAAATATCCCTGATACCAACCAGAGTCAGTCTAGTAGCGCAAGCCACCAGGGGGTGATCAAGACATTTTAGCTTCACTTTTAGGGAGCCGTCATGTTGCCCATCTTTTATATACCTTTCATGATTGGGACTGACTAACACCAGCATGATCCCGTCTGGGTAGCATTTTGGCAAAAAAGCCAGCTAGCCCTTTGAGACTCTACATCAACAAGCTACCACAACTAAATATTTATACAGCACAGTGATTCATTTTGCCGCAATGTGTGACCATGCCTTAGCTCCTAGCAAATTGCCTTAACTTTGCCATCAGATACCTAGACCTCAAGTCTATAGTCAGAAAGCTTTTTTTCTTTTTTCAGCTCAATGGGCGTATCGAAAAACAGGAGCAGGATTTTATTTCATTTGCTTCGGTTTCACTACCTGGAAAAACATCCAACTTGAATCGTTTGTCTTTCTAATTTCCTCAAGGCAAACTTGAATTTCAAGATTACTTTTAAGTTGACATTTTGAGAGACATGCTTACTTGGTTTCTCGTCCCGAGTTAAATGAGAAGATTGATGTCACACTCCTCTCTGTAAATGTGAAGCTACAGAAAGCAGCCAGCTAGTTTGACCGGCCTGACTTTCGACAAGGGTAATAAAATCTAAATTCTGGCAGTGGCTTCAGGCATGAGAGTGGAATTAGTCTTCTGATCATTCTCAACTCTCAATAGGAGAGCCAGTGTCCAACTGGATCATATAGTTGCATAATAGCACGGTAAATAAAATGTTTATCCTGTTATGTTTTTCATCTGGTGTCGTTGGGTGTAACAGACATGTACACACAAGCTGATGAGTACGGTCCTGTTCAACTCAACAGGCCCTCAGTCCTGTCTGACCAAACCCAGAGCTACATGCTGAAGCATACTAAATAAATGACAGATGAGGCCAAAGCCCGGAGAGAGACGAGAAAATCCAGCATAATAAAATCAAGCCTGGTTGCGCGCAAACACACACGTCCTCCTCTAACAAAGGGAAAACATTGGAATCCAAGGCTCAATCAATCTGCCGTGTGCAGGGAGAGTGGAGCCACATGTTTTTGATAAGTCCTCTAGCAGAGCAGGGTGAGGTAATGATGAAGTCATCTCTGTCCTCTGGACAGGTTCAACTTCACTGGGCTGTGTGTTGAATGGCTTCAGGCTCACCAACACACACACACACACACACACACACACACACACACACACACACACACACACACACACACACACACACACACACACACACACACACACACACACACACACACACACACACACACACTTCAATATGCGTTTTGTGTGCTATGCAATAAAAAGTTAGTGTAAGAAACATCTTACTTTACTTTTTGTATCAAGACCAGAAATTAAGGAGCTGCAAGTTGTGAGCTGCCTTTAACTCACTTGCAACAGAAGAAGCTCCTCTATCATTACAAAAAAAAAAAGTTCCTCAAATATTATGTTGTTAAGAACCTTCCCAGGCAATCACGTCCTACTATGGACACGCCTCTTTAACAGTCCATGCAGACAGAACCACTCAACGGGTCACTGCATCTCCGTTATGAGACCGTCAATCTATTCCCTGACCATAAAGGACAATGTACTTCCTGTGTCTTGGCACCCATCTTAATATTGACTGGGCTCAATCGTGCCTTGGGTCGTAATTATGAAACCATTCGTTCGGGGAGAGAAAATAGAAGAGAGAGAACTGCTCGGAGAGACAGACTGAGTTGAAACAACAGATTAGCATCTGCTCAGCCCTATATCTAAATGTTATTCTGTGAGCCATGTAAAGGTCAAACCTATAAGCCTATTACAAATGCAATATAGTCATGGAGTATACATTCAGCTTGGATGGCCACAGGATTCTGATGTACATGTTGTTCTAAATAAATACAAATATCCAAGTAACACAAATAACCCCACAGTGTATATGTTAATCTGCCCGTCCCAGGGGCAGACACCCAGGGAACCAAGCACAGCTCCACTAAGTCTGCTTACAGTGTTCATTTGGGGTCTTTTCATACATGTTTGGATTGTTAAAAGGTATTTTTTCAGTTTTACTGGCTCTGTCAGAAATTGACTGCTCCTCTCTGTGTCTCTATCGTTCACACTGCACACTGCCAACCAAATTGAGCCAAACTGGGTTCCCCACCATCTCCTCCAGCTCTCCATATATCGTCTAAATTTACAAATTCTGTTGTGTTTGTAAGTGTGTGTGTAAGTGTGTGTGTGTGTGTGTGTGTGCGCGCTCTGTTACCTTTCCCTCAAGTTCCAGGACTATCATACAGAAGCTACGCAATTTTTAAATAGTAATCAACCACTTACAGTGATTAATTTCGGCCCTGGACAAATATGATCAATATAAGCCATTTCCACTGTACTAGAATTTTGTCGGGAGGCGACATAATTCGTGCAAATGTTGAGCATTCTGGTGTCAAATGACATCACGAATCAAGTATCGCCCGGAGTATCGCCCGGACTACTGACGAGGCGTTTCAGGAACTTCAGGAGCAGTGTTTTCTGTGGCTGAGAGGAGCTGCTTATTACATTTGCAGACCTTTTACTTACACAAAAACCTTATATTGCACACGAGAGGATATAAACTGAAAAAGGCAAGGCAGGGCACAGAGCACAAGCTTTTAAGGGCAATCCAAAGGGCCTGTCATGTGCATTTTCAAGCTCTACTACAATGTCTACCAGAGTTCTGACCTGCAGAACCTGAAGGAAAGAAAAGAAAAAAAAGGGAACATTTCAGAGACTGGCAGGAAGTGAGAAGTGTAACGCAGCTGTAGTCCATTTAACAGTAAAGTTTTATTCAGGACAGAGCTATTTACACACACTGTTGCATGTGAACCACCACTGAGGAAGAATCACTGCAACTGAATAAACCAGCTAACAACACTTAAACCAGTTATTAGCAGGGGAAGGAGTCATTCAGCAAAAAGAATGGAAATGTAGTTTCGCTCCAGCTTTCCTCCTTGATCTAGCTCAAGCTTTACTGCAGAGTGAAGTTATTATAATCCCAGTGATTATATTAACTGCTGCTTACTTCACTGTTTTATGTTGACATCCACGTGTAAGCAGCATCAGCTTACACTCCACAATACAAATAATTAAAATCACTTATTATATATATAATTTGTCACTTGGACACTTTTGCCAAAGAAAGAATTTACCTGCATCGCAACCTGCATTTTCAGGCTATAGTACATAAAAGATAAACCCTCAACTAAAATCCTTTTCTATCATTTTCAACTCATGTTTTTAAAAGCCTCTTTAGGTTAGACCTGGAGATCTTCTATAAAATTATGAATCACATTAAATTGTGTGAGAAACTCCATGAGTAAAACAACACAATAAAGTCAAACACATTAATCACCTTACTAAAACTGTGTGCTTTTTCTCCACAGGTCATGAGACCAGCACTAAAACCTGCAGCAATACATACACAGAAAAAAAATGTATGTTGAATTTACTACATATTATTATGTCAAGCAGTTGCACAAAGTAAAATCTAAATCAAGATATATATGCTTTAGGCTTTGTGTTCATATTTTTTAAGTTAACTGTATTAATCCTTTTTCCAGTAACTTGCACAACCCATTGTGGGAATAATAAAGGATTATCTTATCTTATCTTATTTGTAGGGTTCAGTGACACATTAAAAATCAGTTAAATAAGACAGATTGAGAATCCATTTCATTCAGAGTAGCCAGAATATGTGACCAATGTGATCAGCTGCTGCACCTGCTCTACAATAAGTGAACTTGAACTTTGACCTCCTGCAAAGAGAACTAACCCCTATAGCATATTAAAGAGAAAAAAACAATATATATATATATATAATTAAAACAAAATGAATGAAAGTAAATATGCTGCTGTAGCCTACACCTACAGTACTATTTAAGTTGTAAATGACCCAATATGATTAAATATGAGAGCAACAGTGTTTGTCTGATATGTTTGTTGTCCACATGTCGTTACTAACTGTCGTTATCAGGACATCTTAGTGAAATCCCATCAGTTTGGATGTGTGGCAGAGTTTCTGGTCACATGGCCACAACACGTCTCATCACATTTACCGCGTGAAGCACGGGAGAGCCCGTCCTCTGCAGACCATGCTGCGCAACGACCTCAGAGCAACACACCGACGAGATGTGTCTGTGGAACAACAACAACCACAGGCTGTGACATATAAAGACAAAGATAGATACCTGGAGGGAGGATGATCCGAGTGAGCCGCTGAATGGCCTGCAGACACACAGGTGTCCCCGGACCTTGTCTGTCCCTCTGAACTCAATGGTTCCGGTGTGTCCGGACACTTTCGCTGATGCACACACGCTGCTGATGGTGCTCACTCGCCCCCTGCAGGCTGGCTCAGCAGCGCACATGCTGTGTAGATCTACGAGGGAGGGGGGAGGGAACTGGCTCACAATGTGGCAGGAAATGCGATCCCGCTCACTGAAACTAGAGGCTCACCATTTTGCAAATCCCTCGCTGCTGCAAGCTGAGCACACGTGACTCAGGCTGGTTGCACGTGATGTGTTTTATTTATGATTGTCCTAATTCTGAGAGAAGGACTACACATGATCCACCGGGTTCACCTCACATAGCTCATAGTATGTTTCACAGTACAGGTTTTACATCTAACAATCAACATGCAGCCTACATGTAGAATAAAGTACTTTATTCAACATGCAGCCTACATGTAGAATAAAGTACTTTACGTGGCTCGTGCCTGCAAGGTGTCCTTTATATTTTTCACAAAACAATGGACACAAGAATATCAAAAAGAGACGTTACGTCCAAACAAGCCACAACCTAAGTAGTACAGGTCACTGCTTAGTATAATCTATAGGTGGTTTATTGTCATGGCAAGTGTAACACGCTACTGTAGATTTGTGCACAGACATAATCGGTTCAGGTGTAAGTGTAGTATGTATAGAAATGTCAAATATGACTTGTGCATATGTGCTGCTCTGCCTCCATCTGGTGCCCCTAAAGGTGCTTGTGTAATATGCATCATATCCACACCATCCCTCCACAAGCTTAAAGGTGCAACAGCCCTTTAATGATGCTTATTGCTTTAATTGTGTTGTGCAAAATGTTTATCTTCATTGAATAATTTTATTCTGGCAATTTCCTTGTTCTTCTGTCTAAACTGAAACTGTGTTAAGATGTGTGTATCAGGTTTTACAGAAATACATTTGGGGCTTGGGCTTTAGTGTACTTGATCAAAAATACAGTCTGTATGAAAAGCATTCATTATTAATACTGAATAATAGGACGTAGTACTGTACAGTGCTCGTCTGGAATGAACAGGGCAAAAGAGTGAAAGCAAAGTCAACTACAAGTGCAACAAACATTACAGTTGCATTTTTTCAGCATCCTACATTTTGCTCAGCTGAGGAAAGTTTGCAAGAAAATAAAGTACAGGGATGAAATTGTAGGTCTGGGCCTGATCACTGGAAAAGCACTGCCCCCACCCCAGTGGCAGAAGCAGCTACCTTGACAACAAATTGCCAGAACTTTAAAGTGAAGAGCAGACTCTAAAGCTGCCAGGAGGCCTGATCAGCAGAGTCTGCTGCATATGAATGAGATGCTGGGAGGAGAACAATTTAGTATGAGAGCATCTGGCTTGTTCCTGAGGCCTTCAATAAATCTGGCTTGCTAAGACATCTGAAATGACTTGTTTTGTTTTTTCCTGCATCCAAAGAGGATCCCAGCACCAAGACAAAGGATTATACATGTTGCCAGCTTATTTCTCGGGACACAACAGGTTGTATGGATTACATGTGGGCAGAGGGGCCCCAGGAAGTAAGTCAATAACACAATAATGAGGTGATATAGAGATCCACCCCCAGTGGTGGAAAGGTCTGGAAATGATAGAGCAGGAGCTCCCTCTGTAGCTGATAAGGCAAACTGAGACAACAGGAGTGATTCAAATGACTCCATGCTAAAATCTTCGTAACTGACCAGTCATTGTTTTAACTCAGAATGGAATTAATCGTTATTTTATCTAATAAAAGGCTGTGGACAACAGAAAAGTCTTCAGTGTTTATTTTAATGAACTATCATTTGTGGCGGACCTGCAGTTCTACGGGAGTTTAATCAAACAAATGTGGTGCATAGAAATTGAACAGTGCTTCTCCATGTTTAGTTTTGACTCTGGTGACAGAAGGCAGACCTGTCCGAGATGACCTGAGGATGGTTCACAACGTAGTGCATTTCGGTGCATTATAAACCAACAGCAGGATTCTGAAGTCAAAGGTCCATAGAATAATCTGCAGTACTCCCTGCTGTGAGTTCAAAAGATGATCAGGATGTTCCAAAACAGTTCTCAGTTAATTAGGAAATTCATTTTATGTGAGTGATCCCACAGAAGGTGGTTTACATGGCTTCTACTCAAACCAAAGCCCTACCTCTCAGTGAGCCCATCACATGACAGGTATCCAGCAATTTGTATCATTGTGATACAACAACACACACACACATGCACACAAAGTACAAGTCACATTCTATATGCAGTACGTTTTCTATCACACACTGTTTAAGGGTAATCTAGGGTTCAGTATCTGGCCCAAAGACCCTTGTAATGCAAGGACTGGGAATTTTAACCTGTTAACCTTTAATTCAAGATACATGGCAATACAGTGAATGGTTTCAATCAAGGCGACACATCAGATTTTGAAAGGTTTTCCGTTAGGTCTTCCAGTAAGTGTTTATATTTTCCAAGATATTTTATAAAATCTTTGAATTGTAAGACACTCAAGCTAACCCTGTGTAATGAGGAGTCCCCCTCATTGAGAAAACAGCCTACTATATAATGTCTCTGCTCTGTTTCTACTGGTCCCAGTCTTTAGCAGTCACCACCTATTGTCTGCATGTGTATGTGTGTAAATGGTAAACTTGTGTGCACTTACACGGTCACGTCATGATTCCAGCTCCTGCCGCAATCAGATCTAAAGGAGCCAAGTGAAGCACCTGACCCACTTCACTGGTCCTCCAATATGTGTAAATAGCTGCGTGGCCTACAACAAATAGCTCACAATGATGGGCCATTGGGCTGCTATTCTTGGAATAAGTTACTATTTTTAGTCACAAGGACAGTTGAGGGATACTCTATGAATAGAAAGAGGTTTAAACAGGGTCGAAAAGGGAGAAAGTAAATGGATCTCAGAAGCATAAGGATTTTCTAAGAGCCACAGCATGCAGCTGAAACATGAAACTATGAGGCTACATGGTTCATTCTGGTCACCTTATTCCTATTTGATAGCACCAAGGACACCCATATGTACACAAAATTATTGGCTGCTGTTTTTCTATGACCTCCACCAAGGAGGTTATGTTTTCTTTGCTGTTTGTCTGTTAGGTTGTTTTTCTGTTAGCAGGACTATGCTAAAACTAAGCTGGCATTTAGCAGAGCGCATACCTCAGAGCACAGTCCCCTTGAATTCAATCAAGCAGCAACAAATTGCATCAAGATCTTTGAATAATTCCCTGGGAAATTAGAGACAATGTCAAACAAAATCCTATATCTCACAATGTTAAAGAAGGTGAAAAATAATTCCCGCTCCACTTCTAAATTTAATGGGTCATATCACATCCTTTCACCAAGTATCATAAAATCGGGTGAGTTGTTTTTGCGTGATCCTGTTGACGGACAAACAAGCAGACAAACAGCAATGAAAACGTAACCACCTTTATGGAGGTAACTGCTGAACCGAGTGTCATGAAACTTGCTGAAAGGGTGGGGTATAGGCCAATGAAGATCAGTTCACTCTTGCAGCAGATTCGTTTAAAGGGGCTGATCCAGGAATGTTATTTCACAATTTCTTAAGTATCGAAGGGTAGGGCGCTTTTTAAATATTTAATAACATTTAATGGACATTTCTCAATAAATAATGTAAAGATCTTTATGCGGAAAAAAGAGGATTGATATCTATGAATGACTGTTCATCCTTGGTGGAGAAATGCGTTTTGCTGAGTGCCGTTGTAGTTTTGAATAGGTTTATCTATTTATAATATTTTTATATTTATATGTCATGTTTTCTATGAATATATTTTATTGTGATTTTATGTTTGAGTCTAGATTTCCACTGTTTATTGTTTTGTGATCTGTGTTAAGTGCACACCAAAAATGGGATAGTAAATAGGATAAAAATCATTAGCATTTAAAGGAACAGGCACTCAAAACAGGTCACTCTGTGGAGGGCTGTTTTATACAGGGTAAAAAGGGTGCTGTTTTAAATGATCCTTGTGGTATT
Source organism: Hippoglossus stenolepis (assembly GCF_022539355.2). Classification (NCBI taxonomy): domain Eukaryota; kingdom Metazoa; phylum Chordata; class Actinopteri; order Pleuronectiformes; family Pleuronectidae; genus Hippoglossus; species Hippoglossus stenolepis. The sequence continues at coordinate 10,943,861 of NC_061484.1, read as the reverse complement.
TTGACCAAAGTATGTTATAGACATTTCATTAAGACCCCAAGGAACCATATCAACTTGTGGTAAAATGGGCATGCTATGTCCCCTTTAAAGCATTGAATACAAAATATTAGCAATGCATTTTAGCAATATTGAGATGCAGGGAGTTCATTTTACTTCTGTCTTTATTGTATTAATTAGCTTAGAGCATTAAAGTGTTATCTTACTAAGCATAAAGTAATTGAATATGTTACATATTCAATAGAATAGAATATGTGTTCTCTGAGCACAACCACTAAATGCTTCCTCTGCATATTGCTGTGACTGAGCCCAGCAGAATACATTAACACTTAAACCACACCGGATGCAGGCAGACCACCGCCAATCAACCTAAATATTCCTCCTGCCTCCCTCCTGCTCTTGCACATGAGTCAGACTTGCCCTGTTAACCAATCACAGGCGGACACAGACAGAGTGCAGCTGACAAACAGAGGCACAGGGGAGGCTGCTTGCATTTGAAAACCAGTCCCACATGACATGTTGAGGACACAGAAACAACCTCACACACACACCGTCCTTTTGTCGTCATTGAACTTCTTCAATGAAAGCAAACAGTCTTCTGCATCTCAGCTGTGTTTTTCCCTCACCTTCGCCATCAGTCCGGATTTGCAGTGAAGTTTTGATTCTTCCCCCCCCCACACATCTGCAACATGTGCCTTCTGACAGCTGCCCTGGTGTTTTCTTTACTCTGTGAGTATTTTGCAAACTTTTACTTTGCTGATGGTGCCACGTGGACCGCAAGGACGATTCATGTGTCATTATTTATGCATGTATACATATTTAACCATGTGCCACAGAGGAGAGAGAGTGTGTACGTTTTCTTCTTCCAGCAGCTCATTTCCACAACTATTGCTCCGTTCAGTGTTGTGTTTGTTAGGGCCACCAGCTGCTCTCTCTTTTTCTCTGTCCGAAGGGAAAACCAGTGGACTCTAACTTACTCAGTAGCACATGAACAATGACCGATGGGTTTGGATAGGTTTTTTGTGATGTTTAACTTGTTCTGAGACAGATTTGACAGAGGTTGCACCAGCAGATCAGTGTTAATGTTGAAACCTTAATGGTTTACATCTCCCTCTGAGAATCTCACTCTGTTGTGAAAAGGCTTTAAACTATCTGAAAGAATGAATTAGCACGAGCTGGTTATGGGCAATAACCAGCCAATTTGGTTGTACCCCATTTCTTCTGCATCTGTAATTCCCTGGATTAAATGTAAGTAAATCTTAGCATCTACACCTTGTTGGGAATCAAGATTGATTAAGGTTGTATACAAGAATGACAATGATCTGTTATGGTCTGTACAGGGACTGGACCCAAACGCACGACTAAGAAGATGCCGTAATGTATAATAACAACAAGGTTAAATTGAAGAGTTTAAAACAGGTACAGCATGTTTACTGATGGAAAAATAACAAAGATTTGGCAGGAGGTTGACGGATAACAGGTTTATTAAGGCAGGCAAAAACACTGGATGTCAGCAAACAGAAAAAAGGCAAAGACAACATACAAAAATCAATGGAGCCAAAATTGGCAAATACTATCTCGTAGTAGTACTGTAAAGTTCTGGTGCTGCTGTGTTCTGAATGGAGGGAGAACGAGGATTTGCTGAGTGTAGAACAGTAGGAACTCCTGCCTTACCGGTCTGTCAATCTTCAACTGGGTTGTGGGTCTGAAGCCAAGGAAGATTCAGGACGGGGATTTTTTTTTTCGTGATATAATGAGCTTATAAAACATGGAGTGGCTCGGTTCGGTTGGTGACGGTTGTGAGACAATTGCCATTTAAGCTTGCCTTTGTGGGGGTGGAAAGCAGAGGGGTCTTAATAGCAGCCTGCCTGACTAGCTTGGGATCTAAAAAGTTTTCATGAGCACCAGAGACCGACCATTTACAATTATTCAGCCTGGAAACTGAATAAGTGTACGGATGTCTGAAACAGAAGCCCAACTGAGACTGGTGAAGCTGGGAGTGTAAACGAAGTGTGCAGTTTAACAGTACATGACCAGAACCACCACAGTGGAAGCACAGGCCCTCCTTGAGTCTGCGGGTCTGTTCAGCTGCATGAGCTCCATTGGAGCAGCAGCTGGAGATGGAGAAGCTGAGGAAAGGGCAGGACTGGTGAGGGTCTGTTGGAGTGGGGGAGATTTTGAGATACTGAGAGATCTTATCTTTCACTCCTGCTGTCTCTCCTGGAACCGACTGTTAAGTGTAATCGAGAGAGAAAATAACTCGTCTAGTGACTTGGTTTCTGATCTTTCCCCAAACCCGTCTTTAACCACCTAGTTCGGCCTCTTTAAAAATACAACCTCTATTATTCCAGCACAGCCGCTAAAATACAAAATGTTCCAAGCCAATTACGTATGCATTCTTAGGTCTATCTGATGCAGATGTTAATGACTGATTGGCCAATTCAGAAACTAGGGAGCATTGCAGAAGAAGTTCACTACATTCGACATCATAGTTGGTTTATGAGGCAGGGAAGTGATTTTGTTTACCTCTCTGAAGGATTACTCTTGCTGACTAAGCATAGGTCCCTGGCTACTGAGGGCTAGGCAGAGTGTCTGGTTGTCCAGGTGGTTGTCTGAGCCTGCTGGGTCCATAGTGGCCAGAGTATTCACACGCATGACTCAGAAAACCCCAGAAGGTATACTAAAAAGGTTCTAATGAAGAGTTAAAAAAGAGAGGCAAGCCGCAGGGTTTGGCTGGCACAGCGTGGTGTTAGTGCTCTCGCTGAGGGAGCTAGCAATTAACTGAGAACGAGAACCAGGTTAATAAATTCAGCGGGTTCCCTATTGAACAGATTGCCAAGATAAATGATGATCGGACAGACAACATGCAGACAGGTTTCAGGCAGGACGGACAGGCATGCAAACTAACTGGTTAGATGAGACAAGAAAAAACTATCACATAGTAGAATTATATAATCCGGAGGTGAGTGGAAGGCAGACCAGGGTTCTTATGGAGGTGTGCCAGGGACCCGCAGAGGAGAAACCACACCCATGTCAAGAACTGCCATGTCCAGAAGTGCCATGCCAATCATGCTTTCAGAATCTGTCACATTTTAATTACAGGGTAGTGCTGGATTTTCTGTTCCAAAAAAGGACTTACTCAATGTCTGTATGACAAGTCACACCCTGAAACTATCTCATCTAACTTTTATCAATGTTTTATTTCTCATTAAAAACATAGTTATCAGCATTAATTTCAATTATGGAGCACTAGTTAAAAGGGAATGAAAAATACTTCCTTATACATATAATGTGTGTGTGTGTGTGTGTTTGTGAGAGTCTGTGTGTACGCAAGCATTTGTATGTTTGTGTGCGTGTGTTGGGGCATTGGAGTGTGCATTTCTGTCAGAGGAAAAACACTTCCAAAAGAAATTATGATCACGCTGATTGATATGATTTACATCCACTGTTGATGCAGTGTGACATTTATGCACTGTGACAAAGAGTAAAAGTGGAGACTGAGAGTCCATGTAAATGTCTCCAACCTTTGAAGTATTCTTGACTCAAAAACCTATATGTTAAAATGTATGTACTGAAGGAGGGTCCAAAATTCATTTCATACAGTAATCTGGGAACTTGAAGCATCCAGTACAAACACATGGACTTTTCAGTTAAATGAGTTGTGTCCAATATCAAACTTTTGACAGGAAAAATATCTGCCTGAGGGAGAAAGAGTAGATCTATTAACATATTTTTAACCATAGTAAATTTATTAGTTTTGGTGTAAAATCTCTGTAGGACACAAATTATATTTGTAATTTTGTCATTTTGTCATTTGAAATATATTTGAGACACGTCTACAGGGGACTTGTGACTGTCTTTTTAACTCAATATACGAGAACCTTTCCTTAACCGAAACAACTGCTCTAGTTATTTAACAATAACTATTTTGTAATGTGGACATATTATAGGAATATTATCTAAATCATCCAGTATCAGCTGTGTTTGTTGAGGTGGAATATGCATTAAGAAGTGTAAGAACATATGATTATCATCACCTTCTCCTTGTTGTCCTTTTCAGATTCCATCTCCTGTGTTCAGTTTCGGGCCCCTCTGAACATGCGAGGAGTCACAGGGCTGGTTCAGTTTAACTCCACCTCCCAGACAGCCACTGTCACTGTGTCTGGAGCTGGCTCCTGTGGTACAATTAACTTTTCCCTCAGTGAGTTCCCTGTCATGTACGGACATTTTGCTCAGCCTTGCTCAGAAGCAAATATCGGCTCCAGCATTTTTACCTTCACAGCTGATCCTGCCTCAAGCTCCACCATTAATGTGTCACACCTCTTTGAACAAAGTCCAAATCTGGATGACCACTCCTTGACATTGCAGACATGTAACGGCACTAAAGTATGCACAGTTGTAAGTCGAGGGCAAACATTCTTGACTCGTCAGGCAAGGTTCTCTGGACCTATTGCTGGTAATGTGTACATCCGCCTCAACAAAGGAGAGACCAACCCAAGGCTTCTTGCAGACCTTGTTACAATCGGACAGGTCAATGCCTCACAAACCACCATAACTCTCTTTGGATCTGCAAGCACCGCTGCAACCTGCGATGTTCTACTAGGAAGCTTAGACGCCTCGACTTTGACCAATTTGGGTGTGGTAAAGGTCGGAACGCCTTTGCAATCAGAGAAGTCCCGTCTGAACGAGACCAGCCTCAAAGACAGACCTGGCTTTCTTCTCTTCCCCATGGGATCAAGTTACAAGTGTGCTCCTATTTATGATGTGCCAGAGAAACAGGTGACTGCTGTTGTAAATATGAGAGGAATCAAAGGATACTTCAGCTTCCGCCAGGCTTCCTGTTTTGATACGACAGAGCTGAGCGTGAACCTGACTAACTTACAGAGCAGAGTTGGCCTTTACCATGTCCACCTTTTTCCTGTCCCCTCACCGAGGCTGTGTTCAAATGATAATGTGGGTGGCCACTGGAACCCATTTAAAGTCAAGACTAGTGACCCAACATACCCAAAAGTTCCTGGGTCAACACATGATAAGTATGAGATTGGTGACCTAAGCGCCAAGCACATGTCCCTTGCAGGTAAAAATGAGGCAAATATGGTTTTCACGGACTTCAACCTCCCTCTGTTTGGACAGAACAGTATTGTAGGTCGCTCTGTTGTAATTCACCAAACAGATGGTGCCAGGTATGTTTGCGCCAGCATCAGCTATCCTGGCGCTGTGACAATTGCCAGAGCCAGATTTCAGGGCCCTGTGATTGGTGAGATCTTGTTCATCCAACTGAAGAACAACCCTCTGTCTGACGTATCCATCTTCGTGGATGTGTCGTATGGAAATCAAACACTGACACCAACCAGGAACCATAATTGGCATGTTCACACCTACCCAATTAGCTCAGAGAGGGATGATGACGAAAGGCGTTGCAGCACAACAGAAGGACACTGGAACCCCTTTAACATCAACACAGGAGACAGCAGTTATAGTTTCCACTGTTCCCCATCCATTCCCTTCTCCTGTGAGGTGGGAGACTTTTCTAACAAACACAGCCCCATCAACCTCGGCACCAGAGTGGGTGAAGTGGAAGCAAAAAACTTCTTCACTGATGTCACCTCCTGGTTGTCTGGATCAGGCATTATTGGTCGTTCTGTAGTCATCCATCAAGCAGACAGAGGAGGGCCAAGGATTGCTTGCGCTAACGTTACAATGGTGCGGGTCCACAAAGCTAGCTTGGATAACTGGTTTGGCCCGGGGATGTCCAGCGGCCAGGTGCAGTTCTCTCAAGCTGTCCCACAGGGCCCCACGACTATCAATGTATCCCTGATGAACCTGAACTCCTTAGCTGGGGGCTACCATGTTCACATACTGCCCATCAAACCTGGCAGTGCACAGCCCTGCTCCAATGCAAACATCATGGGCCACTTCAACCCATTAGCTTGGAATGTATCAAACTCTCCCACACCGGGAACTGGAACTATGGACCAATATGAAGTTGGGGACATCAGTGGGAAGTTTGGGATGCTGAATGGCCTCAGCCAGTCTGAGGCTCTATATGAGGACCCTGATGTGCAATTAACTGGACCCTACAGCATACTGGGGAGGTCACTGGTGGTTCACTATGCCAATGGATCAAGGTGAGAACTTGTTTGTGCTGGAAAGAAAGAAACAAAGACAGTCAAAATGAGAAGAAGGTGGTAAAATAGATGGGGAAACATACAGTAAGACATATAGGATGACCGCAAGTTATATTACAAGATTAAATGGTAAGAAATGCCACTAACATGCTGTAGCCACTGACTAGACCTTCCCTAGAACATAAATACTTTGGATTTTGTTCATTCAATGTGCATTATATAAGATGCTAAAACAACAACATACAAAAAATGGCATCAATTCTAGCCAACATTCACCATCCTGAGGGACCCACTGGCACAGTAGCAGACTTGGCCAGTCTGCTGAGAGCAATTCCAGGTATAAGTTATCACAGACAATGAGTCACATCCCCCTCATGTTAGATAATCTCCCTATTCATTAAGAATGACTCAACAAAATATTGTGAAGTAAAAAAAATCCTCATGGTTAACCCTGCAGGATTTGAATGTGTTTTGCTTACCTTGTTTGTGTTTTTGTGTCTTTCTCTGTACGTGTGTGCATGAATCTATTCTCCCTCTGCAGAATGAGGTGTGCTGACATCTCAGCTGAGAGAGACACAGAAGGAGAATGGACTACTGCCAAGGCTGTATTTAACGGTGCAGTAACAGGGACAGTCCGACTGGTAAGAAGTATTTTCCACTAATTACAATGGGTACATTTACAAAAACGTATACACATACTTGCAGTATATACTACATAATTTCACACCCTCAGATCTTTTTCATTTTCAAATTTGAGATCATATGCTTTAGACCAGTGGTCACCAGCCTTTTCGAGCCCAAGATCACTTTTTAATTCCAAACTTAAGCCGAGATCTACCATTACATTACATTTCATTAAAGGCTGAATGTACAAGAAATAAATATACACAAAGAAGGGCAATTGTGCAACTTTTTCTATTCAATGCACAATATTCAAATTCATTCAATTCATATTTACAATGCAAAATATGTAGTTTCTCAGTTCCACAACATGCTCTGCAGAGGAGCTGCTACTGCAGCACAATGTTTTTACATATAGGCTTTGATTTGAATATGTACACAAATATGATTATTACCCTGTATGAAAGAAGTCCCTTGTACTCAAATAAATACCAATACTACACAGTATGAAGCCGTGCATCTTCCGCTCTTGCAAATATCTCACAATAATAATCCGTTTTTTAAACAAAGGAATGGATTCCGTCAACAGAAACGCTGGAGTGCTTTTATTTTGAAAAGGCATACAGAAAGTGTTGCAAACATTTGTTTGTGACATGAATTCATCAGATAAACATAAAAAATCAGGTGAAAGATAATTTTCTCTGTTTATTCTGCTGCGAACCACAATGTTTATCTCTTTGACACAAACGTATTTACAACACTTTCCGAACCCGTTTCAAAGTAAAAGCACTCCAGCGTTTCACCTTCTGAATCCACTAATTTGTTCCAACGGGTCTTTGATTGTTATCGACAGACCGAAAGATGTGCATCTTCATACCGTAGAGTCTTGACATTTACTTTAGTACATGAACCAACTTATTCTTGAAGGAAATGCAGAAGATAAACCTGCAACTCCACCGCCAGTAGCAGACACACAGCGCGTTCGAAAAACAGACAACCGACACAGCTGATCTGCGGTGAGACGACAGCCAGTGAGTCCAGAGAGTTCGGGGATCGAAAGTGAAGACTGGGAGATCGACCGGTAGATCGCGATCGACGGGTTGGCGACCACTGCTTTAGACCTGTGGTGGCAATTTCTATTGTATAATGATACACACATAACATTGTCTCTCGGAAAGTTCAATTCTAACACCTGCAGGTGGGCTCACCCCACACAGCCACCTATTGTAACGTGTATAGAATGAGCACAGAGCATAGGAGAATCACTTCACTTATACAATCACAAGCCCCTCCCTGCGAGGAGCAAAAGGTATTCTTCAGCCTCCTGATGTCTGACCAGGGTGGGCAAACTTCCTGTCTCAGATCTCCGTCCCAGACCCCTGGTGTGACTTCTGGTGTGAGACAATCTGTCTCCGAGATCCCCTATCTTCATTTACAACATCAAAAGACCCCAGTCCTGTATACAATGCAGAGTTCCCCTCACCCATCTCTATCAGACACACTAAGTAACCCCTGCTGTGACCATTTGCTAAGTCACACATGTGGGGGCCATACACTTCCTTCTGCAACTTTCGTAGTTAAGTCACAGAAAACATTTGTTCATACTTTCTTCTACATACACATTACACAAATGCAAATTCTGCCATTACAGACCCAATCAACCTTGACTCACATGGTTACTCGAGGACCTTTATCAGATTCCACACAGTTGCCTCTGGAGGCCAAAAAGGGTTGATGCAGCTTTGTTCACATATGCAGTGGCACTCCCCAACACAGAGTTGGAGTTTTACTTTAAGACAGACAACAGTGTTTCTTATCCCCAACACCACCTTATATAGACTTCATTTGTACAGACCACAGGGCTGACTTACACCAACTATTATTGAAAATCTTAACTCAGCTGCCCCACTTTTATTTCACAAGGTCAGACTCAGGGCCGTCCATGGCAATGTTGGAGCCCTAGGCGAGATTTCAGATTGGCGCCCCCCCAGGCCCCCAAACATACACGCGCAAATTGTCATGCATCCCCATGAACCTTTGGACTGTGTACAGATGCACACACAGGCAGACAAAAATGTAGGCTATACCCCGCAGACACACACAGGAGTTTGAAGCGCCAATTCTCGTGCGAGCAGCCGCCTGGCTGTTCACACAGGAAGCGCATTTCTGCGCGCCGGTTCGGGGGTAAATGATGATAGTCTTCACAGGTGATTGACGTACGCAAGCCTATAGCCGCTACCCCCCCACAAGAGATTGTGTGCTTGTGTGTGTCTGTCTGTTTAGACACAACTGACAAATGTGTGGAATAAGTACATAATTAAAGATTGGGAAATTTCATCATGTGGGGGCAAAAATCCTGGAAATTGAAACTCCAGGAGAACAGCGGGGAAATCAAAAGTATGGGATGATAGTCAGTGTGCTGCCTTAAAGATTCTGCCAGGTCATTGGTCAAATCCAAGACCAAAAAGATGCACGTTTTTGGGCAAACCTTGTCCTCTGTGCCAGCAAGACTTTCGACAAGGCTTGTCGAAAGCTGCAGGAAGAAGTTGCATATTTGGAACCGGGTAACTTATCAACACATATCTTTAAGAAGGGAGAAAAACAGTGTGGCCACTTTGTAGCATTAAATGGAGAACAGTGGCATTTCTGTCTCTGCATCCAAGGTTAGTTTTCCCATGTCTCTTCAGAGGCTTTTTGAACCGGTGGGAAGTGTTCAAATTCCATGAATGTGCGTATATTGGTGTATAGCTGGGAACTAGATGTCTGCATGTTTTACTTCTCACATAAAGATGTGACAGATAGGTTTGATCACAGTAATTCAGCAGAATAAATAGGATCTAGAAATTTCCATTACGTTACCTTTGAGCACTGTATTCTCACAAAGGCAAAATTGTCCAGTAATACAAATTTCTATCATTACGACGAGCATATACTACTATTACTACTACTACTATACAACACTATACTTTGTACTACATGGTACTAGCATAATCAAAACATAGTTAAAAACAAATCAAGACTACCACGATTAGTACAAACTATCATTATCAAAACACTATTACTATCATTATCCAAGTATTGTTTAAATGATAAATAACCACAATTTCACTTTATTACAGCTAAACAGTAACAATTAACTGAAATTCCAATTTCGTCATAAAATGGTGGAGAGCACTCCTCCTCCTTGACCTGTATTTTTCTCTGGTAGGCTTCTTTTCACCCAACTCGTTCTACAAAGCCTATCCCTCTGGCGTTTGAGAGTTCTTACTCTTCTCTTCATTATGTTAGAGAAACCAAAATAATGTTGTATGTCAATAATGCCGTCTGTTTGGATGATGTGGCAGACTTGTCCTTGGTTGGCTAGCATCACATTCCTTACGCCCTGGGTGATGGGGTGAGGCCAGAGAAATCTGCGGTTATGATAGGCGTCGGTTTTCTACTTTTATCTTGTCAATGTGCATTACTTCGTGAAACAAACAGTGGCAGTTTACCAGTTGCATGAATGGGTGCCAATATACTGTAGCTCCTCAGATCTTCCGCCATTCTAACAATAATGAGGTCGCCTCTCCCCCAGACTAATTTCTTGCTGGTTTCTTGAGCTGGGATGACGTGAATGCTTACGGATGTCTCTCATCCTCCCCTATGCACCAAGTCAGAGCATGTGGAAATTCACTGTCTCTCTCTGTGTATTGGGTGTTCAATCACTGGTACACTTCCAGTGAGACGTTGTCTATTGGTTCAACAACTCATTTACAGTGTTGGCATAAATCCATGTAGTTGTCTCAACAACCTTCAATGCGGTTTCTATAGTTTCACAGGATCTGGAATGATCTGTTCCATCTGCGTTCTCTACAGTTCTTCCTCCAAAGGTGTCTCACAAGGAACTAGATGTCTGCATGTTTTACTTCTCACATAAAGATGTGACAGATAGGTTTGATCACAGTAATTCGGCAGAATAAATAGGATCTAGAAATTTCCATTACGTTACCTTTGAGCACTGTATTCTCACAAAGGCAAAATTGTCCAGTAATACAAATTTCTATCATTACGACGAGCATATACTACTATTACTACTACTACTATACAACACTATACTTTGTACTACATGGTACTAGCATAATCAAAACATAGTTAAAAACAAATCAAGACTACCACGATTAGTACAAACTATCATTATCAAAACACTATTACTATCATTATCCAAGTATTGTTTAAATGATAAATAACCACAATTTCACTTTATTACAGCTAAACAGTAACAATTAACTGAAATTCCAATTTCGTCATAAAATGGTGGAGAGCATTCCTCCTCCTTGACCTGTATTTTTCTCTGGTAGGCTTCTTTTCACCCAACTCGTTCTACAAAGCCTATCCCTCTGGCGTTTGAGAGTTCTTACTCTTCTCTTCATTATGTTAGAGAAACCAAAATAATGTTGTATGTCAATAATGCCGTCTGTTTGGATGATGTGGCAGACTTGTCCTTGGTTGGCTAGCATCACATTCCTTACGCCCTGGGTGATGGGGTGAGGCCAGAGAAATCTGCGGTTATGATAGCCGTCGGTTTTCTACTTTTATCTTGTCAATGTGCATTACATCGTGAAACAAACAGTGGCAGTTTACCAGTTGCATGAATGGGTGCCAATATACTGTAGCTCCTCAGATCTTCCGCCATTCTAACAATAATGAGGTCGCCTCTCCCCCAGACTAATTTCTTGCTGGTTTCTTGAGCTGGGATGACGTGAATGCTTACGGATGTCTCTCATCCTCCCCTGTGCACCAAGTCAGAGCATGTGGAAATTCACTGTCTCTCTCTGTGTATTGGGTGTTCAATCACTGGTACACTTCCAGTGAGACGTTGTCTATTGGTTCAACAACTCATTTACAGTGTTGGTATAAATCCATGTAGTTGTCTCAACAACCTTCAATGCGGTTTCTATAGTTTCCACAGGATCTGGAATGACCTGTTCCATCTGCGTTCTCTACAGTTCTTCCTCCAAAGGTGTCTCACAAGTTACCCAGCTCCAAATAATGCAACTTCTTCCCTGCAGCTTTCGAAAGCCTTGTCGTGCTTTTCATCTTTTTGCTCTTGGATTTGACCAATGAAACCGGCAGAATCTCTAAGGCAGCACACGGACTATCAGCCCTGTGCAACCTGTTAAACCTGTTTTTAAAGTCAGTGTCTGCATTATGAGATGTATATCTGTGCTGTGTGTCTTAGCTTCCTTTATGGGAATGTTGTTTATATATTTAAGAACAGTGTGTTTTGATTTCTTCAGTGACAAGCATATTCAAGATGCTCACGAGCTTATGAAACCCTTTGGTGGGTCATAGCTTTGTGTGTGTGTGTGTGTGTCAGGGTTCTCACGTACCTGATCTATTCGGTGATCTCTCATGTCCGTTCCTGCGTCAAAACTAGATGAGTCCTTCCCTTTCCTCAGCTCCTCCACTGGTCAGTCAGCCTGTTCTCAGGGCAGTTTCGTGCCAAATGTCCCATTTTCCACACTTCACAGTCAGACCTGTTGACCTCAACCTTTTCTTCGCCCTCTGACTCGGCTTTCGTACACCATTAGCTGTGCCATCAGTCTGTCATCTGCCACTTTTCCTCTTCCTTTGTCGGTTAGGTCGTTTTCTGCATGGATGGAATGTCTTTCAAAAGTCCCAAGGTTTCCACAGTCCCAGTTGATTCAGTTGTGCTTCACTGATTTCTGGTTTGACTCAATTGATGAAGCGGTACAAGCTCTCCATGGTACAGTTGTTTCCTGTCTGAATTTTGTTTTGGATCTGATGCAGATTGGCTTTGTGATGTACCTCCAGCCCTGAGGTCTAAAAATGTCCATTTTATAACTGAAATTGGAATCTGAAGCTTTTTTATTTGTGTGCAAATGGTGACAATTCACTCCAGACATTATGCAATGAATTTTGAAAGGCCATGTATTCATCAACTCAACTTCAAGTTAAAATCAACCAGCCCAGCCGGTCACAGGGGGTTAAGTTACAAGATCTCACAGACAAACATACAAGGTTTTCTTTCCTACTAACTAACTGGGGGTCAAGCTGCCACAAAAACATGACAGAGTATTTTCTTTGTACTGGACAGGCAGTGAATATTTATGGCCATGGCAGCTTGCATCAGAGAGCTACGGTTAGCATGCGCGTGATCATTAGTTTGGCAGAGCGTATGTCTGCTACGGCTAGTGAACCCTCCAGGCTGCCTGAACTAGGAGGCTCACCGGGGAACAGCTGTCTCTGTCAGCTGCCCTCCAGAGGCCCCATACTGAGCTCTGCACTACATCTATGGATAAGAGCTCATGATATCTAAAAAAAAGAGCCATTTTATTTGGGGGAAAAAATAGATAATCGTAATTTAGCTCAATCAGATTAAGCAGAAAGTCACAGAGGGAGTGTAATAATGCTGGAAGTATGCAACACACACAGCCCATTTATGAATGCTGATATTTCAGCAAAAACAGGTGACCCATTTCTGAGTTCTTTGCCATGAGGATATTGTGATCAACTTTCATTTGAATCCCTCTATTCTTCTGCTAATGTTGGTGCATTTTGTTTTTTTGTCACTTTCAGCGTCAGCAGATGTTTCCTGATGGGAGTAGCAGTGATATCACTCTGGATGTGACCCTTCAATCATCCAGACGAGATGTGGGTACAGAGTCATATAGACATATACACACTAATGTAAAAAGTCAAAATTCACTGTAAAACTACATTTCCATGTAGCACTAACAGTCTAAACCCATTTGAAAAAGAAAAGCTTGGAAAGGAATAACATGGAAAGGAATAACATGGAAAGTGATCAGGAAGAGAGATCAGGTGGCATTAATTTGGCACCATGAACTGCTGCCATGTAGATGCCATCCACTTCTATAGGGTGGACAAATAATATGTTGCAGGTTGATTGAGGTTCCCAGAAATTTGATTTCCTTGTTTTTGACAACGAGAAAAGGAATTAGAGCGGATTAAAAATGGGAGTTTTTGAGGTCCATTGCTGCTCATGCATTAAGTAACAAACACTAACACCTTAACCCTTCCTGCAGATGACTGTGGCATCCTTGTTTATCACAAGTCACCGTTCGGGCAGCAAGTGCAGTGATGTGGGGGACACGTACAATCCCTTCAACATGACATCAGTGGTGAGTCCACACACTCTCTTCTTCTCAGGGGCGGCTCCTGGCATAGGCGACATAGGCAGTTGCCTAGGGCGCAAAATGCCGAGAGGGCGCCACAAGAGACTGATTTATTATGACATGATACATACTTTAACCAATTCAGTAACGTCACACCATCGTCCTCTAACCCCGGGGACACAACGGAGGCAGAAGCACCCCAAAGCGCCTCGAAAAGCTGTCCACCTCCTTTCCGCACCCATGTTAATCAATCAGGCTGTTCGCACCGGCAGAGAAGCACCGGGAAGCTGGGGGTAACTGTAGTGAATGGGGGACACTGCAGGAGCTCTTTCACTTTCACTTGTGGGTGAGACACTGGCTTGGATCCTGCTGCTGTGGCTTGGTGTGTTTCTGAATAATTGCTTTAATTAGCAGACACCTCTTACGAGAAACAAGTCTCACAAGTTTCTTCCAAGGAAACTGAATATTAGACACACCTTGGATTAACTTGTTTTATTAACTAATGAATGTAACCTCTGGATCAAAGGTTGGAATTTGCACTTGGTGTGTGTGTGTGTGTGTGTGTGTGTGTGTGTGTGTGTGTGTGTGTGTGTGTGTGTGTGTGTGTGTGTGTGTGTGTGTGTGTGTTTGTGTGCATGTGTATGTGTGTGTGTGTGGTGTGGGGCGCCAATATGAAATCTCGCCTAGGGCTCCAACATTGCCAGGGCCGGCCCTGCTTCTTCTACATCTGCTCCTCTTTTCTCCCGGATTCTAGACGTGACTGATACAGACATTTTCCTACCGAAGCTGCTCAATAAATCATAATCAGTGATTGATTCTTATTATTCTGTACATCTGGGGGAATATTTATATAACTATTTAGTTTTTGTGTACCAATATATTTCTTCCAGGGATCTTAAACAAGAAAATCTACATGAAAAGTGCTAAACATAAATAGTAGCTCTTGGAACATGACTAACTGTATGTGAAGGCCCTATTACCTAATTCACCCTTAAAACAATTTACAATTTAGAATATTAAGTGCTTTCATCACCCGGATATCTGAGTTACCAGAACTTGACAGATGTTCCTTAACAGAAATATTGTTTCCTGCAGTGCACGAGACTCTCATGGTAATGTTATTTATAAAATTACTTGCACTTCTACAAATGAGCTTTGTAAATTATTATGTGGTTTAGAAATGAAAGACCTTATTCCAAAGTAAGAATTTCTACAATTTCTGAACAAATACCTTTAATGATAATTAATGCAATCAGAGGTTAAACTGATATTTTCATTTGACAACTAAGTACTTGTAAATCCTTTAATACATACAATAGGACAACATTTCAAGCAGTTCAGGGAGAGAGATGCATTTCTCACAGAAACCTTTTGATGATCAGGAAATATGCATAACCAGCCACAATCATTTCTCTTTTGTGCCCTTCAGGACTCCAGGTGTTCATTAGAAAACCCTCTGAGCTGTGTGATGGGGGAGATATCCGCAAGGCAGGGCCCAGTCCGGCTGACCGAGAGTCAGCTCTTCACAGACAGTATCATCCAGCTCCATGGAGACAACACAGGTACCACACTAACAGAGCTGTTTCTAGTGACATGATGACAAATGTGTGTATTTAGCAGCGGTAGAAGCTCCTGCTTTAGTAGAGTTTGTTTTGTTTTTAGTGGTCCACAGATCTCTGGTGCTGAAGAGTGGAGACAGCATCATTGCATGCACGGACATCCTCCCAGAATCCCCTGCAGCAGAGCAGATCTTTCCCAAAGTGACTGTCTTCAGCAGGTGAGTGTAATAACGATCAACTCACTTTCATCAGAATTTGATTTCAACTCAATTGGTAGATTTTCCACATTTGTCTGAGCAGAACTTGCTTTATATTGTTTGAACTCAGGCTTGATGGCTTTAATATAAGACGTCTATATTCATGATTACATCTGTCATCTGTTTTTCTTTAAATACTTTTTTGACTTCATACATTGGTTTTCTATACCTACTTCAGTGACCCCAAATCATTTATATTATCTCTTTGGACAGCATTTTTTAGGTGTAGCCCATTTTCCATTCTGAGTGTAGAGTTTTTCTCACCGTTTTCAAGTTTACATTTTTATAAACCCTAAATTTTAAATAACATCAAACTATGACTATCACTGCTGGAACAAAGTGTAGTGTCAGAACAAATACTACGTCTAAGTAAGGAAGTAGGAAAAGTGTAATCAAGATACTAATTAAAATAATATTCACTTCAGGAAATCCTAAGTCTGTAAGGTTTAAAATATACAGTGCATAAAACAAAATAATTTAAAAATATATAATCTAAATAATGGACAAACATAAAGAAAGAAATAATGTCACGGTCCCACCCTTGTTTTTGATCTAATTAATTAAGAAATCTTTCCCTCACCATTCATAAAATATCTGAACCATTGAGGAAAATTGCACAACTTGTAGCCACACAAGGGAAACACCCAATAAGCCTACAATTCAATTTAAATTGAATTATGTTTCCTGACAGAAAGTGCCTTTCACTCAGTGATAATTACTCAGTTATTTCCTCAAAAGCTCTCCATCCGCAGCCATAATAAAAGGATTAATAAGATAAGATTATATAATCCTTTATCTGTCCCACAATGGGGAAATGTGTGACGTTACAGCAGCAAGAGGGAAGTTATCATTAAGTAATAGTAAATAAACATGCAATACTTATAATTGTACTCTAAATGTATTATGCACATACGTCTATATTGTGTGAATACAAAGTTAAAACTCTATTTATTTTTGCTTAGATATGACTTCCGTAGGAGAGTTGCAAATGTCCTGCAGTTGGAAATGGCAAGAGTCACCATCCTGCCCAGATCTCTCCTCTCTGCAGCAGATGGAAGGTGCCAGCAGGTCAACTTCATTGTATCTGGTAAGACAATATCAATACCTCTGTGGGTCTAATATGCAATAAAAGGGAACTATTGTATTATCATTTCACAAAACATGGCTCTTGCAGCACATAAAATAATTAGGTTGCAAGGACATGACAGTGCCAATTCATAGAAAAATATATTTCCTTTGATATTAGCATTGAAATTACATTATATACTTATATAATATATTATGTACTACATACACTATATATACCCTATTACAGGGGTCACCAACTTGGCGGACTCCGGTCCAAATCCGGACCGCGACTCTCCATTAAAAATATATATATAAATACTTCGGCGGCCTTGTTTGACTTTTAAGAGACTTTTAATCAGGCATAACGACGCCAGCCCAGTGGAGCCGCTTGGGTCCTATGGGTAGCTATCATATACTGTGTAGGTAGAGAGAAGCACGCAGACGGAGATGAAGGCGAAATATGGCGTTATCAAAAGTTAGGGAAAGTTGACGTTGAAAACCGAGTCTTCCGAGCAGAGTGGACAGACAAGTATGTGTTTGTTCCTCCTGCAGTGAGCTCAACAAGACCGGTGCGTCTCATTTGCTCTGAGTCTGTTGCGGTTGTCAAAAGCGGCAATTTGAAAACGCCATTATGAAACCAAACACAGACACTTTGAAGACTCGGACCCGGAGCAGTCCGAGGTAAGGACCCGCAGAATGAATGAGCTCAAAGCCCAGTGTGAGCGGTCTACGCGGGTCCTCTCTCGTCCCCTCTCCGCACAACAGCGGACATACGAGTGTTCGCTGAGAATACAGTGGATTTTGTGACATTAAAAGCCCTTTACAGATGGGAGCATCGTTAAAGAGTGTTGTGCTGTGTCCGAAACACTTCTGGATGGAAAAGAAAGACGTGAACTGACAGAAAAAATTCAACAAATCCCCCTCTCAGCCACAAGACGCACAGAAATATTAGGAGCGGATGTTCAGTCACAGCTCACTGCTGCTCTTAAGAGTGCACCGTGCATCGCTTTAGCAGTTGATGAATCAACTGATATTGGTGACAATGCTCAGCTTTTGGTAAATGTCAGATTTTACCACGCAGAGAGGAACGATTTCTGTGAGGACATTTTAGGCATCACAGCAGTAACAACACACACCAGAGGGGAAGACATATACTTACTTATAAAAGAAATGTTAACACAAGAGAGGTATCAGTATGAAGATGTTGTGTCCATCACCACCGATGGAGCTCCCTCCATGATGGGTAAAGAAAAAGGAGCAGTAACTCGAGTGAGAGAGGACAACCCAGACCTCTCCTCAAATCACTGCATTATCCACCAGTCTGTTCTACTCTTTCAGAAGAGTATGCAGAGGTTATGAATACTGTGATGAAACTTATCAACTTTCTCAGGGCATAGTCATCACATAAACATCGCTTCCTTCGAGAATTCCTGACGGAAGTTGATGCAAATTCAAATGACCTACTGCTGCACTGCAATGTGAGATGGTTGAGCAAAGGCAGAGTTCTAGCACGCGTTTGGGCCATTCGAAATGAAATAAAAATGTTCCTGGAACAACAGAAGAATCATAAGTTTGCTCAGTTTTTGGAAGATGAGAGAAAAAATGATTTTATGGCCTTCTTAGTTGACATAACCTCACACCTAAATGACCTAAACTTAAAACTGCAGGGCAAGAACAACTCTGTGTGTGATTTGGTAGCAGCTGTCCAGTCTTTCCAGCGGAAGTTGGAGATTTTCAAAGTGGATCTCCAAGAGAACTTTACACATTTTCCAGCAATGAAGCAAATTCAGGGTGAGAGAGATATTTCTTCTCATGTTGAGTTCATACAAAAACATCGTTTTGATGACTTCAGCCTGGAAGAACAGGTCCTCCTTTTCATTCAGAATCCTTTTCTGGTCAAAAATGTGACCACGTTTTCACAGGAGGCTAAAATTACCTTCAAGTGGGTAGATATGGCATCTCTACAGATGGAACTTGTTGATCTGCAAGCAAATGTAGTACTGAAAGAGCAGTGTGGAGTTAGTGATGCTGCCAGCTTCTGGCTACAGACTACCTGAGAAAGTTTTCCCTGGTCCCACTAAAGTGGCAGTACACACCTTGACAATGTTTGGCTCCACATACAATTGTGAATCAGCATTCTCAACACTTAACATTATTGAGACCAAATACCGTTCAAGAATGACTAATGAACATTTACACGCCTGTTTGAGAATGGCACTGACCCCATTCCTCCCAAGGTTCAAAATACTAGCAGAGAAAGCTAAAGCCAATTTCTCCCACTGAATTAGAGAAGGAGGCCGACAGACAATAGGCTACATGTGAATGAAACTATGAAAATTATTTCTTGTTCTTTTTTCTAAGAAGTTTTTGCTTCAATCTTTAAGTGGTTGTTAAGCTCAGTTCAACTTAAAGCACTTTATATGTTTGTCTTTGAGGATGTTACATCTTTATGGTTAAAAGGAATGGAGGCCTATATGCAAATTCCAAGACAAAATGTTTATTGCACTTTGTTTCATGTTTGTCCAGCATAGGCATTGCATTTTTGCCAGTTTGTGTTTGATTTTGTGTTGTTACAAAAGCAACCTTGTGCAATAAAAATGTTAATTAAGCTGATTTAGTCAGAGCCCATATTTGTATGTCTCTAATTATCCGGACCCCAGAACGGGAGGAGGGTTGATGTCTGGACCTCTTGCAATTTTAGTTGAAGACCCCTGCCCTATTATATATTTTTGACGATTAAGATAAAAAGTAAATGTGCATATGGAAAAAGGAGGAAAAAAACAAATGATTTCGGGGAAGTACATCTTGTTGGATACTACCTGCATTATAGACAGTACCAATAAATCCTGTACCCATGAATACACAGAGGTTTTGGTGATATAATCTGAATCTATTGGACTCTGTGTACAACATTTACATCTTTAAACACTTCAGAAGAGTCAGGCCTCCTGATTATGGAGCTATCTGGGTGTTCATTGGCACAATGAACAATTATGGGCATTGAAAAATCTTTAGAAATCCCCAAAAATTGCTCAGTAACCTGATGCTGGAGTTGAGTGTCTGTGTGTCTCATTTTCTGTCCCTTGCTCCGTCCCAGAGGGGGAACAGAGAAGTATCTGTACCCAGGTTTCACACAGTAGAACACAGGACGGGCATTTATGCCCTCAGAGGTCTCCCACAAGGTAAAGACTTTACTATTGTGGTAATTCCTGAGAAGGCCTCCATTACTGTGAGACAGTGTGTGTGTGTCTGACAGTAATGCAACAGAAAGACACACACAAGAGACTTCAGTGAGGGGTGGTGGGGGGGTGGAGCTTTGTGCACGTTCAGAAACTAAACAGCTAAAACTATTATTATCTCAAGGGCTGGGCCTTTTTACAGAAATTACAGATAATGATATGTATGAAGAAAAAGTACCTGTAAGCAGAGTATTTGACAACCAATGGAAATGAAAACACTACTTGCTATTACTGCATTTGTTATTTCTGATTTGAGCTGCAGGATTTCTGGTATATCATAATTTGAGTTAATGATAAAAAGGCAAATCCACAACTGCCTTTGGACTCAGCAACTGTTATTGTGAAGTATAGGAAATCTATAGGTGTGTTTTGGATTGCCTTCGTTGAATTGAACACTGTCTGTGTCTTAAAGGGGACGTCGGCAAAGAACTGCTGAAGTCTGTCAAAACCAGTGAGAAGATGGGCAACTACAGAGAGTCAGAGTCATGTACAAGTAAGTAAGCTCCATATTGTTATTATAGCTTCTACCACACCTAAGCTCCATGCTGAGAATGTGAAATGGTTAATGTACATTTAGAACAGAAGGTTTACCCTCTTGCACCTTTTTACCTGTATTTATGAAAACAACCAGCTCTATTAACCTAATATTTTCCATTCAACAAATATTTGATAGAGATAGAGCATTTGTAAAAGAGAGCAGAATTGAAGTTCATTAACGTCTATAAAATACTGTAACATAACACAAGTTATGACTCCAAATACAAAATTCTACTAAGACAAAAAGTTTTTCACCTGTATGACATTTTCCATAGTTTAAATGTTTCTAAAGAAAGCCTCTAGTCATGCCTCATAGTGTGTTTTCATTTGAATGAAGCAATGTTTTTGAATCAATAAAGTACAGAATAGGTGTGTGTGCTAAGGATAAACTCGTTGTACAAAATAAAAGTCAATGAGTCATGGCCTCTTTTAATGTTTACCTCCTGGCTTGAATAAGCTGTGGACACCTCTCTTTCCATGCCCTCAGGAAATGCTGTTGTGCCACTGGCGCCGGCAGGTTTTCTTCTGGGCTTGATGTTTGCTGCCGCCTGCCTGCTGCCATCGACAGCTTTTTTTTAGTTCTGACATTGAGCCACATCGTGCATCATTAGCTGGGATATGGGGATCTTCTTATTGTAAATCTGTGAATATGTATATGAAACATAGCTCACCAAGTGTGGTAATCATCATCTGATCAATCAGCAAATAAACAATAATTGTGTCTCTTCTTACAACATCTGTCATCCAATAAAGATCTTGCCATTTAACATTTAATTTAGTAATAAACATTTTAGGCAATGTGCTGTTCATAACTGTCCAGTGTGTTTTTATAGACATGTTTTATTCATTTGGACTTCAGGGGAGTTAACGGGTTACATTTTCAAGTTTACACATGTTTTTCTTTGTGTATTCACTATCAATAAATCCAAGTTTTGTGTAAATATATCGAAGCTTCTCAATAAAAATACAATAATGTTTGTATGCCTTGTGCCAACAATCACTGTTTTTTTTCCGCTTCAAATCCCTGTGTGAATGTGAGGATGCAGTGATGTGTCATTTGACGTTTAATGTGTCAAAGATCATTGAGAATAAAATCTATTTATTTACAGGCTATTTTCATTAACATCTCATAACAGTGGATTATTGCAAAAACCTTTACTATTTATGTATTAAGCATGTATAAGCAATCTCTAACGCTAGTTGATTGTTTATTTTATTAATGAAATGCATTCAATAAATATATAAAACCTAGTTGTAGTTTATATATGCCGAAAGAAACATACAAAAATACACAGTGAGTTAGCTACAGAACCAACAAAAAATTACGGATTAGTCAGAAATAATATTACAACAATAAATAAAACTGTTAAATAATGAAATGTAGAATAAAAATAATTATATTCTGTTAGTTATATTCTGATGTGTTTCTATTTTACACCTGGAATATTAAAGGTTAATAGTATAATTGTATACTTTGTATTCACTAACATAAAATCTGAATTATGGAATTATGTAATGAATGATTTAATCACTGATATATGTTTTTTAGATGATCATTTTCTTTATATAAAGTCCATGTAGTTAATGATTAAATCAGTTTTGAAGCTTTTATATATAATTATTTGATTTATATAAAGACAATGTAGTGAATGATTTAATCAGTGACATATCTTTTACATATGATTATTTTCTTTATATAAAGTCCATGTAGTTAATGATTAAATCAGTTTTGAAGCTTTTATATATAATTATTTGATTTATATAAAGACAATGTAGTGAATGATTAAATCAATTATGGATCTTGTATATATAATTATTTGATTTATATAAAGTCCATGTAGTTAATGATTAAATCAATTATGGATCTTGTATATACAATTATTTGATTTATATAAAGTTCATGTAGTTAATGATTAAATCAGTTATGTATCTTTTATATATGATTAATGATTTATATAAAGTCCATGAATGGTTCCGTGTGGCTGCTCAGAAAAGGAGGCGTGTCTCGAGCGCTCCGCGTCTACTGGCAGAAGCTGCAGTCACGTGAGCTCTGACGTCGGCAGTGACATGGCAGCCTCTTGTTTTGTAATTTAACACAGGGTCCGAGCTGGTGGAGAAGCCCTGCGTGTTTTCTCCTCTTTACCCCCGAGAGTTGCAGCTGTGACCAGGCGGAACCAGCGGGTGTGTATCCATCGTTTCACGGGCTACACGGGTCTTGCAGGGGGTTTCAGCGGCTTGTGGAGCTGGCGTCTCCCGGCGATGCGGAGCGAGCTCGGGGGGATGTTGTCGGTTTCCAGTCGAGGGGGAAGCGGCTGCTCGTCTCACGCCTGCGCCCGCAGCGTGTTGTCCGGTCACTAAACTGAGCGAGGGGCGTCCCATGGAGCTCAGAGACGGTTCAAACCAGCGAGTAACTTCACACACATCCCAGCGCCGAGCCACCACACCCACCACCCAATGAATCAGTTCTTCACGCTCGGCCTGTTGACAACAATGATGTGTGAATAAAGAAAATGTCCGTCCACTTGAACAACCACCTTGACTTTATCTAACATACAGTAGAAGCAGCTGGTTAATGGTACTGCAGCTACTAAGCTAGCTGGTTGGTTCGATTGTGAACATCTTACGTTCATCTGAAGCCAACTTGTAAACAACATTCTCATGTGGAGCGTTTAGCCAATGGGAGAGCTCATCGATGTGGATCTCTGCAATGTGATTGGTCGGAGTTACACCGCTGTACACAGGCTGTAGACTGTCAGTGTATTCATTGTTCTGTGTCCCTTTCTGCGTTGTTTACGGAGGTTATTGCTGTGGAAATACGTCATATCTCTTCCCACTGGAGCCAATTACACTCTTCTTTTAATATTTAACCCTGGCTCCTGCGTCGGTTGCTTTATCAGCATGTTACAACAGGTTAAAGATCCAAGTGTGGACTGTGAGCTCCACGTTAATAGTCACTGTCAGTCACTGTCCAGCTGCAGGCACCTGAAGTCAACATGGCTTCCCAGAAGTCAGGTAATCTGTGGATTATTAATGTGGGAATGTCTCGGGGCTTTTTGCGTTAATGGATGATTTGTCTGTAATTGCGTTTGCGGCCTTCGGAAAGAAAAAATATTATTTTCATATCATAAAATACCTAGCGGCAACGCTGACTGCAGCCAATGAGATACTCCACATCGTACGTTTTATTTTATATTAAGGGCACTTTACCTCCTTTCAGATAAAGTTTTGTATCAGGTGACATCAGCCTATTGGAAGTGTACTGTCATTTTGAATCATGTCACTCGTCATTGTCCGTACAGATACAGCGATGTCTCCGAAGATCACTGGAGAGCTGCTCAGGCAGCTTCGCCACGCAATGAGGAATTGCAAATACTTCTCTGAGCCTATACAGGCCTACATCGTTCCCTCTGGAGATGCCCACCAGGTTAGTGAGACCACACACAACATAAGATACATTTTTAAAGGTTCAGTGTGTAGAATTTAGTGACATCTACTGGTGAAGTTGCATGTTGCAGCTGAATACCCCTCACCTCACCCTCCCCTTCCAAACATGAAAGAGAACCTGTGGCAGCCTTCAGTTGTCATAAAAAATCAAAAGGTGTTTAGTTTGTCTATTTAAATACAAAGGGACCATTCTAGAGTAAAGAAAACAACAGTTAGTACAATTTAGAGGAAACACACTAGTGAAAACATCACTAGGATTATTTTATATAAAATTTCTGCCAATCGATCCCTTTCAACTAAATCTTACACACTGAACCTTAAAATCTAAACAACGACATCCACGTATCAAATCTGTTACTCCTCCTGTCGGTCTTAGTTCATGCATGTGTGTCAAGTCACTTCTGATCGTCTCGTCTGACCTTCGCAATTAATTGTAGCCCTTTGCCCACTGCTCCTCCCTTTTCCCTCTTCCATGCACAAGATGTTGTGTGAGAAGAGCAGAGAAGGTGGCATTTAAAATGGCTGACTGGTTGATGGCCACTCAACGCTGATTGTTAATGAAGCTGATCTCTACCTGTCTCTCTGTCCCTGTGTCTCTCAGAGTGAATACATCGCACCGTGTGACTGCAGACGTGAATTCATCTGTGGATTTAATGGCTCTGCAGGTAAATGTTGCAAGGTTGTGAGTGGAAATGAACTCATAAGTGTAATAAAATTTTGTATTAAACTTGGAGAGTTGTGCAAAAAGCCAAGATCTAATTTCTAGCGTAGACAATGTGATAAGCAAGTGTGCAAATTCTGTCATGTTCACCCATTCAGGGCAAGCCACCCACATCTCGTCTCATGTTCAGTTTAGTTGTAGCAGTACATGACTTAAGTTGTTATGATGTTGGCGAAGATAACCTACTTTTGTAATAAATCACTGTGGGAAAACTTCCGCTTCACCATGACACAGGTAAAGTTTTAAAAGGAGAGAGGGAGAGCTTACTCACTCTCAGGCTGTTGTTGTTCACTGCTGTAATTTTAGAAGTACGTGCTTCTTGGCGCCGATCAGACAACTTTTGACCCCGTCTCCTAATGTACAAAATGTTCTGATACAAACATTGGATACCACGGCTGTAAAGTATATTAGTTTTACCCAAATAAAACTGCAATTTTCTTTTCTTCTTCTTCTTCGCACCTCCAAAACAACAGAAGTGATTTCCGGTAGTGTAGCATTAGCCAGAGCTAGCTAAAATGTCACCAATTTGGCAATATTTCATGGTGAAGTAAAACCGTGACATGTACTGTTTGCGAGTCTTCAGTTTAGAGGGGTGTCACTACATACAATAATCAAAGGCTGTTATAATACATAATATAAGTTTTTTTTTAATGCATGGGTATTGGATCATACTTTGTATTAGCTGATAGACAAAGTCCAGATATCTGAATCGGTATCAGGAAGGAAAAACTGGAACATCTCTAGCACAAATACAACTCACACATCGGACATGTAAGAGACAGTAATAGACCAGTGTTATCCACCATCTCAAGATCGATGCAAACTTCTCTCATTCTTTCACATTCATCCATTGTGCAAATAAGATCCAACACATTTTTTGTAATTGGAAATTCTGTGCTGTGATGTGCAGGTACGGCCATCGTCACAGAGCAGTATGCTGCGATGTGGACTGACGGGCGATATTTCCTCCAGGCCAGCCAGCAGATGGACAACAACTGGACCATCATGAAGATGGGTAAAGTCCCACTTTGTGTCGATATTGCACATGATGAAAATGCTAACTGCCTCAGTCCTGTTGTCTCAACTATAAATACAAACTGATTGTTGTTGTTCTCATTTTAGAAGTTGTGGCTGTTTTTGAGTAACTTGCACAGGTTCCCGCTACAAATGTTATATTGAAGTTGGTCTTCGAACATAACACACATCCTTAGCACTCTTTGCATCAAACTGGTTTCAGAGTAGTGATGATAAGAGTTCTGGGTGAAACAAATGTTTTATTGTATTAGCTGCCGTGGCATGAATCAGGCCTGTAGTACATCTTTTTGTCTTTGGTGTGTGATTCAGTTAACAAGTTTATTTTTTTAATGGCATATAGGACTGAAAGAGACCCCCTCTCAGGAGGACTGGCTGATCAGCGTCCTGCCGGAGAATTCCAAAGTGGGAGTAGATCCTTGGATCATCGCCGCTGGTAGGTTGTGGTCACATGTCTCCCCGAAGACAGTGAATCAGCAGAATTAGGAAGACACGCCACACAGAACAATTGGAGCAGTGTGAGCAGTGTGTTCTTCCTGGTATACTGCAGGAACTGTGTGTTCGGTGCATTTTAAAATGTTCGGTATGAAAGTATCTATTTTCAAAAGTATCTATTGCATACAACCCAGTTCCTGTTCATTTCGACCTCGTCTGACTTTATTGCAAACCATAGAAAATTCACGAGCCTCCCAATGGGTGCTCTCATGCTGTGATTCACATCGTTTCTATTGTTGTCCACAAAATGTTTGTGTTTTAAACCATAGTTTATGCATCTGAACTCATTCCTCTGATGTTATGTTTTAGACCAGTGGAAGAATATGTCCAAGGCGCTGACCAGTGCAGGCCACTCTCTGGTGGCGGTGCAGGACAACCTGATCGATGCAGTTTGGAGCGACCGTCCAAAAAGACCCAGCACTCAGCTCCGCACCCTGGGATTAGACTACACTGGTCTGTGCCCCTCTGCATTATCACCACTATTACGAACACGTTTTTGTTATTGTAGCTAATTAGGGTTTGTTTCAGAGATAGAGATATTTAAAAACATGAAATATTTATGGAGATCCCGCTAGAACATTGGCACCATTTTTTTTATTCTTGTGAAATTTGCAGATTTACTGCCTTTAACTGTTTAATCCTTCTGGTCTTATCTTCTTTTTGTAGGTTTGTCCTGGCAAGACAAGGTCACCACTTTGCGAGCCAAGATGGCAGAAAGGAAAATCAGCTGGTTTGTTGCCACGGCATTGGACGAGATTGCTTGTACGGTTCATTTTTCAGTATTTCACATTAGTTTAATTACTGCTGGCAATTATTAAGACAGTAATGAGGTGTTTTAGCCACTTAACTCACACCAACACTGTGTAGAATTTGTAGTAGCGCAATGTGAGGAATATTTTAGTGTAATATATTTACCAGGAACTTTAGTATTGTACCTACAATGGATATAAAAAGTCTCCACAACTTTACAAAAATGGTAGGATTTAACCTATTATGTCAAGTGACAAACAAAAACAAATAAAAGTGCCATTTTAACCATTTATATCCACTACTACAGTAATTGAGTAAATTTACTTTGTTACTGTCCATCTGGAAATATAATATATATAATATGCACAAGTAGGTTTTCAGCAATTCAGCCTTTTATATCTTTAGAAGACAGACAAGTTTTTTTATTGAACATTATATTTTAGTGATACCTCTTAAACCCACAGGTTCCAAATATCCAAATACTCCACTGGACTAAAAACTCAGGGACAAACCTTGTATCCAAACTGAACACAGACTTAAAATCCTTTGTGAGCACTCATGTGCAGAATTTATTGTGTTAGGTTTTAGCAGTTTTTGGTTATTGGTGTAAACTAGTTGCAGCTGTACCCTCGGTCACTTCTGTTACATAAGTCCGTTTTGATACACGATCACGATCCAAGGACCATGGGATGCACGGGTGTCCCTCTACAGGTCGGTTTGAGCACCTCGTTCACTCTGTCTAATGAGCTCTTGTTTCTGATTGTTTGGTCTGAGAGCTTGTGTTAATTAGAGTGATGCTGATTTTGATTGTCACCAAGTAGCGTTTAGAGCCGAGAGTTTCAATGGGCGTTAAAATGAAGGGGATTTGCTGAGGCATCTACTGAGGAGGAGTGACAGTCTAATAATAACGTTGATATTTAACACCAAACGATGTGAATGCAGGTTTGAGATGAGTCATAAAAATGGATTTTAAGGCAAAGTAGGAAAGTCAAGTGGCTAATTAATATTGTCATTGCTGTTAGGGGAATGAACACTTTTCTTAATTATTATTAATTCAGTTATTTCTGCACGAGTATTTTTCTTCTAGTTAAAATATTATATTCTAATGTTTCTTTTTCTCAGGGCTTTTTAACCTCCGTGGTGCCGACATCGAGTACAACCCAGTTTTCTTTGCATATTCCATCGTGGGAATGAACACGCTGAGGTAATAGAACAAAACACAACACGACGGATCAGTGTTCTATTAATTGCATTCATGCTACCAACTGATGTGAAGGACTTCAGGAATACATTGCAATGATAAATAAAATAGTAAAATACTATATTTTTCTTTTACCAAAGTAACAGGGTCTGCTGTTTTTATATTTTACATATACTTTTTAAGCTTAATTAAAAACTCTTGCATTAATACAAATAATCTTAATTTTATTACCATAGAAGATATATTAGAATATTTGATCATTTAATAAATAAACATCTAGTGACACCTCCAAAGCTCTTGGTCACAGGCTCCTTAAAATGATGTTGAACAGTCAGATAGAGGCAGCAGACATTAATGATAAATGATAAAAGATCTATCAACAGCAGAAGAAAATAGAAGGGTTGAACACGATATAGTCCTTTAAATTAATTTTAATGTATTTTTTTCATGTGTTATTTCTGAACTTTTAAGGGCATAGTCACCTCTAAATTCGTAACTATACATAATATTTGTAATTGCACATAATGATGAGCACAAAACATTTACCTTTAGAGTCTTTACATGTATTTTTCTATGGGAAATTGTTTAGAAAATCCTCAATCTATTCACACACATAATTCCAGTAATTTATTAAAACCACTAAAACTGGTGCTACAAGTATTTCTTTTCTTTTTACCTCCTCACTGACCGACGTCGTCCTCTCTGCAGGCTTTTCTTGGACCTCAGCCGCCTCTCTGGTCCCGCTGTGAGAGACCACCTGCAGCTGGACACTCCCAGCAAGCCGGAGCTGAGCATCCAGATGTTCCCGTACGAGTCGGTCTACACCGAGATCCAGGCCATCTGCGCGGCACTCGGCCCCAAGGACAAAGTGTGGATCTGCGACAAGGCCAGTTGTGCTCTCACAAAGGTCATCCCCAAGGTGAGAGAGCAGACTCACGAAGCAGCAGCATTTAGAAGAGCGTTCACAGCAGAGAATATAATAGCTTGACCGTGACTTGATTGTGTTTTCGTGATTCTTAAATTAAGCTTCAAGAAATAAATGAAGAACTGCTGCATTTCAGATCTCATCAGTAGCCGCAAAGCTGCTAAATGATTTGTTTTGTGGTTGTTTTCCCGTTACTCTTTCAGATTTCTGTTAACAGCCTGTACTCCAGTTTTGTGTGTGGGAAGAAAGAGATGTATACTTTCACTTTCAAATAATATTAATGCCCATTTTCTCACTGTTCAAAGCAGGCACTTTTTAAATCATTTACAATATGCATCATTTGACCAGTTTTTCTTGTAACTTTCTCAGGAGCACAGGACTCCGATCCCCTACACTCCGCTCTGCCTCGCCAAGGCTGTGAAGAATGCCACTGAGGTTCAAGGCATGAAAATGGCCCACGTAAGAACCTATAAACCTAAGATCTTTAGTGCATATCTGTTAATCTTTAATTTGGTTTATGGTTAAAATCGTTTCACTCTCTGCATTTTTTTCCCCAACAGATCAAGGATGCAGTTGCTCTTTGTGAACTCTTTGCTTGGTTGGAAAAGGAGGTATTGTCCGTTTTAGATTCT
Organism: Hippoglossus stenolepis; assembly: GCF_022539355.2. Taxonomy (NCBI): domain Eukaryota; kingdom Metazoa; phylum Chordata; class Actinopteri; order Pleuronectiformes; family Pleuronectidae; genus Hippoglossus; species Hippoglossus stenolepis. The sequence continues at coordinate 10,914,116 of NC_061484.1, read as the reverse complement.
AAAGTCTGTCTGAAAAGGAAAATCTGAGGAAACCTCTGTTTATAGATGTTTGTATTGATATAACAACAGTTTTTAAGAGGCAATATTTCCACATTGATAATTAATGAATGGTAATTTTGATTCACCATATTAAATATAACAGTATTTGTTGTTTTGTATTCTTATAGTCTAGGCATACTGTGTCAATGTGGAAACTCTGATTTCAGATGGAGGTTATAATCTACCTTTGCTCTTACTTGACCCATAGAGATATTATAACTGCGATTGCATGACTGACTGCTGCTATTGTTGTTTTACAGATCCCTAAAGGCACCGTGACAGAAATCTCTGCTGCTGATAAGGCTGAGGATTTACGCAGGTAGGTTTATTTTACACAGATGTTTTTCAAGCCATGATGTGTTATTTTATTTGGGTAATATAATAGATCCATTGTATCGACTCTGGCTGCATTCCATCTGATTGTGACTATTCTGGAGTGTTAGCTCCCTCTGCTGGGCATGGAATTGAAACAATTTTTACCAAAGTTTTGTTCACTTTCAATATTCTACTTTCTCAAGGGGCTGCCTTTAGAGTAAGAGTAATGTCAAAAACAACATTTTTATATATTCATTTTGTTGACATGTGTGTGTCTTTCTCAGTCGACAGAAAGATTTTGTCGGCCTCAGTTTCCCCACAATCTCCAGCGTTGGTCCAAATGGAGCAATCATACATTACAGGTCAGTGGGCAAAATATATATTTTTTTTTGTATCTATATTTGCCTTTATTGTTGTTCTTTTAAAAAATATCAAACTAATCTTTTATCCTTGACTTTTTACCTTTTCATTTAGACCACTGCCTGAAACCAACAGAACTCTCACCCTGAACGAAGTTTACCTGATTGATTCTGGAGCTCAATATGTGTAAATAATATATTTATAATATACAACAAATGCATTTAAACTGACCAGCCCTGTCTACTATTAGACATATTATCAGCTGCATTATGGTTAATACCAAGATCGCATAGTAGTATTTCTGTTTTTTGTGCATTATACCCATGCATTTATATCCACATTGTGTCTTTGGCAGTGATGGAACCACAGACGTCACACGCACAATACACCTTGGGACACCATCTGCTTTTGAGAAGGTACATTTATGTGATTGCAAATTAAATCTTATTTCACATTTGACCAAAATGTTCACGTTATGTAAAAAATCCTCAAAGAATCAGTGTCGTGTGAAATTGATCACAAGCATGAGTTTTTAACATTGTGCGGTCTCTCTCTCTTCCCCCCTGTAGGAATGCTTTACCTATGTTCTGAAGGGACACATAGCTGTCAGTGCTGCTATTTTCCCCAATGGAACTAAAGGTGTTAGCTTTTTGTTATTATATCAGAACGTGTTTATGTGTTACAGATGTACAGTATTTCTTGATTCTTTGTGGCTTGTGTTAAATATTTTAAGTATTGTTTTATTCTCAGTTTCAGACAAAAACAACAGTAAACAGGTTTTTGTTCAAGAGTAATACAAGCGTCCTTTTCACAAGTTTGTAACTATTCTTGCTGTCGGAGGACAATTTCCTCCACAAACACTCTTTAGAGAGGAGAAGACAGTGGGCTGTTTTTAAACCTCGAGCTAATATAATTAAAGCTGCAGACGACCTTTTAATTCAAGCAGTCACATGAAGCAATCAGTTCAGAACATTGAAAACACGGGATCAAGATACAGATACAGTCACAGAGCTTCAGTAAAATCTCCAACGTGTCTTCTGACACATTAGATCTGATGGAGGTGAATCATAGCTCTTCCAATTGATCAGGAGAAATAAAAGAGGTCTTATACATTCATGCATTTATTGTCACTGTTCCAGCATGAACTGGACTGAAGGCAGGAAGCAGAGTGCAAGAACAGAACAGCGCAACCACATAGACAGATTACCTCTATTTCATATTTAGTCAAAATGATGGTTCAATAATTTTGTGCCATATAAATGTGGAAGATTTGAATGGATTCCTTTTTTAAAATATATATTAGTATATTGTTTATCTGCATTATAGTGTATTACCGTGTGATCTCGAGTACTAAACCTTCTTAGGCCACCTGCTGGATTCGTTTGCCCGTGCGGCGCTGTGGGATTCGGGGTTGGACTACCTCCACGGGACAGGCCACGGCGTTGGCTGCTTCCTCAACGTCCACGAGGGGCCCTGCGGCATCAGCTACAAGACCTTCGCCGATGAACCTCTGGAAGCCGGCATGATCGTCAGCGATGGTATGACCATTACCTAATATTTATATATTTCCACAATATATATACAGAGTGTGGCCAAACATTTAGCCTAATATTTCAACTGACTGATTTGTTTGTTCTTCATTTCATTGACGCCAATGTCACATCACGTCTGACTGATGAGCCGCCACAGGCTTATGTAGCGTCACGTGTGACATGAGAGCGGGCTGTAATTTCATAATGCCCCACAAAAGTCTGAGTAGTGTCAGTGGCTGGAGTGAGAGAGTGAAGAACAGGACTCGTGTTCATTTTCTTACTATGTGTGTGTTTTCCTATAAAATAAGAGACATTAAGGCAGCTTCTGTGGAAATCCAAAAAATGCTGTCCCTCTAATATTTCAGCTCTCTTTAATGTTTGAAACACTGTAGTCCTAGTGGAAGCAATAAACACCTCAACACAAAAACATTTAATTTCTCCAAAACTTACATCTTCATCACATTTCTTGTCTTTCTCTCTTTCTAGAGCCTGGGTACTATGAAGATGGAGCTTTTGGCATTCGTCTCGAGAACGTGGTCCTAGTTGTTCCGGCAAAGCCCAAAGTAAGTGATTAAACTGAGACCCAAATCAGAGGGGACTTCAAAAATATAGAGAAGACAAAGAGTGCTGATCAGACTCTGATACTTAAGCATTTGATTATTCCTCAGTAGTCAAAAATAATTACTTTGAATTATATATTTCTCTCGTGATCCACATGTGCTAATAACCACTATTTTAAAGCCATGAGGCTTCATGAAGATCTTCTTTCCTGTGTTTGATCTGTTGTATATAAGTCACAATGTGCTGATAATGAAAATCTAATAAAAAAACGTTTGTTCTCGTTTGTGTGCAGTACAACTACAGAAACAGAGGGAGTCTGACATTTGAGCCCCTCACTCTGGTCCCTATCCAAGTCAAGATGATGAACACAGATCTGCTCACTCAGAAGGAGGTAAAGAATATCCAGCAAAAATACATTTTATTGGTAAAACACTTCAAATACAACAACACATTAAATGTAGCCTACTTAACATTGTGTAGGAGCAATACGAGCAGTTTAGCGTAATATTACCTACATTAAAACCATTTATGGATTATGGATTTAAATGTTTGATAAAATATCCAGCTATTCCTAGTACGTGGTGCACTACTCAAACACAGTCTCTTCATGGTCTGATGTTCACTTCCCTGTGCTGCAGCGCGACTGGGTGAACGAGTACCACAGGAGGTGCCGGGAGGTGGTTGGAGCAGAGCTGGAGAGGCAGGGCAGGAGGGCGGCACTGGAGTGGCTGGTCAGAGAGACCCAGCCAATCGTCTGAGGACTGATCCGGTCACGCTGCGAAGGAGTGCGATGGATTGTTCTGCAGTGATAATTGTTTGTATTTCTCATCTTTCTCATCTTTCTCTCGGCTTCTTTTTGTAAAGCACATTGTATCCACAGTTTTATTAAAGATCAGTGACACTAAAGAATCAACAGAATGTCTTTACTTCTCTGGCAGAAAACTGTTTTGAAAGAAGTATGAAGAAGTCCAGTGAGGTTACAAGAGGCTTTTTAGACAAAACAAAAAATAGAAATAAAAATTTCAATTATAAAGAGCATAGATATATATACACACAGTATTCTAACATGCATTCAAACCCTGATATGTCATATATAAAATGATAGGGCCTCTTCGTAATCAATAGCATTAAACCTTTACTTGATTTTAGCATCTATTTAATTAAGTTATGCATCCACTTCTATTATCACAAAATGTTGTACTACTTTCTATTGGCTGAGCCGGTAAACCATTCACTTTCTACAAACTACTGAGGAGTAACTGTATCTGTGATGATCCATGTCACGGTATCTTCAGGTTTTGTATATTTGTACAGAGACAACACAAGCATGTTAAGTTGTCTATGTACACATAGTGAAGATGCTCATTTCTGTTTGTTTGTCAGCACGATTACAGAAAAACTACTGAACCGATTTCATTGAAACTTGGTGGAAGGATGTGGAAAATCCATTGAATTTAGGACAAAGTAGTTTATTCAGGATTTGATTTCATGTTCTTTAACATTGCAAGATCATTTTTTCCATATGGAACTCCCTTATGAAACCACATTTAAATTCAATAGATCCAGATTTTTATTTAGATCTGCACTAAAATGCACAAACTCATAGATATCAGTCCCATAAACAGGCTTGATTTCAAGATCCGTGAATTAGTTTTTGAGAAATCAATGAAAATGTCGAAAACATTAATTTCTTGCAATGTTGAAGAAAGTGGAAAGCAAATTCCAGGACCTCCTTCTGATCTGGATCCACAATAAAATATAATGGGTTCTTCCATGGGTCATGCCCCACCCCTCCACAAAATCTCATGGAAATCGGTTGAGTAGTTTTTGCGTAATTCTGCTAAATAAACAAACAAACGAACACAGGCATTAATAGTGTACTCCGACGATTCACTTCTGAACTTTCATAAAGTTAGGGTATGTTATGGTATGAGAGCTAATCCTCAAGACATAGATGTGACATCATACAACCACTTTCACATACTTATTAATTCTCCCCATGACATATAAACTTAACATGTAAAATCTGTGGAGTGCCCCTTTAATGGCCCTACAAATGGTGACTTAACTTCTGATGGCCACAGCTGCAGGGCTGAAATCTCAGCCTGAAGGCAAGCGCTTCGAACCAGCCTCCCCCCTCCTAACCCCGCCCCCCTCTAAAGTTGCATGTAAAACATCGGAGGGTCCAGGATGACGCCACTGTCCGGATCGCTGGCGTACTCTTGGATCAACAGCGGCAGCGACATTGCACATTTCTCCCGAAATCTCTGTGGGACTTTATTTTCCTCCTCTTCCTCCTCCTTCAGGCCCACAGGCAGCGGGTTACTGTAGATGTAATAGATCCTGGAGTTGTCCTTCGCTGCCTCCGGCTTCCTGAAGAAGGCCAGAGGGTTGAGAAAGCTGGTCGACCTCTTCACTGCTTTAACCGCCACGGGGTCGGCCGGCACCCCTCGGGTCACTGCGCTCTCATACACGTGGGCTCGCTTTGACTGCCTGATGAAGGATATGGCACTAATTGGTATGAGGAATTGAATAGAATTTCACATCAGTTTGTACTCTACAACTGCTTTCAGACATGCACTGATAATCTCTCGACATTATCCGGAGCTGTATGTGGGAACGCTAATATCCGAGTGAGAGCCTCCGGAGGCTAAGATCTCCAGATAATGTCCGAATGAGCCGATGTGAGGACAGAGCAGGAGATTCTCTCCAGGATTCACCGCGAGTGGGCATGTTGATGATGTCTCTAACATGCGATTAAAAAATGAAAGAAACCAAAAGAAAACAAACATCTCAGGCTGAAAAAGCGGAGCCGCGCACCTAGAACACACCGACTAATATCTCAAGAGAGCTTTTGGTGATAAAGCTCAACTCCGGTGTGGATATGCTGTAAACAAAAATATGTGACCTGCACACTGGAATTAATATGTTACATCCTGCCTCTGCCTGCAGCACCTCAACTCACCTGAATGCTCTGGAGATTTGTCTGTTGTTGTGACTCTCCTGCTGCTTTTTTCATGTGTGAAAGACAAACTGACAATCCCATTGTCCGGACATTATCCAGAGATCATGTCTGAAAACGGCTCATCTTAATTCATAGTAGAGTTATTAAAGGGGACATAGCATGCCCATTTTACCACAAGTTGATATGGTTCCTTGGGGTCTTAATGAAATGTCTGTAACATACTTTGGTCAAAATACCACAAGGATCATTTCAAACAGCACCCTTTTTACCCTGTATAAAACAGCCCTCCACAGAGTGACCTGTTTTGAGTGCCTGTTCCTTTAAATGCTAATGAGCCAGCTCCCCCCCCATGATTTTAAACGATATAAATTACATATTTTATATGATATAAATTATCATATATGCATCCCATACTTTGTATTCCCTTCTGTTGTCCTGGAGTTTTAATTTTCCCAATCACATAATTAAATGTCCCTCTGCCCATCCACTACAAGCACACAAGCAGACAGACAGAGAGAGAAAGAGAGGGGTGGGGGCTATGAAGACCATCATTTACCCCGAACCCCGACATTCAACGGGTACAACAACAAGCGGAGAAAGCAGAATCGCGGTGACCTTATATATACAGTCTATGGGGCTGACCAGCGGAGAAATGCTCGTCCCGTGTGAACAGCCAGGCGGGCGGCTGAGAACGGCGCTGCGCTGCCTAAAGCGCCTGCCGCTGCGTGGGGAACGGCGCTGCTGCTGCCAAGACCATGTAGGGAGACTTCCAGTTCCTTGATACGACACAATACCCAGGAAGCGCAATCGAGTCGCTCAAGCATGACGTTTCTGACTTAGAGGAACTATAACAAAACGCGCGAGTGTTTTTTCCCCAGAGTTTTTGGGTTGGTAGACATGCCAGATACCCACATTAACCTGTAGAAGCACTAACAAAGTGGAATTTGCATGCTATGTCCCCTTTAAGTCATATTTATATTTATATATTTCTCTGATAACATATACATCAGTTTACAGGATATGATGGAGCTATCCCATAAAATATTAAACCGGGGGATGAACCAACATAGAAATTTCCATGGACTCTATTCAAAGTGAGAAAACAGCTCAGAAGTGACGGTGCAAATTCTTAACACAATCAAACCGTGGAGTGTGACGTTCACCTGGTGCGGTTGTAGCAGGCAGTGATGCAGTACAGGCCGGTGATGGTGAGGATACACAAGGCCAGACCGATGATGACAATATTAAACACTTTGAATTCTAAAGGTAGAAGAGAAACAACACAAATGTTTCACTTAGAGGAACTCAAACATAGTAAGTTCAGATAAACTGTATAATGACACTCAAACAATGTTGAAAACTAGTGAGCAAAGACCTGCTCTTGAGTAGAAAACAGAAAGACACACTGGTAATCTCTTGTGTCTACACAGTCTGTCAAAGTGAAATGAGAGAAACTTGACTAACACACCAAACACGGCGGTGTCCATCCCCTCGTCGTGCAGACCCAAAGCGGTGGTCCCGTTCAGGAGGCTGGCCGCCGTCATGGCTCGGTCCTGTTGGGCTCCGCTCAAGTCGCTGCCATTGGCATCCCCCAAAAAAACATGTACTGAAGGCCCGAGAGCTTCCAGCCTCTTCTCACTGCTCTCAATAGAAACTCGGGCCCATGTGACTCGAGCAGCTTGACTCAGTTGCTGCGGAGACACCCCCTCTTTTGTCACCCCCTGTTCTACTCCCCAAGAGTGGCACAGCACCCCCTCCTCTCCCCGTCTCCCTCCTCGCCAGTCCCCTTGTTTACTGCTCATTATTCTGTGCAGCTTTTTGGGGGGGTGGGGGTGGTGGTTGGGCCTTTCATACCGCTGGTAATAAGCGCTGAGTGGTGACCCAAAACCACAGAGTTTGCAGGCTTTCAGCTGAGACCACCAAGGAAACAAAGAGGAATTCATAGGTAGTTTTTAGGTGAACCTGTCAAACAGAAATACCCAAAAATATATATGAAAGGTTTGTTACCTTCAGTGATCACATGACATTTTATCTGCGCCATTTGCCCCTTTACACAACACTTGAATAAATAAGTTTATCCATGTCAAAGAGCTGCAAAATAACAATGTAAAGCTAAGACCTGATCGTAACCAGTGCCCTAACATTTGTGGCTCATGACCTTTAAAGCAAAGCATATCCTCTGGAAACCTACCGCTGCAAATAAACCACTCAACCTTACTCCCCCATATGAAGATATAAAACTGCAATATCATAAAAAACACCCAAGACTAGAAAAATGTAGAACAAATAGATTAAAAGACAAACGGACTAAAAGATGTGTTGCAGCGTTTGTCCACCCTCAGACATGGGACGCCCTAATTTTTGATCATCACAAATAATAATCAATGAATCCCTTCTGGTCGTGTCTGCTCTGTTGTTAAACCTGTTGTTGTTTTGAGGGCTCTGGGTGTTTTCAGGACAGGGCTACACCGAACCAAATCCCACTAATCAGAAAACCAGGACCACCTCCACAAGATGATATTTTCAGAGCCTCCACAACCAAAGCCAGTAAAACAGCAACAAAGACATCATTCTGCTTCCCCCCCCCCGATGTCTCGCTTCACCCCACAGCACCATGGGAGATATTATGCAATTAGTTGAGAATCTAATTAAGACTTTTGTTTTTTTGTTGGACGAGACAAGCGGCTCTATAGAGTGAACTTAGAGGGAATTTAATTCTGAGCGACCTTTGTGTCCCACTAGAAGTGTTTGGGAGGAGTTAGTATATAGGATGATTCCCTATGTGGGCTAATAGGCTTCAGATAAGAGGAGGGGAGTCCAAAAGAGCACTTCTATAAAGATCTGCCAGTCATGATGAAGACATGTTATTTTTGTACAAAGAAGAATGTTTATTTACCTTTTCAAGAAGGTTATGTTTTTGCCCGTTACCGTTGATTTGTTTATTTGGAAGCAGGACCGCAAAAATGACAGAACAGATTTCCATGAAACTTGGTGAAATGTTGGACAGGGGCCAAGAAAGAACACGTTTTTCTTACATTGTGAGAGAGAATGTTTTGATTTTAATTTTTTGTTGCCATTTTCTCCAGTTTCCCAGGGACTAATTCATGGATCTTGATTGAAAAAAAAAAATCCAGTATCTATAGTTGGTCCAGGCCACAAGGCAAAGATAAGCTACTAAAGTGCAGTGTATTGCCACTATAGTGTTTACATGGAGTCTTTTTCTTCCATTTTTATCACCTGCTACAAACACTTCCAGACATTATTTTGAGTGGATCAAAGTCAGTCTTGAGTGGATCACTGTAATTATTTGGTGCATATGTGGTACAAAGGGCTTATCCAGCATAACAAGGAGGTAACAAATGTGTGTTCAGTACTGGTCAGTACTGGTCAGTACTGGTCAGCAAGTATTGAATAATTACAAGGTTACAAACAAGGAACCAGCAGACTCAGACAAATACAAAGTAACCACACTTAATTAGGAGGGAAACAATTGAACAGTCTTCTTCTTCTTCTTCTTCTTCTTCTTCTTCTTCTTCTTCTTCTTCTGTTTATTGGCAGGTGGCAACCAACATCAAGCTTGTCTTAAACATAACAACATGATATCGTAAACATTATCAATAAAGCATATAACTAATTCAAAGGCACATTCGGCTTCACAGGCAAAGCACAATGGTTTGTTCGCAGAAACAACACAAGAGTAAAAATTCACTAAAAACCTTAGAAACAATAAGTATTGAGTCTCTCTCTCGCTCTCTCTTTTCGGGTCTGCTTCCTGTTGCTGTACAGTGGATTGATTTATGATGTGTTTGTTTTGAATAGATAGAATCTGAAAATTACTTTAATTTGGAGAAATACTGTAAAGATCTGTGAGTTATAGGACCAAGTGGGCAACCACAGTCTTGAGCTGTCTCCACCTTTCACGAATTACTTTAAACCAACATTTCTAACAGCTTTTCAACACAGAAAACTCCAGGTCTAAGTATCTATTACTTTAATAACTGCAACATACACTCTTCTGTCTCACAAATCCTCCACTAGGTGTCAGCACTCGCCTGTAGGACTGCACCTCAGTCAACAGTCCCAGTGTAACTCGGTGAAGGAGGTTGTATTTATCCAAACCAAAGACGGAGAGATTGACTGAATGGGAAATGAGCAATGACACACAGACTGAAACATCTATTTATTAGCCTCCTGAATGTCGTCTGTTCAATTTTCACATCCATCCTGGTTCTCTGCACACTGAAGCTGTTTTGATTTGAGGGGCATGTGGGTGGCATTAGGATGGTATGGTTTATTTGAGCAGTGCAGTCTGCATAAACCAACTCTGTCAGTGGCAGCTACAAGACTGGGCATATTCCCAACTGAGTTTCACCCAGAAACCAAAGTTTAAACCTGCGGAATTCATCCGTTTCTGTGGTGGGAGAAACATTTATTTATTTTATTTTTACTTTTCCTTTCCTGGTATTTGGTTTTGACCTTGACCAAACATGAACTGAACACTGGTGCTGGGAAACTCCTCTTTAGTTTTAAACTGATGACAGTCATGTGGTTTTACTTTGTATCCATTGTTGAATTGATCTTCAATTAAAGTAGTTTACACAAACGTCCTGTACTTCTACAGGCGAGCAAAAGCAGTTACATCCAACTATATTTTCCTATTTGAACATGTTAGTCTATAAATCTAAAGAGTGCAATTTGAGCTGCTGCATCTATTTGAGTTGATTTTCAGTAAAATACCACTAACATAATTATATAAAAACTTAATTGACATCAATGACTCAAAGTTTTGCTTTTAAGTTGCTGCAACAGCACCACATCATGAAGGTTACAATATATAAATAAAACAGACTTATAATAACATTGATAAAATGTGTAGAATAGACCAGATCAAAAAATGAAAACAAATAAAATGACAGCAAAAGGGAAAGAAACATCAAAATAAAAAAGCTGTAGATCCTTAGAATTCTTAAATTAAATCTATAAAATAATGAATCCTGTTTTTAAAAAAAAAGAAAATACTCCATTTAAAGCTGTGACAGTTCAATCAACTCACCTAATTCATGAATGGATTTCCATTTAGTAAATCTTTGTACTTCAATACGTTATAAGAATTATAAACTGTATTTACATAGTGCTTTTATATAACAAGTGCTACACATACATAAAAACAGTTTGAATGCAGAAAATAGAAACAAAAAATGTTAGCGCACTACCTTTCACAATCATTACACATCTGGCACATCTGCCAGCTGCTTGCATTTATGGGACGGACAGAAATCCAGAATTGAGGAGGGAGATATTTATACTGTTTATATAACATAAAGCTTCTGTGATGTGTCAGCTTCAGGAAACACAGTGTATAAAATATTTAACGTCAGCGTTAATGTATGCTTTCATTCTCACAGCCCATCCACAGCCTGCACCTCATGCATCAGTGTAACACACTGTTCATATGCTGCCTCACAACTTTGAGTCTCTCCCATACACAACCTATGGTCCCTTATCAGGACAAGAATCAATATTCTGGGTTTTTATATTCAGGTTTTATGCGTTGTAAGGTTTTTCTATCCTCAGCAGCTTAGAGTGAGGAAGAGGTGAGATTGTTGCTCTATGACTCACAGTTATTAGACACACTCACCATAAGTCACTATTTCCTTCACTCATTTCCTCACACGCTATCCCTTTCCTCTCTCCTCTTCGTGGTAACTTCTACTGAAAACATTGGAATCACTCCAACACAATCAGTGATCGCCACCATTAAATAAAATGTTGGCTTCTTGTAATGGTGTTACAAGGTCTTGTTTGACTATTTGAATGCTTTCACAGACAGGTTCCACCAAGGGGGCTCTTTTCTGCCTTGGGCCTTTCAATAGAATCCTTTATATTTCATATTTTCTTTTACTCATAAAAATGCAGTGATCAATCATCTCTCCTATAATCTCCCGCAAAACCCTCCCCATCTCTTTCTGACTGGTCAGTGAATTCCAGACCATCCCTCATCGCCCATTCTCACCCTTCCTCACCCTCTGGTACACTCTGCTCCTCTGCCTCCCCCTCTTGGTGTTTACACAGAGGCTGGGGGGGAATTAGCATTCTGGCGAGGTCCATTTGTTCTGATGTGGTTCAGCGGGAAGGTCCTGCCTTGATTTATTGCACTTGTCAGTTAAACTCGTGGAGATGAATTTTAAGACACAAACCTGTGTGCCGTATGTTGGTTGGTTTTTTTCTCTCATGATCTGATCTGATCGGTTGTTGTACTGTGTGTGACTGACAAGAAAACAATAGGACAAATTCAAACATCAAACAGTTGCCACTTATTCTACTTCTGTGAAAAGTCTTACAGGTTGAATTTGAGGAAAAAAAAGGGTTTTAGAATGATCTGCTTCTCTTGGCAGCATGACGGTGAAACATTTGATCGGGAGGAGGATGGATTTACAGCTTCTGAGACGGGAGACATCAAGTGTGATTTAACGATTCCTGCTCTCAACACTCTTCTGTCCCATTGGACTTGAACGCAGGATCGTTTGGCCCTCAGTGAACGGCTGTGAGACTTTACCAAGTCGTATCAGAACGAGGCTCGTACATGGTGCATGACCCATAAATCATGATAACCTGCTACCTCCTTCTGTCTGACCCTTAACGTCCAAACTGTACTTCACGGGAAATGTGCTCTGAGCCAGATCAAGTTCAGTGTATTTAAAAGTCGCTACTAACAAACACAATTCAGCACCAGTTAACAACATCAATGAAAAACAAGGAAGTTACTGGGCCTGTGTGTTTGTTGTGTGTGTGTGTGTGTGTGTGTGTGTGTGTGTGTGTGTGTGTGTGTGTGTGTGTGTGTGTGTGTGTGTGTGTGTGTGTGTGTGTGTGTGTGTGTGTGTCACGTGGAGTAGAAAACATTAATAATGTCTGTTTAAGCTGTAGTCAAAGATTTACAGCAGAGATTTACACAACATTTTTTATTTTCTCCTTTATGAAAACAAACTCTTGCCATGGACAGTATAGCCTATTGGTAATCTCTTAATATCTAACAGTATTATTTGAGGGGTATGGAAAATCTCTATTTCAATAGAGGAATTCACTGATCCTGAGCCTGTCGGCCTCCTGGTGCAGTCAAAGCTTGGCTTAAGATGTGGTGGCCTATACATCCTCAGGCTTGGCTTAACTTGTGTCCGTATGAGCAGGAGATTAGACCTGTTGTTTCTATAAGTCTTTCACTACGTAAAAAGTGTGTTTTAAAAAACAATAAAATCACGTTCATATTTAGTTTCTGGTTGCTGCTGGACATCACAGTCAAATGTGAATGAACTTCACAGTTGCATATCTTTAATATTTCAACTTGAGCATCAAATCTGCACGAATCCTGGGGGTCTATGAATCCGCTTCATAAATGATATTATAAATAAATTAGAGAAAAAAATGGAAAAGACCAGGGGAAAATAACGAGAAAGAATTTCAGTTTCTGATGAGTTATTTTACTCAGAAACTGAACACAAACACACTAAGGCTAATTTACGCTGCCTTTATGTACGAAAAAATTTGAAGAGATGAGAGTTTCTGACAATAACAAACAACGGTGAAGGAGGTTGTGATAATGTACCTTGTAAAAAGACTTAATAAAAATAAACACCATGTAGATACATGTAGTTTCTTACCAACTTACTCTCACTTTAACCCTGATGTCCTGTCTGTGCTCGTCACGTTATGTCTCGAGTTGTGTGCTCGTTGAAAATGTTTTTTCAACGTGTTAAAATGCGTGTCTCATGAAGTGAATCAAACAAACACAAAGTAAACCTCAAGTACTGTACAAGTCCTAATAACCTCTGATTAGTGATGGTGTTCATCGTTAGCGTGTAAATTGAGTGCAAGTCAGCGGGGGAGTGAGGAGGGAGGGAGCAGCAGGGTAATACTGCGCGGTACAAGGAGACCTGTAGGGCTTATAGTGTGTGTCTGCCCTGATCCTGAAGCAGCGGCGGCAAAACGAAACACAGGAGCAAAATATCGTCTCAATATTGGCTAAGCATTCAGCAATCGCTGATCGCTCTGACTATCCATCTCCTGTCAGCACAACCCTTTGTCAACCCGATAGCAGGAGCCCTGTGTTCAGTCCCAGTGCCCAGCTGCTGAGGAATAGCTTCAACATGTCAAAAATATCTTGTTTCTATAATTATTGAAAGATTTGCTGCTTCCTCATAGCCTTTGATTTAAGCTAGGTGACACAATCTGTACTACATATATAGAGAATATTTGTGAAACAAACTTAAGATTGAAATGCAGTAAGTACTGTACTTTGTGTAGCTGACATCTTGATTTTCTTTGGAGGATTTCTTTGCTGAGGATCTAAACAATAATCCCACACTGATACACAGCCTATCTCCTTAAACTACCACCTGCAATTTCACAGCGGTCACTTAAATCACTGAGCTGTCACCAAATCAAACTGTTGTAAGTCAACATGACGGAGCAGGATGGTCCGCCATCCCCCGCACCTCGCTCCTCAGTTTCAACTGGGCTCTGTGCACGATTGGCTGGACGCCAAGAAGCTGCTGCACCACTGAAGATATCCAGGCCTGATGCTCTGCTTGCCAGTAGTAAAATACAGTTTGGCAAATGGGCCTCGGAGGTTGTGTGTGGGAACTGCAGCACAGTTGCTGAAGGTTTTTGTGTCTGTCTTAAGGCAGTGACAGTTATCTGCAAGTGCTTGTTGGGAGATGCTGGATGTCTGTAAAAGGAGGGAATTCAGTGTTTACACATGAGGCATGAAGAGGAAGCAGATGTAAAAAAAAACACTTGTAAAGCACTGTTGCTGGGAGTTCAGGCAAGAGGAGCTGAAAAGGAGCTGTGCAAATCTTCACTGAGATAAGTGGCAAGTGAAGATATAAAAAGTAAGAGGAGAAAAATGTTCAATAGGACCTGGGAGCATGGGGGACTGCTGAGGAACTTTGCAAAGTCCCAAAAGGAGGACGCCTGCAAGTTATGCTTATGAATGGTGCTAACTATTTGGCTAGTTTTAAAGTACGCTTGTCAATCAAACATTTAAATGAGACATATTATGCTCATATTCAGGTTACAATTTTTAACTTGGGTTACTTGAAACAGGTTTCCATGCTCTAATGTTCAGAAAACGCCCCATGCTCTCTATTGCTGCAGCTCCTCTTTTCAGCCTCTGTCTGAAACGTTTGGTTTTAGCTCCTGTTTCTTTAAGGCCTCCCTCCCTATAAAGCCCAGTCTGCTCTGATTGGCCAGCTGGCTCTCTCTGTTGTGATTGGTCAACTGCTTCCAGCATATGTAGGTAATGTCTCCACACTTGCTTTACCTGAATTTTGATGGGGGGGGGGGATTGAAGACTGAAAGCAAGGTGTGTATTATGCAAATGACATTAGGGTGACGCAGAAGTATCGTCCGAACAACTGACGAGGTTTTTCAGGAGCTGCAGGAGCAGTGTTGTCTAAAAACCCATAAGACCCATAAGACACTAGAGGAAAGGGGAAAAACTGGGGGGAAAAAACACAATGTCTAAAAGTTAAATAGATTTCACCCCCAACATTTCTCATGTCTCTTAAACCCTGAAGCATTTGGTTCAAGTTCAGACTTTACTGTTATGTTGCCTACAACAGGAGAGTAACTGATTGAAACAGGGGAGAGATGCTCTCAGCTGCAGCTCTCCATAAAAACTCAACAGTGATCCAATACTTGAACTCACTGTGACGTCAGAGCGAATGAAGAGCAGAGGTCACCTGAAGATTATCCTCATCACAATATGTCGCTCGCTTTGATCTGCGCAAGTTTAAGATGAGCAAAATAGTTAATAGTTCCCATAAACCACCAACTGTCTTTCTACAGAGAGAGAGGGGGGGTCTGCAACATTCAGCCTCTAAAGCAACATTATAATATAAATAACCTGTCAGTTGAATAGACTGAGGTCATTGGTGGAGAGCAGACTGATGATTGTACTTGTTGATTTTATTTGATATATTGACATATACGTACAAAATGTTTAAATGCATTATCCGTTTTGTGCAGTAACTACTAGGTAAGCGCTTCTATTTTAAAGTATTTATTAGTTTCGTATTCATTGGTTCTGTCTTTTGTCCGATTATTAACTAGATTTGTATTATTATATATATATATATATATATATTTACAGTATCTGTTAAATGCACAGTATTTAGTTTCTCAGCTTTAAATTCACACTCTGCAGTCCTGCAGTGTAGCTGCTACTGCCAGCGCTATGATCTTTCACAGGGTTTGTCTTGAAAATGTCCAGAAATAAATTCCGTGGGTCATAGAGCTCTGGGTGTTTTTCAGTCTCCACAATAATACTGTTTCAGAATAAGAACCTTTTAAAAACAAATGAATGGATTCAGTCAACAGAAATGCTGTTTTTATTTTTGTGTTGCAAAAGTGGTTTGTTGTGATATTTTCAACAGCAGAGCTTTGAAGTTCCGGATAAACCTTAATGTCAATGAAAAAGGAAATACTTTATTATGTTGTGCATGTGTATTCGCAGATTGCACTTGCGTGTGCGTGTGCGTGCGTGCGTGTGTGTGTGTGTGTGTGTGTGTGTGTGTGTGTGTGTGTGTGTGTGTGTGTGTGTGTGTGTGTGTGTGTGTCGACCCTGCAGGGTCCCAGTGAGTCAATTCTGTTATCTGAACAAAACCCATCAGACATCTATTTATCTTGGTGTGTGTGTCAGAGCAGGCTGGGGAGTCTTAGTTCAACAATTTTTTCAAAACAAACTCCTTCTGTCAAAGCTGCTGTTGGACAGAAGACGTCTGAGCCGGAGATGCTGCGGAGGGGAACTGAGGCCAAAGATCCATTCTCTGGAGAAGAGAGGAGTAAAAGACATCACAAGGGAAACATTTTACTCGAGATGAGCTCAAGTAATTTAGAAGTGTAACTTTTATATATGTAGAAAAGTAAATCTGTAACAAAGGATGGTGAGAGTCCCAGATTGTGAAGTTTTTCTCTTTATTTCTCTTCCTCATAACTTTTCCTCTTGTAATTTTTATCTCTAGTATTTCAGTTTATACTTTCTTTTCCTCTAGAGAGCACATTTATTACGTTTGACATGTGACTTTATCAAGCCTGCAGAGGCAGTGGGCCGCGTTTGTCTTGATCATCCACCTCTAATTTTAGTGTATTAACCTCTGGGCACGATAACACCACCGCTATCTGCAGTCCATCCAGTCAAAGTACGTTATCCATTCTGAACGGCTCCCGGATGAGATAAGGGGGGGAAACCCTACTGGAAAATGTACAGTGAGGTTGAAGTAACAATCTAAATAACATTAGTGCAGATTGTATTGAGATTAATGCATCATTTATCATGAGTCTGAAGAAAGACAAATGAGCAGTGCACTTTGTGAGGAAAAATGTTGTTAGCCGAGTTTCACTGTTGAACTTTTAGCAACCTGTTTAATGTCTAAGACAAAAAAGTGGAGTGAAGCGAAAATACATAAAAGTTTGATTCAGAAAATTGATGATACATTTCCGGACTCAGTATGCTAACTCAATGCATACCCTGTATAATGTACTTGTAAAGGTACTTTACTCTAATTTACCTGCAGTCATGCAAGTTGTGCATGAAAACACCTTTGAGAATCAGTTATTTTGAATTAAATTATGTTCAAGTAGATTTTTTCTACTATTCACAACTAATTTAGACTTACAAACACTTTTATACAAATGGAAAGCTGAGGGACAATAGTAACACCTTCTCAATCTAGACTTTAAAAATGGTACAAAGAGTTTATAGCGCATCAAATTCAACTATAAGCTTAATAAAATAACTTTAAATGACTAGGCGCTATATAAATATAACTATCAGGGTACTTAAAGGATCTATGTACATTTTACATTAATGTTGTCAAGTAGAATGTGTGGTCTGTCATTCGGTCACTGTGCCATGTTCAGTATTATACATTAGCAGTGCATCACAGGTCCACAGTCCAGACCACCTTTGTTTAGAAGATTGAAATCATCATTATACTCACCGCCATGCTATTTATTAGTCTTTAGGTGACTGGGACTTAAAGCAACACAATGTAAGAATAGCTCTCGGGTACACCTGGGGTCCCCCTACAGGAAGAAGGCGTAATTCACATCTTTAATCGGTGTCGTTGGGGTTTGAGCCTCTCATTGGACAGTGGTACACATGGATTTAGTGACAAGTAGATGGAAAAGGAACCAGCAACCTCACAGGCCAGAGAACCATGTCGACTGACAGAGTAAAGTAATGTTACAGGATTTTAAAAATGACCACAGTTACATGGTGCATTCCAGGTGTTCCAGAAGTGCTGTGGTAATGACAGAGATGCCATTCTCTCTATTATAAGTTTGTGTACCATCAAAATCATTTTAAAGCTGTCATTTTAGTGTTAAGAAATATCACCACATTGTGTTGCTATACATCTGTTACACAACCAGCATACTCTCAATTGGTGAGCCCCCACATTACTTTGAATGCATCTGGACATACTCTTGTGTAAATAAATTAAAAAATCGTGAATTAAGGCTAAGTGTGTAGAATTCAGTGACATCTAGTGGTGAAGTTGGATGTTGCAGCCCAC
The DNA here is from genome assembly GCF_022539355.2 of Hippoglossus stenolepis. Classification (NCBI taxonomy): domain Eukaryota; kingdom Metazoa; phylum Chordata; class Actinopteri; order Pleuronectiformes; family Pleuronectidae; genus Hippoglossus; species Hippoglossus stenolepis. The sequence continues at coordinate 10,895,772 of NC_061484.1, read as the reverse complement.
CTCACCCTCCCCTCTAAACATGAAGGAGAACCTGTTGTAGCCTTCAGTTGTCATAAAAACTCAAAAAGATGTGTAGCCTGTCCAGTTTGGACAAATGTAAAAAAAAACATGGTAGCCACCACAGAGAGGACCCGCACCCGATGTTTAATAGTATTTAAATATAAAAGACCCATTCTAGGGTAAAGAAAACAACTATTGTAAAATTTTGATGATCACAAACAAGTGAAAACATCACCAGAATAATTATATATTCACATTCTGCCAATAGATCCCGTCCCTTAAATCTTACACACTGGACCTTTAAGTAGTCAAATACTTTGCAAATCTCAGACCATGTACTTGACATCTCTAACACCATAGTGTCAAAGTGCAACAAGTGACATCTGCATGAATGTAAATCCAGTAAATATTAGCTCCTCTCATGGCTTCTGGAAGCTGCATCCAAAATAAAACTCTCGCTGTAGTGAAGTGACTGGAAAGCCCCAAAGTTAACTATATAAATACGAAGTACATCAGGGTCATTGTGTTTACTCGGACTGACAGCGCTGTCAATTTGCAGCACTCAGCATAGGTCAGTGTCACTTGACCCACCTAAGCTCCATTTATCTCCCAAGTCTTTGACCAAATGTGGATGTTGTAGCTGCTGTTAAAACGGAGCTGACTGGTAAACCCGACTCTGAGACTTCGCTGAGGAATCCTGTGGCTGCCACCGAGAAAATGAAGCTAATGTTTTTAAAATGTGTGAAACTGACATATAATCATTTTAGCTGCTGCGCTCATATTGCTAACTCAACTCACCAGTGGTGGAGGAGGTAATCAAACATTTTACTGATGTCAAAGTACAAATAAATAGTCAAACATGTTTTGAAGTAAAAGTTAAAGTGTCACATTACTTTTCTACCTGAGTGAAGTACCTTTTACTTACACTTTAAGTATTAAAGTAAAAGTACTTGCAGAGAATAGCCTGTTCCCTAATGCAACAGTCTGCTATGTTACCTCTCCACTCTGATTGGATCAGTGGAGCAATTCGAATATGTGTTCTTAAGAGGGTTGTGAATTAGGCTCGATGTGAACATGCACCTCAATGCATTGTATAAATGTAGTGGAGTAGAAAGTATAGATATTTGCTGGTATATGTAGTGGAGTAAAAGGGAAAAGTACCTTAAACTCAATCTACTTAAGAAAAGAACAGATGCATGAAAATGTACCGAAGTACAATTACGACGTAAACTTACTTTGTTACACCCCAATGACTCTGTTAATTCCTGGTGAAGGCTGCAGTGACTGTGAGGAAGACTTCAGTGAAATGATCTATTGAGCTAAACCGGATCATTCACTCAAATGGAATCATTTCCATGTCGCCTCAGTCGCTGCTTGCAGGGATTCAAGGCCAGGACCTGCTGTCTGCTTCGGCCTATAAAGGTTTAACATGTCTAAAGAGGCTATTACAATCAAATTGAACGGCACCGAGGGATTGAAAGGTTAGTGAATGACGTCAGGGAGGACTGTACTGTATCAGAGACGGGAGGACACACTGCTGCTCAGTTACACTTTACACACACTCAAAGTTGCTACAATCAGGATGAGGAAAACAAAGATATGCAGCAGCCGGTAGTTTTCTTTTTTTCATTAAGTTGTCATCCCTTTCAACCACTTCTGTTGAAATCGCTTGCTGAGTGATTTTCCAATTCAAAATCACATGTAACAATTCATATTGTTACAGGAAACAAGTCAAAGTGATTGAGTGGTTTTTGGATTGAGAAATTATTTTCCTCTCTTGTCTGTCGCCCTCGTGCTGATAAATGACTGGACGTGAACAATAAGCAGCTGAAATCATATTCTACTGTTGTCAGTAAAACAGTCTTTGCTTTGTACCATGCAGTCATTATTCTTCTTTACGATGTGTTACTCATCTGAAAACTATTTATCATATCCACAATCAATCTTCCCTGCAGAGAAAGCCTGCAAAACAATGACCCCACCTAGCAACAGGTTAGCTATTTTGTTATTTAACGAACCTCTAATCAATCAACAAAAAACACATTTTTAAAATGTAGGTCTCTGGATTCATTCTATCTCAGCTGAATAATCATTTCAGTCATGATTTTATTTTTTTTACGAAAAAAACTTTTTTTCTTGCTGTAACTTTGCATCAGGTTCTTTTGACTAAAGACTAAATTAAAAGTCTGTTGCCAGTTTCAACAAAGGACCCAAAGGCAGAAGACAGGTTCAGGGGAAAAACTAAAATGTCTTTTAATTCAGGCCAAGTTCGATACACTGAATAGCAAAGGTGCTTGAACCTATAAAATCAGGGTCCAAAGAAACTAAGTTCCAAAAATCAATAAATGGAAAAAGCTGGCATGCGCAACAGACGTGGAAAAAGACAAAGTGACAAAGGAAACACAGAGACTATAAACACTAGGGAGGCAGGGACGATTGAACACAGGTGAAATGCTGGGAAAAGGTGTAGACGATCACAAGGGCGGCACCGGACACAGGACAAAGGCAGGAAATAAAGTAAAACATACACAAGGAAAGAACATTTCCGACAGAGTTGAACAACCAAACAGAACACAAATCCAAACACAAGAAAAACAAGACAAATGGCCATAAAGTAAGAAGTCCATAAAACATCAAATCCAGGCCAAAAACCAGTCTCTCAATAATTCATTGTTCCAGGGCCAGAATCAAGACAGAATCCAAATGTTTCAGTGCAAGTAAGAAACATCAGTGCTGACTCACTGACGGGCTTCCGAGTTGAGAGTTGAAAATGATGCACAGACCTGTCAACCAAGCCCTGGAGAAAAATGTACAATCTGCTGCCACCATTAACCTGAAACTCTATATGTTAATGGAAGCAAGTGGATTTGTTCTTATTCTGTTCAATGGTCCAGTTATCTGAACATCTGCAGCAGCTTGCAGTGCATGTTTATTTTTAAGTGCTCTTAAAATGGTGACCTATCCTACTCGGCCGAGAAAACACATTTTGGCAGCAGCGCTAAGGAAGATGAAAATGTGCAGAAGAGGCAAAGAACAATACAGATGGTTTCTGTGGTGCATGGAGCTTCAACTCATCTTCTATCTGAAGACATAGGTGGCTCAAAGCCCAAGTTAAATGTAAGCATTGTACTTTTTTTATTAGATTTAATGGTATGTAATACTCAAAAACAATATATCAACTTCACATTAAAATTCCACTTGAAATGGCGTCATTTACACCGTGTTTTTAGCCTAAATGTCTGCTGTGATCACAGGACTTTTAGGCTTAAAACACATTGTAAATGATGCTGTTGCGAGTCGAATCTGAATGTCGGGGCTTCTGGAAACTTGGACGACACCACAGGTGCAGTATTGAGGCATTTTATGAATTTTCTGTTGTTTTTTTTATGTTTGAAGAACCTGTCTCCATTTACTTCAGTTGTATTGGATTTGGCTGAAACTCCAAAAGTGTTTTCTGGAGTCAAACACTTGCCACAAACACCCGCCCCTCCATCAGCAAAGTGGTGAGTAGATAATGAGTGACTTTTCATTTTTGGGTGAAGTATCCTTTATAGTCAGCAGTTTCAGTCACAAATCTCTCAAGCAATCTTAATGACTCCATGACATAAATACAACAAGTAATGCATAAATTGCATTACTAATAAATTGTTAATTTAACAATTAATACAAAACGTGTGAAAATCTGTGACAGTTGCATCGTGCTTTGAAGCAGAGAACATGGAGCTCCTGCATCTGAGACACATGTGTTTTATAACAGAACATTTAATTGGAGAAGATCCTTGTTGCACTTTCCACCACAGTTGATGAATGTCACGTTTAAAACTAGTCAACATCACATGTTGATTTGGAACGACAGTGGAAACCTGAAGCAAGCTGAGAATTTGATGATTTTACACAACTTAAGATCTGATTCTGATTAGTCAGTTAAATCTTAGTAAATCTCTGCTGTGCCTTGTAATGGGCTCAGTTTGCTATATGTATCCAAACTGTGATTGAGGATAATCAGAAGTTACATGTTGTGGATTTATTTTGTTATATGCAAACACTAACTGCAGATCTCTGTTGGTTTTCTCCCCACGTGGCCCACAAGGTAAAGGTCTCTGGGAACCACAGACTTGATGTGGAAGTGGCTTCATGACAAGTAAAGATGACCCAGGACACGTGTATATACATAGATCTCTGGGAAAAACATGTCACCAGACACTCCAGGGGAATCATGCATGTGTGGGACACAGGAGCTGTGCCAAAAATAAATACAGACCTCTTGTTTGGAGATGGTTAGAGGAATGCAGCCCCCCCCCCTTCCCTTCTCCAACAACTTATTTTCACAGGATTGAAATGGGAAAAAGGCAAAGATACTGCTGAAGCACCAGTCACATTCAATCTCATCATATTAAGTTTAGTTAATTTGGGAAATTTCTTCAGGCCTCGTCCCTGGAGAGTGAAACTATCTTGATACAAAACAATTCAACTGTAAAACCTCTTTTTCCCAAAATAAACATATAGGGCATAATATAAATATAGATAGATAGATAGATAGATAGATAGATAGATAGATAGATAGATAGATAGATAGATAGGATTAAGTAATATCACAAATTTGTAATATTTTACACTGTGATGACCCATTTTCCAAACTCAGACAGCAGTTAGTTTTTATTCATTTTTCAAAACTTAAAAACAGAATAAAATAAATCATCCATGAAAGTGAACGTAATCCATTGGTTAAAACTGCATCGTCATCATGTTATGATGCTGATATGATCTAGGACCATTGTGAAAGACCTCATTGTTTGCATGTTGAAGGAAGTCCAGACCTCTAACATTGGAGGGTCACACACTATAAGGTGGATGTGGTTGAGGCTGTTTATTGAATTAAAATGTTGCTGTTTGGTAGGTGACCAGGATCAACTGGATGGTAAAGAAAATGTATAAGTGCATTATACACAAACTGTACACAAATAAAAACTAAATATAGGCAACAAAACATTACTTGTAAAAATAGATAAGATTTCTCAGGATTTTAAACATTTCTACAGGTTCATTTAATTCTAACTGAAATGAATGGGGCCCATCAGCTCTAATTAAAACTAGTGTCAAACTAGAATGTAGGCATGTAGAGCGCATTCCTTAAATTCAATCGATCTGCACCTAGTTTTACACACTATCTTTTAAAACATCAATGAATTATTCTCAGGGAAATTAGTGAAAATTTAAATGAAATGCTCTATCTTACAATGTTTAGAAAGAAATTCTTTTTATGGGTTTTTTTGTGCGTCATCTCAGCCCTCCACCAAAAAGAGTAGTTTTTGTGTTATCCTGTTTACAAACAAACATAAAAAACAACCAACAAGCGGACGAGCAGGGGTGAAAACATAACCTCCTTTGTGGAGATAAAAGCTTTTTTCAAGTAGACTTGTTGCCAACGGGATAAAACATGTGAAACCACCAATACCTGCTCTTTGGCCTGAACACCTTACAAAGAAAAACTGTCTGATCCCCTCCACGTACAGACATGACTTCAGTGCTACATTCACTGGATTCAGCTGTGAACATCAAAAACATAAGCAACTCATGACACAACACCACCGAAATGCTTCAGCACTGAAGCGATTGTTATGAATTATGCATCCATTGTACCTGAATACACAATGCACAGCTCCATAGAACCAAACAGGGGATTTTTCAAATAGCTCCACCGTGATGCCTGTCTTTCCCCTCGCAGACCAGCAGGCTGCTCTTTAACACACAGACAGTTTGCTGTGGGCTGCCAACCCAAACAGTGAAATCACATACTCCGCGGCTCATGGTACAGTGAGCGCACTCGTCCAAGCGTGGAGGGAGTACAAGGAGGGAGGGAGGTATTAGGTTCTCTTCCCCGGAGATCAGACGCACCGGAGGCGCTCTGCTCGTAAGGTCTCAGCCAGCTGTACGGGCCTCTGCAATGGAGATCCACCACTCCTCCCGGATTGAAACACTGGGGGGGCTCAAATGAGCCTACACTGAGAATGTAATATATTTATTTAGTAATTGAATTAGTCCAATTCAAAAATTTATATCACCACAGCCACCTTTTGGCCAGCACAAATTTGAGACAGATTTAGCTCAACAATAGGAGTTGGTAGATGGTTGGAATGTTGTACCATGTTATATGTTGTATTAGTATATAATATATATATACACTACCGTTCAAAAGTTTGGGGTCACTTAGAAATTTCCTTATTTTTCAAAGAAAAGCACTGTTTTTTTCAATGAAGATAACATTAAATTAATCAGAAATACACTTTTATACATTGTTAATGTGGTAAATGACTATTCTAGGTGGAAATGTCTGGTTTTTAATGAAATATCTACATAGGTGTATAGAGGCCCACCATTTCCAGCAACTATCACTCAGTGTTCTAATGGTACATTGTGTTTGCTAATCGCCTTAGAAGACTAATGGATGATTAGAAAACCCTTGAAAACCCTTGTGCAATTATGTTAGCACAGCTGAAAACTGTTTTGCTGGTGAGAGAAGCTATAAAACTGGCCTTCCTTTGAGCTAGTTGAGTATCTGGAGCATCACATTTGTGGGTTCGATTATACTCTCAAAATGGCCAGAAAAAGAGAACTTTCATGTGAAACTCGCCAGTCTATTCTTGTTCTCAGAAATGAAGGCTATTCCAATGCGAGAAATTGCGAAGAAACTGAAAATTTCCTACAACGGTGTGTACTACTCCCTTCAGAGAACAGCACAAACAGGCTCTAACCAGAGTAGAAAGAGAAGTGGGAGGCCCCGGTGCACAACTCAGCAAGAAGACAAGTATATTAGAGTCTCTAGTTTGAGAAATAGACGCCTCACAGGTCCTCAACTGGCAGCTTCTTTAAATGGTACCCGCAAAACGCCAGTGTCAACGTCCATCTGTCAAGCATGGTGGAGGTAATGTGATGGTCTGGGGCTGCTTTGGTGCTGGTAAAGTGGGAGATTTGTACAAGGTAAAAGGGATTTTAAATAAGGAAGGCTATCACTCCATTTTGCAACGCCATGCCATACCCTGTGGACAGCGCTTGATTGGAGCCAATTTCCTCCTACAACAGGACAATGACCCAAAGCACACCTCCACATTATGCAAGAACTATTTAGGGAAGAAGCAGGCAGCTGGTATGCTGTCTGTAATGGAGTGGCCAGCGCAGTCACCAGATCTCAACCCCATTGAGCTGTTGTGGGAGCAGCTTGACCGTATGGTACGCAAGAAGTGCCCATCAAGCCAATCCAACTTGTGGGAGGTGCTTCAGGAAGCGTGGGGGGAAATTTCTACAGATTACCTCAACAAATTAACAGCTAGAATGCCAAAGGTCTGCAATGCTGTAATTGCTGCAAATGGAGCATTCTTTGACGAAAGCAAAGTTTGAAGAACAAAATTAATATTTCAAATAAAAATCATTATTTCTAACCTTGTCAATGTCTTGACTATATTTTCTATTCATTTTGCAACTCATTTGATAAATAAAAGTGTGAGTTTTCATGGAAAACACGAAATTGAATGGGTGACCCCAAACTTTTGAACGGTAGTGTATATATATATATATATGTATACATTTTACAATCTCAGCTTGCGAAAACTACTAAACCAATTTCAACCAAACCGGTTGGAGGGATGGGGAAGAACCCATTCAATTATAGTGTGGATGTGGATAAAGTATTAAACGTTTTATTTAATTTAAATCATTTGTTTTATATTTGTACTACAAGTACTAAACAATCATGTATGATTGTTCGGCCTTGAAGAAGGCATGCACTCTACTGTGTCCTTGGAGTCAACCATGTATTTTTACTGTTGTGTGTAGAACAGTGTATTAGCACCACATCTTGTATGATGTACTGCAACACACAGCTTTTCTTCTGTGCCTTTAAACCACTTAAAAAGAGTAAGGAAATACATCAAAATTCTCCTTTGTAGGGTTTAATTTTTAATATTTTCTGGATACATAGAAAAATGTATTGTCAAAACAGGAAAAGGTAGTTGCTACTTGGACGTCTAGAGAAAATAGACGAGTGAAAGAAAAACCTTTAACTGCCCTCGATCGTGAAAACTGAGACTTGCAAGAATGCTTTTGATATTTGGCACGGGTGAAGAGTTGGCATGGTAACAGTCATTATAGCACATTATCGTGTTTGTCACAATGAGATAAATTTAAATCAAATTCTTTATTTGTCTTGTACTATTGTTGTGTCCATTACTCTAACAGTGGTGGAGGCCATAGCATCTGAACACCCACATTTAACACAATGCAGAATTGTATGTATCCTTCCTTCAGGCCCAGGTGTAGATTGTCACAGTCCGACATTTGGCCAGTAATGATGAATGGTGCTGTCAACAGATATATGGCCTAAACAACACTTCAACGCCGTCACACTCATATACAATCAGTCATTCAGTCATTATTGTTTTCTATCATTAAGTGCATTGAGGTGAGCAAAGCTTAACTAGTGACAGTTTTATCAGGAACACACGTTTCGCTGCACTGAACATCTGTAATCATCGCAGAGCTCCAACAGAGGGAGACCTTTAAACCCTCACCTCGAAATTCATGTCACTGTTATCGCGCTGCCCACAGAGTCCTTCACGTGATCACAATCAGTGATGATGAATTACTGCAGCCGGAGAACATATTTGTCTTCATGGAGAATTTAGCACCAATCTGCATCATCAGCCTGATGATGGTTGCTGAAACACGAATCAGTGGAATTATAATTGCTTTCATGCTGCAGTATGAAAACATCTAATATCCAAAAAATAACATTTCTATTATTATGCGAGTTTGAGAATTTTGATTTAAAAACACCACATGCATTGAAGAGAAGAAGACGAAGAAGAAGAAGAAGAAGAAGAAGAAGAAGCACTCAGGTCCTTATTGAAGTGCCATGTTTCTACAGTAGCCCAGAACAGACAAACCAAACACAGGATTCAGAGAGGGCCTCTACCTGTCGGCCACAGTGTGTTCTCCTATGTGCTTGGAAAAGCTGGGTTGAAGGTTGTTTTATTCAGATGGTTGCAATCTGCGACCTCATTACTTCATGCCACTACTGTAAGTCCTACACTGGTCCTTTAAATAATATACCATGTACCAATTATCCAAGATGTTTCCAATAATGTTCAAAATCAGAGAATCCTCAATTTTATTCTAGGTAAAGGCACATTTCATTTTGGTCGCCTTTTGATTGCCTCATATCCACAGAGACAAATACTCCAATACAAGTAAGAGCACAAATGTATTTTCAGCAAACTGTACTTAAATATAATGTACTTATCATGGAATCTGTCACTGATATATTATTATATACATCATATTACTGGCAGATATTTACTCATGTGTTAATTATACCATCTGCAATCAGAATATATCTTAGTTCTTAGAGGTATCGGTATAGTAAGTACATCCAAGTGTGTGACTTCCTCCTGCCCCCAGCTCCATCTGGCCCACAGCCACGTTCAAGTCCTTCACATAATTGTCAATTGTAAACAGCGTTTGTGTCGACACAGAGAGGAAACTGTTGGAAGTCAAAGATTGGAGCCGGTTTATTTGGCCAAGATGTTGAACAACATGCTTAATGTGGCAATAGAAATCCTTTATGACTGTGATTGTTGAAGAGGGAGAAATACTCAGTGGACAGTACATAGGGCCACTGGGCCGGTGTTATTACTGAATGCTCTCTGCACATTAAACTGATTTATCAGAGGTAGATGAAATCATAAATTTGCAGCCGGTGGTTTGGTTTAGCCGTAACTATTCTCCTTTCACACTCCACTGGAACAACAAGTGTAGAGCGGCCGCAGCCCCACATGATGACTAGCTCCACTTAGAGGGTTTGTTTTGAGAAGCTTGGGTCAAACATCAGGTTGTAAAGGCTAAATTCCACCATGAGTTAGATAGTTGAATGGCCAAACGTCATATCTGGAAGATTGGGGGGGAATTCATGTCGCTATGTTGTCAAGGGAGACGGAGAGAGCATCTATAAAATGTGTCTCAGCTACATACACAAGGGTCTGTATATAGAGGGAATGGGCTACGAAACATGATTCATTCTGGACAAGTGCGCCATCACATGGATCCTCACCTCTGCTGAATACAATGAGGTCTACACAAGCAGGTTTGGTTGAACATAAAACAGAAGTGACCCTCTGCATTCGAGGGTCTCACTCCCACCACATCGCTCAGACACGGGACCACCTCACCAGGAGCCCACTTGCGCTGGAAAAACAAGGACTCTCAGACGCCCAGAGTCCGGTCACGGTACGTCTCACAAGTGCAACGTGTTATCCCAAACATTTTTTCGCAATCGTGCTGAATGCTGTGCTCAGTGTGTCGGTGTGGACACCCAGGGCTGTGTTAGCTTTAACCACACCTCCCCCCTCAGCCAAAGTTGTGAACCTGGGGAGAGTTTATTATTTCTACTCAATTAGAGCTTAACCTGATCCTCCGGAGGGCCCGTTCATAGCTCCGCACCCAAATATGAAAATGTATTTCATTCAGGGCAAGGTAAAGTGGCTCATTAATTATTTCCTTATCAGACTAATTGAGGATGGCATCAGACGGACACTTGGCTTTGTAAGTAATTATCAAGTCCTCGTTTGCAAATATACATCCGCTAGGTGGGCCGCTTCAGAAACATGTTGTCGCCGTAGTAACGGTCACATCAGCAAATCACAACATCGAAATTGAAAATCATCTCCCCCACGATAAGGAAGTGGAGGACATATTGATCTTCTCCAGAACTGTAATGTCTCTGTCAACATAAGGCCTTTAACATCCTGTACTCACCAGTAATGATCGTGGTGTTTGGTCATAGCGTATCGTTTTCACCATGATCTGCAGCCTCCGTGTGTTTAAACGCAAAAAACCACCATGACACATTAATGGAAACCAGCTGAGCACGGTTGGCACTTAAAAGTTAACATAAACCTTTTGTGCGGCTAATAAACTGAGCAGCAGTGATTATTGTGGAGGTGAAACTCTGATAGGTGGCTCCTCAGAGAAAACAATTAGAGGCCTTGATAAAAGCTGGAAGAACCAGGCTGGAATCACACTGATGAGACCACAAGGTATTTTTAACATCTGAATAAATACTAATGTTATTTAAAATCATAATCACTCTGGCTGGTGATGGTTAATGAGCTCTTGGAGACAGTTAAACAATCGGCTGGGTTTACATGTGGGTTAGGTTAAGATAGCAGGAGAAAATTTCCTTTTAACGAGTTGATGTTCCAAATTATTATAAATGTTTACATTTACCAGTCATTCACAGCCTACTACCATCACACCCCATTGGATGAAATGAAGTGATACCGCTCAACATCCGACATGTTCCATATGTGTTCATTTAAATTCATTTCAAGGTGGATTTTAATTAAATAACAGTTTAAAAATAAATAAAATCTTGAAATTCAAACGATCATGTCTGTATGATCAAGTTTCCCTTTCACTTAAAGTGTCAGCAGTGCACACTTCAACCATTTCACTTTAATAAAATAAAAAGATGACCAAATGCTAACTAATTTCAATATTTATCATTGACATTAGATTTACATCATTTTATATATGTAGCCTGCAAATTGGGCAGCTTTGGCTTAGAAGGTAGAGCGGGTGGTCCACTAACCGGACGGTCAGCGGATCAATCTTCCCCAGTCTGTGTGCCGATGTGTCCCTCGGCAAAATACTGAAGCCCAAATTCCCCCTGACGGCTGTACCTGCAGTGTATGAGTGATGTCTGATTAAGTGCTGCACCTAGATGCACTGTGTGAATGGATGAATGGCAAAACTTTACTGTAAAGCGCTTTGAGTGCTCATCAAGACTAGAAAACTGCTAAATAAACGATGACACTTCTTTCAACCAATGTTACTCTACTGCCTTGCTTTCACGCACACTCTCAGTAGCAGCATGTGGTGCTCATGTATAACTGACTCATGTTGGCAGAAACTAGACAGAAACAGAGACAGTAAATACTAAACTAGTGAGTAAGTAAATACTTCTCTAAATGTCAGCAATGCACCAACTTTGTTTGCCCATCCCAAACACGAAGATATTTTCAATAACAACATTTTTACAAACTGAGCTATTCCACAGTCTTTTCACACACCCACTTGTCAACTGCAGAAGCACCATCTTGGCTACAAGGATTTGGGAATCATGGTTTATATATATATATATATATATAAAGATTTCAGTCTGATAGTAAAAGGACCATCTCAGTGATCTCACCGTACATAACTGTTGGACCAGCATAACAGATCTGACAGTAAACTGAGGGGAATCCCATGTGATGGAGGCGTGTAGACAGTCCGAGCACTAAGATGCTGATTGGTTGCATAATGCAGCAGGAGTATGAGGGTGTGAGGGTGGATCAGTTTCAATATCAGTCCATAGCTCAGTAGCATGGCAAGACAGTCACACCAGTGCACACAGACAACAAAGGCATTGATAGAAGGACCATGTGAGAAAATGTAGGTGTCCTCTGAGCATGCCTGTAAATCAGTGAGGGTGGGGCTTTGGCTGGGAGCACCTTGGCTCTGCTCTCTATCTCTGTCTTCATCTTATTTCTCTTATTTTCCTAAATCAGGCTCATGGAATTCTTTTAAATGAACTCCTGCATATTAAGTTGCAGTGACATATTTTTTTAGTCTTTTTTAATTTGCGTGACGGGATTACACATTATTAAAATAATGCTGAGATGAAAGCGAGAAAATTGGCTGAGACATTGAAATAAACCACTGGGCTTCTCTTATTGCCACGGCTACACATGTTAACTACACTAGATAAACCAGAGCTGGTGTTTGTCCTGCCGACCTCATTCTACTGGCCACACACAAGGGCACACAACTGAACACACATCCACACACACATGCCATCCAATCACATTAACTTACAAACACATATAGGGTCCCTTACATCAACATATATGCATACATCCTAACCTTGACCCTCGTGTATTATAATGCAAACACACCCAGAAGAGCCTGCGTGACTACAGTAATGAAATAAAACATCCGGCGAATCATAGTGGTCCACAAGTATTAATTTGATTGAGTCGATAAACATTTATGTTCTGAATCCGGACCCAGCGGACCCAGCTCTTTAGAGGAGGGGTTGCTCTTTTGGGGCCAGTTGGTTTCCATCTCGCTCCTTTTCAGCGCACACTTACTGTTCCAGCTCCTAGTCAGCAAAGTTTAAAATTTGGGGGTGGCTTTAGTTTTCTTCTGTTTCTCCTTTCATAATAACCAGTCCTTCTGTTTAGTGCAACAAATCCCAGAGACCTCTTCTTCAACCTCGGCACATGGTGTCATGATGTTTCTGCCCTTTTGATAAATGACTGTCTGGGGAAGGTTCCCTCTCTGCAGTCCGTCCTCTTGATCACCTCCCAAATGCTCCGCTGCTATCAACACCACTGGTTTACAAAATATGGCATTCTCTTTTTGGTAAAAATTGCTAAAGTATGATCAATATGTGCATCTCAACAGATCAGCCTTTCTACACTCCTACAGAGAGGTTTGGCAGAAATCTGTGCAGAAAAAAAGTCTCAATAAACATTAAGACAAGAACAAGTTACACTGGATAAAGGAGAAAAATGCTCAGTGGGATTATTTGGCTACTATGCGAGGACACTGCTCTTAATCCAATTTGTCTTCAGTTCAACAATAAAGAAGGTGGAAAAACCAGCTTCTTTGGTGAATTTAAACCTTTCAATAGAAACAATTGGTAAATACTTAGATTCGATTTTCGGCAATTCCTTCCCGTTAATTTCCTCCTGCATTCAGATTAACTACAGTGTCCCTATTCCAAACTTTATTCTGAGAATGGGACAATTTCACCTTTCCCTCCTTCCAAATACAGAATCATTGGTAGCAATACAGAGAGTGACAGTGAGAAAAGGAAATTTAAGTGAGAAAAAAAACCCTGGATCCGAACCAAACTTTAATCGTCTCTTTCCTTGAACCATACCTCATCCTTCCACCCTTAAAACGTCTTCATCAATTTGATGTGTTTGCAGCATGTGTTGTCAAATTTATTCATTTGCTTGTTCTTTCTAGTTGAATGTTATTTCTTTAGTTGCGGTGTATTGAACTTTCCGAGCCAGTCACAACAAGAAGTCAAAAGTTAAAATGTTTGATGCAGCACTGTGGTCTGAGCCCCTGATTTGGAGATTTTATAAAATATCTCGACTGTGACAAACCAAACAGAATCCGATCTGCAGTGGAGTGAGACAGAGCTCAGTAGCAGAGGAATCACAGAGAGGGAGCAGCCGTCACCACAACACAGAGCTGTGTGGCAGACAAGATCGGATCTGAACCATGAATCAGACCAAACAGACGAGGTGGAGCTCTCCATCTGCTCAAAAGTAAATAGACAAATCTGAATGTTAGAGTGGGCTTTAATGCTCTGAATTATTTAGTTTACAGTCGCTGCTCTGGCTAATGCAGAAATCCCAGATTGCAATCTTATGTTGGTATAAGCCTCTTGTGTATCTATCCCACAGATCATTCATCAATGGCTGCTCTCTATCAAGGAGCAGGAACCACTGTAAGTGCACTGCACTTCAGGAAGAGCATTTTACCACTGAAGTGATGAAGACATATATTTGTGTTTTGAGTTATCGTCGTCTGATGAAGAGCCTCACCTCCTCATCGTGATCCAAACTGATTATTTCATCGGGACACGTCTTTGGAAATAAATGCTGATATTAAAGCAGTCCAGCAGTACAGATTTTACGCTCTCCTGATTTCACCATATGGTGCAGTCCAGATCAGTGGCAAATGATTTATAATGTAAACGATTTTCAGTGTGTGTCATTTTCAGTAAGTTTTTAGACATGAACTCCAGGGGATGTCCAGAGAGTTGGGTCTGGAGTTTCTCCAAGCAATGCAGGAGAGTGGCCCAGCATGTAGAGGTATCATGATAATTGTGCGGATCACATGTTTTTGTTTACAGCACATTGACACCGGCACCATATCACCAAAAGCTCACTTGACATCTTTGTCACTGGCCTTTACGTAAGGCACTGCCTTTTCATACTGAAGTAGTGTTATTGTTTTTGTTTTTTTCATGTTTGTAGTCACATTTTAGAAATATCATCAACACACCCACTCACTCGCTGTGAATCCTGCAGAGGATCTCCTGCTTTGTTCTCACATCGGAAGATTCAGACATTATCCACAGTTATTACTAAAGAGGCCTGGCAGGAGAAACTCTGAGGAAAGGCTGCAGGCTCTCACTGGGACATTTGCTTCCTCACATACAACCCCTGGAGATTACACTTTGAAAAGATCCAATAAATGCTGTCTGACATCTGTCACATGCCATAAATTATGAGAGATGGAATTGTTACCTTCTAAAGAAAAGAGGTTCTTGTTGCTCAATCACTTCCATGTGCGACAAGCATGACTGCATGTGTGTATGACTGCATGTGCACGTGCATGAATAGGTGTTCAATGTAGTTAACATTCATTTCAGTATAAAGTAAACTACTACCCCACACACACACACACACACACACACACACACACACACACACACACACACACACACACACACACACACACACACACACACACACACACACACACACACACACACACACACACACACACACACACACACACACACACACACACACACACAGTGATGTTCAGATGTTAGGGCCATTTGATTCTCTTCATCACTGGGAAAACGTGCTTCATTAAAATGTCAACATCTGTGTTTGAATCTAATTTCTTCTGACATTTATAATCTCTCATCTCATTAATAATTCTATAAAAATATCTTGAAAACATCTGTCCAACAAACTTTTGATTAATTTATTTTAATGGGAAACGTTTTCTAAACCCTCAAAATAGGCTCTGTCATCCTGCTCTGTTTTGTTTGAATTATGTTCAGCTTAACGTCCGTATCACAGCCTGCAGCGTGGGGGAAAACGCTTGGCCAACAACTGTATTAGATTAGACTCTGGCAGGCTTCTTTATCAAGTAAGATATTAATTTATTCTCATGTGTTTTCTTGTTTAAGTGAGCTGATAGATTTGTTGTATTGTGAAATGAGACACACGTTTGTATCCTCGTGTGCGTCAGGTCTTTGGCCGACTTTCAGTAGTATCTGGACATATTAAAAGCCAAATCCTGTGCTTGAGCCTGGCACTGAATGCATGCCTGCTAATCTTTTTTTAGGAAGACCCCCCTTGGAGTTTGCACAAAGACGTAATATTGCTTCAATATGATGTTTATTGTTCTCTGTGTAAGAAGCTTATGTGCAGGCAGCACAGGGATGTACTGACTCCGCGGCTCGGTCTATAGTGTGATGTTAATATAACATAAGGTAAATACTTGGGATAAAAAACAATGTAGACACGCAGGTTTATTTAACAGCATAACACTCTTTGATCACATGATATGAGCTAGTGAGCCAAATATGTGCCTATAACAATAACTCACTAATATATCCTGCAAGTGTTCCCATGAGCACATGTCTCCACAGCGATAGCACTTCACTCATTATATCCTTATTACCCAGAGCAGCTTGAGTCCATTCACTGCTCCCTATACGCGCTTTAGGTTGAAGTTAATTTGAGTTCCAGTGGGGACAACAGGACGTCAGGATTGACTCAGACGGACGTACTTGTGATTGGCAGCTCGCAGGAGAACTTTCCATTAAGGGAGCTAGACTTGACCTCTGACCTCATAGGAAGTGTAAATATCCCCATCGGCCTGAAGCTAAAAGCTCAGTCAGTAAATATACTCATGATGACCACAGTGCGGGGGTCAGGGGGCAGAGGTGGGAGGAAATGAGGTATTGACCGAGACCTGAAGGACCGTATATATGGGGTTTCCTCTGACTGACCAACGCTGTGGTAAATCTGAAAGGGTTAAACTATCATCACGGATATAAGATAAGATAAGAAGTAATTTATTAGTCCCGCAATGGGGAAATTTGCAATGTTACAGCAGCAGAAGACATCACATAAGTAGCATGCAGTACTTGGGTGAAGGAGTAGAAAGAAATAGAAATATACAACAACATATAGAAAAAATATATAGATCACAAACATCTTTTTTAGAGAAAATAAGAGAATACTGGTGTCTAATTAACTGGTTAATAACATAGCTAGTTAATAAGACACAGATGGCTATGGATGCTGCCATCCTGCACTTTTGATGTCATTCAGAGCCGATACCCACGCTCGACTAATTGTCTCGTAGGGCTTAACAAGGTGCGACATCACCATTGCGATTGAACTTGGTGAAAAACGAACCACCACTGTAAAACCTGATGTTACTTCACTAACCACAAATCCCTCCTCTCTCTCTTACAGATCCTCTGCCCTTGCCTGTCCCTTCTCTTCCTCTCTCTTCCCCTCTGTCCAGCTATCAGCTGCGTCGGTCTGTAAACTCATACTTGGGAAGTGGGGAGTGAAGCGAATGGTATTCAGTGTGTTGCAATATAAATTTCACCACTCGAGGTTACATACTTAACCTTTAACATGCACATAGATTCTCTTTATATGTTCTTTTTTTAACCATCTTTTTTGATTTACAGTTTTTTTTTTAAGTTCAATCATTGTCTTAGTATATTGACGGAACAGTGTGATCTCGCTGACTGGACTAAGATCAGATCCAGTCACCTTGAGCAGGCCGTGATGTGTGTTCCCATCTGATGCTGACTGCTGTCTGCTGTCTTGCTCATGTGGATTTAACGGGACAATAAACAGCCTGTGGCTCTGTTTCCACTGAGGAGCGCTCTGTGATCTCTCGTCAACGCCACAGGAGAAGTGATAAAACATCCTACTACTGCACTCTTACATATTACAAGTTTGCAGCCTATTGGTGGCAGCTTTGTGGTGAGAGACACTATCCTTCTGCCGGATGGCATCAGGCTTTGTTCAGGAGTCCAACAAGTGTACACAGGCAACTGGACCTACTTGTGTGCCCAGTTGCCTGTGCATACATGTAGATGCAGTCCGGAATGGGCCAAGAGATACATTTCCCTCCTGTTTTCAATCAAATAATAATCATTATGATTATGCAAGAATAATTATAATACAAGAATGAACCTTTGTGATACTTCTAACAACACAATTTGTTAGGGTAGGGTTAGCCCTAATATTGAGTATGTCCAAAACCTTACGACACATCACTACAAAAGGCTCTTACTCTTACTATGTTAGTGAATTCATTAATGATGAACTGAAACTCAGTACTAAAACTCAGATCATCTAAATATGGTGTAACTACTGTAAAATGTACACTATTTGTAAGGTGAAAGAGGTTGGTCACTCTAGGTTCAGAAAAGATATCCTTGGCAAAAAAAGTTAGTGCTAGATTCTTAGAAATCTGAAATCTGTTCAACGATTATCTTATCTGTTACTCCCCAAGTATGAGTGTGTGCAAACACACATAAGCACACAGTCATTTGCTGATATGAGCACACATGTCTGACTCACAGGTCGCCCTCCCTGGTCCACCTCCATCACTCATCACATCATATGAACTACCTGAGCGTGACTTTCCTAACATTAAAAAAATGTTGGGGGATGTTGTATTATTTTGAATGTCTTTGTGCAATGTGTCCCCGAACCAACTTGTAAAACCTGGGGGCTAAACCAAGATCTTTCTTTTTTTAAGATACAATAAAGGAGGGTGAGGAAACAGCACATTTCAGATTTTGATTCCATTTCTCCTGTACTCGTGTGCAGTCCGTGCCACTTTCAGGAGCGACCTCTGATTCCTATCGATGAGACAGGAATGTAATGGTGTAAATGCTGCTCCTGAATAATGGCAGACGTTGTGTCCAAAGTGCTGCCTTCATTCTGTGTATCAGGTTCCCTTACTTGAAAGAAAAACAAAAAATGTCTACTGCACACACCAGCACTGCAGGAGGAAATGTTCATCATGTAGTGAATGTTGCTTTTCTGCCTTTTGCTTGGCAACGCTCAAATGGAGAATTTCACCTCTAAACTGCTCTATTCTACAGTTATTTACAGAGAGAAATGTTATCCAACAACAATTCAGACACTATGTATACACTAGCACAGCTCATCTGTAACATACTGTTTTAATAACCTAAATAGCAGAACTTTTGTGTCAATACCCTTTAATCAGAGACGTATCACATGTTTTAAATGCTGAACCTTTTTGTTGATTTAGCTGATGTCGTGTTTGTCTCTGAGGGCAAAGTGTGATTTCCCTGTGTTTTTGGCTTTGGCCTGAGTGAGAGATTGATAAATGAGCTCTGTGTGGATTAGTTCGCTAAATGACTCTCGAGCTGAATGTTTCCCAACCATTTGTCATGGCCGGTTGCCTGCTTGCACACAGTATCAAGCGTGGATCATCTAGATAACAGATCCATTAAGAGCACTTCGATATGACATGATTTCCTCCTTTCATTCGCGCTGAGGAAAAGGAGGTTAATGTGCGCTGCCTCCGATAAGGGAAACAGAGTCGATGTGACGTCTGGGTGCTGAGAGGTGACGGAGACAACGGTGATCGGTAAATGTAAACACGGGGGGGATGAATACAGTTAGTTTTCTCTTAAGACTCTCAAATATCCAGATATATTCATTAAGCTGATAACATAATGGCCTGGATTTTTAAATATTTGTTCCTCTGAATCCCATCAGCATGACTACATTTACTGCAAAAATGGAAATTCATTCAGTTTTGTCCTGTTAAAAGCAAAATAAATCTACACAAACAAACAGCGCACTATGGGAAAGCTCGACTGTGTGTAATTGGCAGGAGGTCCTGACCGCTCTCAAGCAACTGACAAGCCGACAATGTCGTGCAGCCATGTGTGGAGGTAAACACGCTCTTCCCCTCTGTCTTCCTGACTCCATCCTGACACCCCCACCTCACCTCCACGTCTCCAGCCAATTGGGTGGACGCAGAGAAGCGTTGATCCCTCTTGTTCTGGTTCACTAATGTCTGGAATTCCCCGTTCAGATCAACAGGAAAGGAATCTTCTCGCTCCTCCGAGACAGCTAAAAGCCTTTAAAGAGGGTTAGGGGGGGGTGTCTCATAAACCTGTTGGGACGCAATGGTGTCCTTTTACCTTGCTAGCTGCAGTCTCGGCTCGGAGCATTCCCGGACACTCTTAAATGGTGGTTTATGGGTAACCTGCGCGCCCCAGGATCATCAGGGTTTTACGAGCCACAGTAAAAACGCTGCTGTGATTCGGAAGCTCCCTAACTCATCTCCCATCTTCAAACTCAACCCCCAGTTCACTCGTCTCTCACCAAAGATTAGAGCAGACCCCAATAAACTCGCCACCCTTTCCCCAATTCTCCTCCATTTGCCCCTTGCATCCATCTTCTGTGGTATTTGAGGCAAGATTAGAATTTACAGTCTGACCACTTTGGCTTTTCTGTGGTGATGTGTTCTATCACCACAAAGCTGTCATGTAGATGTAGATACAGTAGAGTTCAACTTTTAGTCAGGATCAAATACAGTTTTAGAGCAAAGTGATTCAGTTCTATATTGCATTCGGTTTGAAGTTTATTTGAATTCACTTCCAACAAATACATAAACATTTAAAATTATGATTTTGAAATTGAGATATTTAAATATATTTTTTCAATACAGTTATTCAGGTTAAACAATACAAATTAAAATGATATGATCCAAATTCATTTTTAATGTATTTAATCAAGTTGAGTTGACACATACTTCAGCTAGACTGCATCTCATCGCACCTCATCTCATCTGATCTTATCTTCCTTCTATGTGCGGCTGTGTTCCTTCACCAAAATATTCTCTGTTTCTCTGTGTCTATTTCTCTCTGTATATCTTCCTCTCAGAGCTGTTCCTGATGCTTGACATAACATCCAACCATCCAAGCACAAAACAAAACTAAATGAAATAGCGAGGAGGAAGAAAACATTTCCCAGACGTTCACGTGTTTTATCAGATTGGTAACTTGGCTGATGAGAAGCTCAGAAGCTCCAAACGCATCACAGAGCAAACGTTACTTGACATGTAAACAATGTCTTGTCTGTTGTAGCGAAGCAGTGAAAGCAGCTGAGACAATGCACAGCCATGTTTTTTAATTAATGGTTCAATGTCCAATGAACATCCATCACAAACACTAGAGATGCTTGTGTTAAATTCCTGCAGAGTTTATATAGTCTACAACAAAGTGAGAAGGTTGTTCGGTCCGTGATTCATGGATCTGATTGGATGCATGAATCCATGAATTTTTTCCCTCTTTCTACCTCTCTCTCTGTCTTTCCTAAACATATAAACATTCATGAACAGCATTTTTCCATATGGCGACATTTTATGCTATGCATTTTCACGATCTATTTTATCTCTTTCGGTGGTCAACTTTACAGCAGCTGACCTCTCCTCGCTCACAGTATTCATCAAAGTGAGCACAGTCCACTGTTTGCTTACTCGCTCGCCAACAAATTGGAGGTGACAGTTCTGGACGGGACAGGCAACGTGGTTGGAGGCATCCATAAAATCAAGCTGCTGGGGTCATCACTGTGGGTTTACATCCCTGGTTATGGTTTACATGACTGATGGTGGAGTTACTGCTAAAGCAACATGTCTCCCACTATACATCAAGGCAGGGAGTTGTGTTGGCTTGGAGGGGGTTGTCTGGAGATGTTGTGTGTCTGTTTGGCTTTAATTAGGTTTTAATTCAACTTTGTTTTCAAAGGTTGTTTTACATTGTTTTATTCTGAAATGTTTCAATGTAAAAAATGGAAGAAAAACAATAAAGGAACCCAAAACCTTTTGGGCCACTCGGCTGCAGTGTAACACCGACATCTTATATTTTTGTAATTATTTGTAATTATTTCAACTCAGGAACTTGATTGCACTTAATGTCTATTGCACTTTACTTTTTTTTCAACTGCTTTTTACTATTATGTTTTAACTCTTTGTGTGTGCACGGGTCCATGCAAATGCAATTTTATTCCACTGTATATATTTTTACAGATATGGCAGGAATGACAAATAAGCTTGAAACTCAATCTCAATTTCCTTCCATTATCCAGAAATGAAGGCGAACGAGCGCTGCCATCTTGCAATAATGACATCCGTTTGGAGTGAGAGTCTGCACAGTCGTGATCGGGGGATGGAGCTGCGGCTGCGAGGTCTCACCAATACACGCAGCCCACCAATCAAAAGTCAGTCTCAGCTGTCAATCATGATGTATCAGACAATTTTTATAGCATCAAATTGAAAAACCAAAATTACCTAAAAATTACCTAAAAAAATCAAAGAGATGTCAACGATCTAAAATGACAGAAAGCATCTTTGAGAGAAAAAATACTTGATGTGAATTCTGACTTTTTAGTTTGGTCCATGTCCCATCCACTAACATGGAGGATACAGGGATTATGACCTATACTACAGTCAGCCATCAGGGGGCAATCAAGATGATTGGCTTCACTTCTGGGAGTGGTCATGAATCTATGTTTACATACAGTCGAAGGTTCAGAGCTTTTGGGCTCAACAATAATTCACAATCTCTGAATGAGAGTTTGACAGAATGTAGCTTTGCTGTGTGTGAGGCCTGAAATGGAAGTCACTTCACCTGCTTTCTTTGTATTCCAGAGCAGAAACATATTTCTCATTCCTTGGAACAGTAAGCGACCTTGGTCCAGGCTTTTAGGAGAGCAGGGATTCAATGTTTTAACGAAGTTGTTTCACTCGTGCATGTTCTCGTACTCCTGTGCAGCTGTAAAAACAAAGCATTGGCTTCAACTCAGGGACTATTTATTCCAAATGATATTCATTCTCCCCCGGGAACAGAGGTGAGAATGATCGTGGATGTGGACAGATGCAGCACTGTGTGCATGAGGCCTGCATACATTTGTGCAACAACCACTGTGTTTTTATATTTTTGTAGTATTTTTAAGAGATACATAATTCACTGGATGAATTTCTCATGAACACAGCCAAGTCTAAAGTAAAGTTAGTATCAAATGATGAGGAAAAAACTGTCCCCATGGGTTTATATCCTCCTTCTGATTTATTTGATACCGTCTCGCTGCTATATGCTTGGGGACTCAGAGATTTCCCTCTTGTCAGTTCCTGTGATACAGTAAAATTAATTATCTCCAGCTCTCTGCTGCAGCCAAACCTCAAGATGCTGTCTCTAAACATTTTTACTACTTCATGTGTATGTATTCAAAAGAAAAGCACCGTCTCTCTGCTAAAGACAGATGTAGTTGATTCATGTACTGTGCAACTAAAACGTTTTTCCATTATAACAGCTGGAGAAGAAGAGACATTGATGTTAAATGGCCCAGGTTCAATTCCCAAATAAGGAAAGCTATAAACAAAGATCCACTGTAAAGGTCTTTGCGCATCAACAATGACGTAAATATAGCAAAATATTCTGGGGCAAATTTCAACGCGCCTCAGATAGAAAATATTGCATCGCAAAAAGAAAGACGATGACCATGTGTTCCTTTTACGTAATGAAAATAAAAAGAGTTGAAGTGGATACAATATTGATGAAGAGAGGAGAACTAGGTGAGTGCTGCTTGATTCAGGACAGACTTCAGGATACATTTGGTTCATTAATTTTCTTCGTTGTGTCACCTGTTGCTTGATCCTAGCTTCAAGTAGGCTACAACATATCCCTTTAATATGTGAGCAATAAGTCAAATATATGATATCAATCGACAAATAAACTTCATATCAGACTGGATAGAGGAGGAAGTAGTTCTTGTATTACTACATCAACAACATGCATTCTGACTGGTTAGGCTTGCTCATGTCGGAAGCAAAACCTTAGAAGAATCGACCTTGGTCAGAGAAATTTGAAGCAAAATTCAGTCGCTGATGTGAAAGTTTGCATTGACTGGATGCAGCTTCGAAAAATATTAATAACATTATCTGGACATAAAATATAAGTCTAGTGTGCAAAGGTCTTCATTCTATGGGTAATTATAAAACACTGTTATCACACAGTTACCACAAGCATCCATTAGTTTGTGAAGATAGACTGTTTATGTTAAAAAATAATTTTGTCTCATGTAGTATCACATTTAACGCACATCAAGGACGAAATGAACAGTTTTGGTGCCTCAGTCACTTTATGTGAAAAATCAGTGCAGCCTAACGTCTTTGAATGATGTAAAATGTAATGTAAAATGTAACTGAGAATTAAATGCATCTTGTAACATCAACATATCCATGCACTAGAGATTACAAGGAAATAATCAATTTTGTTCATGTCAAATTTGTATCTCGGATACTTTTCAGAGGAGAAGTCAGCTCTTAACACCACATATTTGAATAGGGTTTTAAAATAACTGACTTTATTTCTCAGAAGTGTTGAACAGGAGAAACCTGCCTCTGCCAACCACAGTCCCTCAGCTACATATATATCTTAAAAACAACACATTGTTTTCAACAAATCCATGTCTCTATACCTCTGGGCTTTTGGTCTGGATTTTCAACACAATATAAACTGTGCTGCTGATGACATTTCCCAAATTTTTACCCTACACACTGAGACCTGGAAACACAGCTGCCTCTGGTATGACAGCACCTCTGCTGTCACAACATAATCCACTCATCCATTAACTAAATCCTCGATAAACACATGCCAGGCCCTTGATAACACTTTCCTAAATGCGTGTGTGTGTGTGTGTCCCTGAGCCTGACCCTTTGCTCCCTCTAAGTGGACGATAACTCTCATCTAAAAGTCGTCTGGTCGGCTTTAAAGCCTGTAAGGGGTCAGGAGATGGAACACCGTTAGCTCCATCACTATCTGCACCAATCAGAGCGGCCCTGTAACGTTTATCAGAAACATGAAGTAGTGGTGAGATGAGACGAGTGTGACACAAAGTGAGACAAAACATAGACAAGAAAAGATGGAGCAATGGGATGAAAGAGACTGGCGAATAGGAACTTTTGTTTTAATAACAGTTTCTAATGCTGATTAGAATATGTCTATTATGTGTCAGCAATAAAATAAAAAGTGATGGTGACTGGCAAACAGGCTTTAGATGCAATTTCTGTTACAATTACATCTTCAAGTACCATATTCCTTTTGGAGATGAAGACACAAACGGATACTCAGACAGGCGACAGGGGATCAGATCATAGCCTGTCAACAATTTAACAACTATCTAAGACGGCCCTCAGATGGACTCGCTGATAGGATAAGATGGAGCTGTCGGCCTGAGAGCTCCACTGATCTATGTACATGATGAAGAGCTGATGGAGGGAGATAACATGTTTGGGACGAGAGAATGAAAGGACACCGAGAGACAGAGGAAGGAGGGAGTGAAACAGACAGCTCAGAGAGAAAAGCTGAGACGTTTGTGGAGGACAGTTAAGTACATGAGGTGATGAGTTGAGGTGATGGTTTGTTTAAACTGTCTATAAATCTCTCACACAGGAAGGAATCGAATTACGTGGATTAGTTTGAGTCCGGAGCATGTCCAGAAGTCAAGGACTAGACCAGAGCAATCAAGTTTAATTCAACATATAAACAGACAGTCGGGGCTCATAGTCTAAATATTTTTACAAAGGTTTAAAAATAATGCTTTATTAACTGTGCTGACACAATCGAACTCTGTAGTTAAACTTTGACTCATCCGTGATTAGATGTTGTAGATGTTGATGGAAAACATCCAGATGTTTCTGAGACAAAGCTTCAAATGCATTGTTGTGCACTGAAGCCCAAAAGAGAACTATGTGTAGGCTAAACTCACAATTTAAATCAGGCACTTTCCGTGAGGCTGAATGTGCCTGATTACATTTGACCTTTCATGTGCTTCACAGACTTAAAAACAGAAAATATTTGCGGTGCATTTACAAATTTAAACAAGGTCATAGATTGACTTGAGGACATGAGGTGCATCGCTGTGCTGTGATTTGTAGAAATCTGAGCAGGAAAAAAACACTTGAAGTATCTGTTGCTGAACAAGTACAAAGTCAGCTGCTGTCAATCATCTGACAGGCTGAGCTGACAGCTTTAGCAAAAGCTAGCTAAATTACAAAAGACTTGATGTCATATTTAAACAATTTCTGAAATATTTTGATGTGTATCTGTATGGGTGTCACGGTGGTGCAGTGTTAGCACTGTCGCCTCACAGCATGACTGTATATAAAGATGGATGACGTGTCTCCACTTCCTCCCACTATCCAGAAATGAAGCTAAAATATCCCGGATACAGACGCTGCCATCTAAGGTCTGTGCAGTAGCGATCAAGGGATGGAGCCATAGGTCCTGCTAATACACGCACTTGACCAATCATGAGTCAGTCTCAGCTGTCAATCATAACGTTTCACCCTGTCTTCACAACATCAAATAATGAATTAAACTCAAACTTGAACAGTTGAACATACAGCAATGTGATAACAATGACCTAAAATGATAGGAACCATCTTTGAGTAAAAATGTATTTCATGTGT
This sequence comes from Hippoglossus stenolepis, assembly GCF_022539355.2. Lineage (NCBI taxonomy): Eukaryota > Metazoa > Chordata > Actinopteri > Pleuronectiformes > Pleuronectidae > Hippoglossus > Hippoglossus stenolepis. The sequence continues at coordinate 10,869,363 of NC_061484.1, read as the reverse complement.
ACTTTGACTTTTTAGCTTGGTTTATGTCCCATCCACTAACATGGAGGAGGATGGGGTTTATGACCTGTACTGCAGTCAGCCACCAGGTGGTGATCAAGGCACTTTGGCTTCACCTTTAGGGAGTTGTCATGTCGGCCATCTTTATATACAATCTATGCCTCACAGCAAGAAGGTTCTCTGGGTACTCCATCTTCCTCACCCTGTATATCAGTTGTAGATCGACGTCCTGTTTTGGTTGCCTCTCGCCCAATGTCAGCTGGGACTGGCTGTGACCTGTGACCCTAAAAGGATAAGTGCTATAGATAATGGATGAATGGACGGTATAGATGATGGATATCTGCATGGTAAATGTAGCTAAAGTTAGCAAACGGTTATCTTTAGAGTAAAGACTTAAATTGTGGTTAACATCTAGCATGGCTCAATTCAAATGTAAAAGAAAATTTACATTTACAAACATCTATTAAAGTCACTTATCAACACATATCTCATTTGTTTTATCTGCACTAAAATCAATATTTAAAACAGTCACAGACACATTTCACGCAAAATTACTAGACTCATTTCATTTAACACAAGCTGATAGTTGCCGTTTTTTAACTTTAGGTAAACAATTAGTATTCCTGGTGTATAAAAGTAATGTGCCTAGAGAATCTGTGTGAATCCGACGTAATGCTGGTTTTCACACTTACAAAATAAGTGAAAGACTAGAAGGAGAAATACTCCCAGTGAAATCCCTCTGCTTTGCAAAACCAGCAGGGTTTCATGCCTCTTTAAGTTTTTTACTGAGATGCTCTTTGCCTCTTTGTTGCCCAGATCCAGAGGTATGAAGGGGACCATCCTAAAGCATTGCAGCAGATGTGCTGCAGTGCTCATTTCCTTAACAGAATCCACACTTTGTGGATTTTTACTACAGCGCAAAGTGGACCGTAATCTTTCATGTTTACCTTTTATGGGAAAGCGGTCACAAAATGACATCTGTGAGTCGAACACACAGTTGTTTGAGTGTTACTCTAAAGCAAACGCATGTTTGGCAGATGGACCGACAGCGTGGGTGAGTTACTTTGATTCCGATTGGCATTTCTAAGGCGCAAAACAGAGAAGCTGGTCATCTAGAAACAAGGGGAGGGAAAGCAAAACGCTTTATAATTAAAGATTGAATAGAGGTGGCCTTCGCTGGCCTTTGGACCTCGGTGCAGCTCAAGACGTTCTTAATGACATTCATCAAAAGCCCGAACATCCCCAAAGGCTCATTCACAGTCCGATGCTCAAAGGTTGACCATGGACTTAGACACATGAAAACTCTCCCTCTTTGCAATGTTTTTCCCCCTGAATGGCAGGTTCTCTGCCTTTGTGGGTCGGCCACTGGAACGAGATGGGTTTTGAATGATGGCTGTCCATTTGTGTGAGGTAAAAATGTGTCGTGAAAAGGAGGGCAAGAGAGGACTCCTGTTTGTGATCTGCACGGAGACTTCACAAAACTAACATCCTATGGAGTGGTTTCTATGGAAGCCAATGTTTTTGTCTCAGGAAGTCATGGGGTTAATGCTATTCTGGAGGAACCTGGGTTCCAGTTGGTTGTTCTGTGTGGTGAAGTGGTCCTTGTTGACTCTCTGCTTGTGTGTGTGTGTGTCTATGCATTTTACTTGTGTGCGCAAGGTAGTGTCAGTCAACATGTGTATTTGTGTTTGTACAAGAATTAGGAAACACAATTCTTAACAGCTAACTAACAGTGTCAGTTTGTGAATTGAGAACTTAAACACTGTTGATATGTTGTGTGAACATTACATTCTTTCAGCCTGAAATGATTGTGTGACGATTACACGACTTGAAATTCAATGTCATGAGGCCTGGTCACACAACAGTTAAAAACATCTAAATTTAGCAGTGAAATAAAGTTCAATGGAATTGCAATAATCAGTCAATCATGCTGTTTGACCTGTAGGGGGCTGTCTTTTAGGTATTAAGACAGTTAAGACAGTTAAGATATATTCAAGGCACAGAGAGCTGGGACAGTCGTAGCGCAGAGACCTGCACGGGTCCATTTTTACAAATCCGCACCCAACGACATCTGCACAGCCCTGTACCGGAACAGTTACCCACAATTATCTCCAAGTCAAATGGGGAACCGCTAGGTCTCATTAACATATGCTCAGCAACCAAACTGTCCCCCATGATTAAATACATGCTACACACACAGTCACTTACATCAAATGGGTTATGTCCTCCTGCTTTGGTGGTAAAGTTGTGTTATTGGAAAAGTATCTGTGAATTATCGCAGCACTCAGCGACGGCGTGCCTAGCTTGTGGCTATCAAAAGCTGCTACTTTCTGGCCACTGAGAACATATTCACCTATTGACATATTACCTTTGTCTTTATGTGATTCATTTTTATGTACTTACTCGTTTGCTGTCGGTAGTAACGGTTATTTGAGTGTGAGTGAAGGGGTCAAAGATGGGCTTTCAAAATAAAACAAATACTCGCAGCTCACCAGGATTCACATAAGCTGATTTACATGTTGAAAATACTGCACAATCATTGGAATTTCTCATTTCTCTAGTTGTTCTCACTCGCTGCCCACACGCGTTTAGTCCATTTAAACCTGTGAATTTATAGAATTTAGGTTTTTTTTACCAGTTACACAACTTTCACCCGACCCAGTGCAGGATTCTACTACAGCAGATTAGCTGCGCTGCTTCATCGTGTGCTCATCAAAGAAACAGTATATAGACAGTTATTCCACAGGGTCAATACATCTTTTGAGAACGAAGCATGCTCACAGAGTTCTGGGGAGAATCTAGTGAAAAATAATCATGAAATTAGAACTTGAATATCCTGCTCATATGATTAATTGAGGGTCATGTACTCTGTGACTTAATGTTTTGAGGTGTCTCAGAAACATGGCCTCTTGTTAATTTAACACGTGTTTTTTTGTTTGTTTTGTTTGAAAAATGACAACAGTGTGTCCCTCCCTTTTGTAGCTGCAGATCTGTCCATGCAAAAATCTCTTTTTCTCTTTTACGTCTTTCCAAGTGGAGAATCCAGTTTCTCCTGAGCTGGTTTTTACAAGAACTAACTGGTCTGGGTTTGCTCGGCCATTTCTTTGGTAATACTAACTCAATCTACATGTTTTATCAAACCTCAGAGTTACAATTTCTCTTGGCAGGTGTGTCTATTGAGTTATCAGTGAGAAACACAGGCAGCGAAGTGGTAAATCGTGGATATCTGAGAGTAAAAGAGGAGGCTCACATTGGGGGGATTTCAGCCTCTAGCAAGCTGGCCTTTATTGAGGCGTAAAAAAGGAGAGTATGGAAGACTATAGGCGCACAGAGCCTGTATACCAACAGACCCCTTAATCCTCAGACATGGAGACATGACGAGACTCCCAACACACTGAGTCTAAACTCAAACAGATTGACACCGTGATTGAGACGTTAAGATTTGTTTTCTGTTTGGGTTTTTTCCTCTGGACGGGTGGGCATTAGCTGTTTGGAGTGTAAATGCTGTGTTTAAGTGTGAGCAGTTTGCCTGAGGGAGTTTTCTCCTGCTGAGGGTATTCGGAGAGTTCATTTCCAAAACACTCAAACACAAAACAAGTACCTGAAGTTTCTAATTCAGGAAAAAAAAGAGAAGATACAAACTGCCACAATATTCTACAAAAAAAAAAAATGTCATTATGTCTTTCATATCTCCTTTACCACAGCATGAACTCTTAAAACAATATGGATTTGTTGATGTTTCAAATGATCCTTAAACTAACTTGGACTGGTTACAGATACAGCTGAGTGTTTTCTGTTAAAGCTAATCACACGTAAATGATTTTGGCAGAGCAAGACAATAAAATAAATCATTCTGGACACATTAAATCCACAGTGACCATTCATTCGTATTGTAATGCATTGGGTCCATCTGTAGTGCACCTGGTGTGTAAATGTAATAATCCCAAAGCAGCATTTGAATACTAATCACTGAAATCTACTGTTTATGCTTTAGGAGTCTCCACATTCATCTCGAACTGAACTGGTATGTTTAGGACCACCCGATGAACACCGTGTGTTTTGGCATTCATGGGTCTTTTGAGTTTGATCAAATTTAATAAAGCTCTTATTTTACTTGTAGAATAAAGATACATTTATTTAAATTTATTTTAGCCATTATCACGGATTTAAAGACCTTTGCAAAGAAAGACAGACCTCACAACTCGATCAGATATCTGATAGGGGAGAACTACCAGGGCTCTTATTTTTATACCCTCATGATGGCCAGATGAAAGAGGAAGTAAAGAGGAAGTGATGGAGGAGAGATTGGTGCTAAGTGGATTGACCCTGGCCATCACCATTAAAGCCATATAGTGGGATCTGGTCAGAGGTTATTGAGGGATTATAAAGGCCTCGAAAGGCTTATACTGGCAGGTCTGGAGAAGATTAACCAACACTGCCAGTCAAATCAACACCGCTTCGCATTCCACAGCACAGATTTACACACCAGACAGACATGGCGTCAGTTAGGTAAATAAACTTGTAAATAACTTTGTGCCAGTGCTTTGTCTTTGAAAGTAAAATCTGGAAGATGGACAGGATGATAAGTCTGAAACTGTACTTTGACAATGCAGAAGAAATAGCAGTTTTAGTAGTGAAGAGGCACATGAAGGCACAAAGTAACAGCTTTACAACAAAACATCTAATTTGTGATTGGTCTTTACGTGTAGACTGTAAATTTGCAATAGCCAAATTAAGAGAAGAGCCTGTTTCATGTCATCAACATTAACTTGAACATTTCAATCAGTAGTGGCAGAAATAATATTCTTTTTGTGTATAGAGAATAAAAGAAGACCGAGAATCGACCCTTGTGGGACACCGATATGGATTATATTAACTTTAAGAGCTCACACTTCAGAACACACAGATCACTAAAAGATAGTATAATACACAATATTTTAAACAATCTAAGGCCAGACCATCACTGAATTTTTATTTTATTTTATTATTCTACGCATTTCTACCTAATTTAATTGTATTATTTTACACATTAACTCATTTTATTTTATAGATTCATCCTTTTTATTTATTTTGCCTCTTTTAATCTCTTTATCTCTTTTATTCTACTCTTTTAAATCGTAATTATGTTTTAAACTATGCTTTATTTATTTTAAATTCATTTCTTTTAATCGTGTCTGTCCTTAATGCCCCTGTACAGCACCTTGAATCAACCTCTGTGTATGACCTGCTTTATAAATAAAACATCCTTGCCTTCTCTTGATTTCTGTCGTAAAACCATGGAATGAACTTTCCATCTAGTCCAAATGAGGATATTTGTATAGTCAAATATTATGATCAACAGAATTAAATGTTTTCGGCAGGTCCATATCTAGAAGGAAAAGTTGCTTATTTACACATTCATCATTCAATATCATTATTCATTTGGAGTTGTGTTCCTGGCCACCTGTTGAATTTAAGTCCATTATTCACTCCCATGTAGCTCTTTAATAACTCCTGAGGGAAACATTTGTTAAATGAGCTTAAGCCACCTACAACAGTATGAGAGCAATGAGAATGAATTAGAAAAGTACAGCTGAAGTCAAACTGACACGTTGTGTTCATGATTTAATTTGTTACATTTCTCAAATGCCAGTTCCAACATTCTCATTTAGAGAAAAGGGTGAAAGGTGCCCCATGTCTGAGTTTGCCTGTGGCCCCCAAATCACTGAATCCGCTCTTGCCCACGTCATCGTCCCGTGCACGAGACAGATCCAGAGAAATGAACTGCGTGGTAATGCAAACCAGAGCTTCCTTAGCTAATCAGACGCAGCCACCAGTGAAGACGGCAGCACCATCACTCTCTCACTGTGTCACTCCATCACTCTCTCTTTCTTTCTTCTCCTCGTATGACAGAGTCTCGGCTCACTCCTGCTGCATTCACGGTTTATCCTACTTATGCATAGAGTCACTATGTGCTCCCTTCTTTTTTGTTGTGTCTGTTTTTCCATTGGTCAGTCCCGCTCTAAGGTCCTACTCGGCTGTCTCACACACACACACACACACACACACACACACACACACACACACACACACACACACAGAGAGAGAGAGTCTTAGCCATTCATCAGCAGCTAATCTCAGTTGTCTGCTTTGAGGTGTTTTGGGGCCACGTGCTCATAATGAGAAATAGCTTCTGGGTAGAGTGAAAAATAGATCGCTGTGTGTGTGTGTGTGTGTGTGTGTGTGTGTGTGTGTGTGTGTGTGTGTGTGTGTGTGTGTGTGTGTGTGTGTGTGTGTGTGTGTGTGTTCGCCAGTTTCCTCACTAGTGACCAGGGGTCTAACTTACATAAATATTTGGTCCCCATAAAGGCCGTTAGCGCTGGCTTATGAATCATAAAGCTTGTTAAACAGGAGGGTAAATAAACAGTAAAGCGAGCGCTGGCGCCCCACCGAGCTCCCTCTCCTTCCATAACTCAGTCTGGGCTCTGCCTGCTGTGGACGGACGTGTGCGGCCCTCCACCTGGGCAACAGGTCCTGCTGTTTGGCTTGCTAACCTGTTCAGCTTGGCTGACCCACATGGAAGACAATAAATTAGCTGATGGTTGGTGCTTGGATGTAAACCTGTGTAACAGCTCACTGGAGGCTAATGCTCTGGACATGTTTGGAAAAATGTTGTGACGCTTGTTTCCTCAGAGGTGATTTCTTTTACGGGGTTTGTCGTTAGGAAGGAGTTAAAGTTTATGTTGCATGTAAGTGTGTGTACATGTATGTGTGTCAGACAAGGGCTATGGGCTATGGCTATGGAAAAGTTTAGAAGTACTATTTATTATTATTGTTCAGCTGACCATTTATGGAAGTTGTCTTCCTCTTCACGCCACTGTGCTGACTATTATGGAAAATCATAATCTACATTTTATACATGAAATATCTTTAATTGTTCTTATTGTTGTATCGTTTTTTTGGCTCCAATCAAATACATTCAGTATATTTCTGTATCCCTGCCCATCCAACACTAGTACTAAACATACAAGATTACAGTTGGGTGCAACAAGTCAAGACTCTTCAACTCAATACCCTTAATATTAATGTGATTGCTTGTTATCTTACATGACTAAAATTCATTTCAGTAATTTCCCAGTATGTGTTTGTGTGTGTGTGAGAAAGTGAGAAGGTGAACATATGGTTTGAAGAGCATATGAGGGCAGGATGTGCGTGTGGAACTAGATTTATCAAATCAAACATTTGAACAGACGCAGAGCTGACAGAGATAAATTGAAGTAAAGATCTAAAGCTCAGTTTGATGTATGGAGCATGATATCATAACTGAGTCCAATGGAGGTCTCAACAGAGTTACCACAGCAATGTGAATTTTCATTTTTCTTTTTTAGTATTGGAAGTAGCTGGACCAGAGTACCTGTGGGACGGAAAAGATCGAGGAGCATTATGTGCCAGAGAAATTTTGCAGATTCTAAGGGAAACGTTTTGTAAAATATATCCTTATACCTCCCAGTCCTTCCTGAGTCACACTCCACTCTCCCATATCTTCTTCTCTGCATGCTCAAATACACTTTATCTTAACAAAACAATCCTTTGTATTTGTCTCCTCAGCTCACACACACACACACACTCCGGAGGTCACAGGAAGATTTCGTTTCAGTCTTGTCTCAGGGCACTGGATCTTCTGGTTTTACACGCCTCCTGCAGTCTTGGTTAACTTTAAACCCACGATGCAGTTCTGTTCTTTACGTCTGCCAATTTCACCGGTTTTCCTGCCGATGATGACAAAGTGTTACTTTATTGATCCCTGGAGTCAAATCTTTTTTTTCTTACTTGCTCCGACTCAGGGAGGTCCGACCACACGATGGGCTCTGGAGCAGCAACCCTGGAGCTGGAGGGGATCCGTGGTCCTGCTCAGGAACATTTCAGCAGGGTTAAAATCCAGCTGCCAGTGTTTTATCCAGTCTGCCAGGATGACACAGACTGCTGCTCTCACTATTGCTTCTCTGTTATTATAACATTAAAAATATGGATGATATTTTTAAATATACAAACATTAGATTAAAATTCAGCTGTATTTATGGATTCTCCTGATCAAGGAGGTCACATCAACCAACCCTGTCTCCTAGAAGTGATATATAACTATGTAAAAGTCAGTAGAGGTACAACAGAGGACATATTTATTTTATTAACATGAACAAAAAAAGTAGTTTGTAGCCGGTATCTAATCTTGTGTAAATTAACTGCAGCAAATAATTCCTTTACTGAAAAAAAACTTTATCCACACATATTTCCTTCAGAACATAATTGTCCAAATAATGTCATAAATGTAATCAAAGAAGTATAGTTGATTGATTCCATTGCCTGAATATACAACATTCAAATTGGAAAGTGACCACATGCCCCTGAATATAATCAAGAAGCTGATGATCTATTTGATCAATAAATAACTGATCTTGGAACTTGATTTTTTTCTATGATTTTATACAGACATAGTTAGATTCCTACCCTCCCACTGTGAAAGTCTAAAGTCTCACAAAAGTCTCAGCAACAGGTATTTTGACGCCCGCAATGCAAACACACTTTCAGCTGGACCGTGTAATCCAGGCAGCTATTTTCTTTGCTCATTCACGAGGTATCTGTGTAAGTGGTGCCTTCGCTGCTACCGGCTCCTGTGTTCGCCTCCGACGTGCTCTCCTTTTGTTTGCCGCTGCACGCTCGATGTGGTGACCTCGCGAACCCTGCGGTGATTGCCTCGCGCGGTTAAGTGCCTCCTGATTGTGGGCAGAGCCGAGTGGTGATAATGCCTACCAGATTCTCCTCCTGTCACAGACTCCCTGCATACATGCAGCAGCACGTAGGCACGCATTTCAACGTGCACCCCCGCACACAGAGGAGACCGCTCCTCGCTCTCCATCCCAACAGTAAACACTCTAGTGATTCATTGATGCCTCCGAATGCTTTCAGATGGCGGAGGAAGCCGTGTCAACACGCAGCCGGCGCGCTGACAAGCAGATGTGGAAACATGTCAAGTGTTTTCTGGTGTGTTTATTTTGGAGGCTGCATGGACCAAACTTATCCTCCGATGTGCCTCAACTTCTGCAAATGATCATGTTTGTGACGTGGACCTCCATTTTGCCTTGGCACCCTCACCGTCTGTAGACATTAATTTAAGTATTAATTTAGTGATTGATGGACTGGATGGGGGATGGGGTCATGTAAGAGTGACAAGCATGTGGTCATCTAGACCTCCACATAAAATATACATGTATGCAAACATGCATCTCAGCCACTCAACATCAGCCACTCACCCTTCTCCCTCCTCTCACCCCCGTAACCTCAGCCTTCACTGGAGTGACCTGAGCTGTCAACAGATGGCTGGTCCCACACGCTGAGTGTTGATTTAGTCAAAGATGTGAAAACAAACCAGGTGTCTCCTCTCCTCACCTCTCTGCTCTTTCCTTCCTTTCTGCAGCTTCTCCAGCCTCCCTTTCATGTGGCGATTTCTCTTTCTCAGTGGTGACACCGATTATATTGAAACTTCTGTAAATGGTGAAGAAACATCACAGGTCGCCAACTCACGTCTGCATTAGCATCTATACTGTTTGATAGGTTCCTACGCCAGAATGTATTTTCCTTTGGATACCCCAAATCTACAGAAATAGTTAAATGTTTAAAACTACCACTTTCTATTTGAAATTCAATTTGAAACATTGGGGGGTGTTCTTATTGAAAGTGTATGACTGTTCATATCAAGATCTGATGATAATGCATTTGAACAAATTGCATGCCATGTTAAATTTGCTGGAACTTCATTTTTAGAATTGATAGCCAGTTCATTCAAAATGCAAAATGTATCACTGAGAACAGACAGAACGACTGAACATGAGTTTTAATGAGGCATTATGAGCATGCTAACATGCTCATAATGCTGATGTTAGCAAGTTTCAAGTATCCATGCTAACATTAAATGAGGACTAAACTCAATATTTCACGAACATGAATTCCTTTTGTTAAATAATATCTTAAAATACTAAACCAGGTTTTGCTGATGTTTAAAAAGCAAGAATTTACATTGAATTGAATCTAAAACAGACAAATAGACTCTTTGTGGTATGAATTCAACTACAATTGTAGACATTCCCAAAGCAATTCACTTTTTTTCTTTTTTTTTTAAATAACAACATCTGGAAAGACGAATAAATAAAAGAAAATATGTTAGCGGTGATGAGATCAGGTGACAAATGTAATGAAGCATGTCAAAGATTTTCAACAATACAAATACCTCAGCTACCTGGACATGGGGGGGTGCTGCAGAAGCCTCAGTACCTGCTCATGATAGTGGGGCATCTCAGATTTCTAACCTCTGGTACACTATTAGTCTTCCACTGAACCGCTTTGATCCAGGTCCTCCTGGTTGGAGCTTTGTAGTCGACCACATGTTACTGAAATATAAAAAGGTCACTGTTCACTTCATTGTTCAGTCGGTAATTCCATCTTTACAAGGTGCATCACTGAAAAAGCCAAAGAGACCATTATTCAAGCTGTGTATTTTTACTCCAACCTCTCCTCACTTCTTTCAAGCACATGATAAACTGTGTTTTTGAGATTCAGGCACTGACTTGCTCCACTGATGCTTTTTAACTAATTTATGTGGGAACCCATAATCCCCCCTGAATACTGCGCCACTGCAATGGAAACTTTTTACCAATAGGCAGATCCAAGGTCAGCCCTTGCCACTATTTTAGGCACATTTTATCATCTGATTCATACGCGTCGCACTCTGGGAATTAAAAGTTGCAAATCTAATGGAAACTTTGTTTTGGGATCTGTTTATAGAAGCTGCTGAGTACAGGAACAAAGATGGAGCAAGGGAATGATTGTAATGTCATTTTAGAAGGATTAGTGCAGAAATGGCTCAGGGGGATATTTAATATTCACAATGCTTCACCTTTGGCTTGCTTATGTTTTTCTGTTAATCTGCTAATACGTTTGTCATTTACAGGTTAACATCCTGATATCTAGAAATATGCCCTGTCCACATTTGGGCCTCTCGTCCACATGTAAACAACATTTTAAGTCCTTGTAAATTGCAGATTTCAATTTTCTGTGTATCTGTGTGTACAAGGAACATTCTGCTGCTCTGTGTCATGAGCATGTGCCAGAAGCATGAACAACAAGGGCAGGTTTGTACCAGTTTCTCCACGTACTCAAACTAGCATTGCAATGTGTAATTAGAAGTTCACAGCTAATGTAGCATCACTGCACCACATCAACACTCACTGGCGCCTGCCTTCCCAAATATTACTTGGAACACAGAATTCTTCTCTGGTGTTTGACGGATCACTGAAGTAGACTTTATCGTCACCTACTGGCCCGGTATTCTTGTTTGAATATTTGTGGTCATTTTTTTTGTTGGCGTCTGAGATATCCGTTCTAAAAAATATCTGCAGTAGTTTATACAGACTCAGAATCTAATATACAATCTTGCAAAACAGATTTTCTTAGAGGAGCAGCTGCAGATAATCGATAAATAACTGTGTGTGGACATTCAGTCAAGTCTGTTGCCATGAGCCTGATGACTGTAGATGCAGATGTCGACACAGTATTCCCCTGTAGGGAATCCAGCAGCACACACGCAACCAGATCTGGATCAGATGTGTGTGTGTGTGTGTGTGTGTGTGTGTGTGTGTGTGTGTGTGTGTGTGTGTGTGTGTGTGTGTGTGTGTCTGTGTGTGTGTGGTGGGGGTGTTCATGCATATTGCACAAACACTACAGTATTAGGTTTCATTTAGTAGACTGCTCCTAGATAGACAGATACAGACAGAGTGAGATATATGCAGATACTGACTACGGAGTAGACTATGATGTGCACAAGTGAAGACACAAACTTGGAAGGAACCTGCACACACTCAAATACACACCGATAGACGGACATACACACCTGCCCACTCTTAAAAGCTTCCTGATCCTGGACGTCCTCCTGAGCTTTTCTTCTCTGCCTTGTACTGTTTTTCTTTTCTTTCTCAGTTTCCATTGAAGCCACCTCTCGACCATCTGCTCCTCTATTCAGAAGGGTCTTCGGCCCCGGGCCTGGCACCGAAGGTCAGAGTGTGTGTGTGTGTGAGTATGTGTCTTGGACAATGACCCGGCCAGACAACCCCCCTTACACACTTCAAACACTGAGACCTTACACCGCGACCAGTCCATAGGCATCTTTCAAGATGGGTGTTAGGTGCATACAGAGGTGAGAGCGAGATGGAATTCATATGAGTGTGTGTGTGTGCGCCTTCCTTCATTTTAAGGGTTTGTGTCTTTCTCTAAATGAGCCCTGCTACTCACATCCACATATCTATCCATCATTATTTCATACACAAGAGGATCGGGTCCTTAAAAGCTGCACAGATGACCATCTGATCAATATAAACAGTCATCTGCTTGTCTCCTGAGAGTAACTCGATCCTTTACTCTCATTGATTTCTAAAGGAAAGATCATTATGGGTGGCTGAGCTCTAAAACACTTACGGTTTCCTTCTTTTATTTCATGGCTCAGTAGTGGACAACTCTACGGTTACTGCAGATAAACCTTTGAAGGATCAGACACAAAAAATAGCTTTTGCCGTGCGTCATTTCACACACCTCATTTGACAAGATTGAAATTGTCTGTTACGCTGAATGTCTTAAAATACTCACAGGAGATGCTGCATAAATACTATATCTCAGTCTTTTAAATCGATTTATTTTAGATTTTTAGACTTAATACAAATTTCCTCTTCTCTAATGATCACTATCCAATAGTTTTCTAAAGTTTAAGGTACATCTTTGTACATCTTTGTTTTTTGTTCTCAGTGTCAGTAACGTTGAACCGTTCTGGGAAATTAAAAATCATTAAATGGGTTTGTCCGACTTGCTTTCACTGTAAAACATCATACAGAAGCTATTCTAAATGTAACCCACAAATTATTTTTATCAAGGTCTTGTAACAGTTCAGTTAATTTTACATTTTCAAAACCCATAAAATGATGTTGAACTATTTAACTTTATTCACAATTTCAACATGAGTTTAGAAAACTCACATATATAAGGCAGCAGTGGAACTCGTGTGTCTTAGTCTGGCAAACTTCAGATGGTTTACAGAACACCTTGACTGTGGTTCACCACACAGTGTGGGCTTTGGTCCTTTAATGGGTTTGTTGAGAGTAAGATAAGTTAAGGGCAGATTTATCTCCACACTTGTTGAAAAGCTGATATTATTGCTACATGTCTAGCTTGATTGATTGCTCATGATTTATGCACTCATGGAACTATACAATACACTGGACATATTTATGCTATTTCTGTTAAAATAGACTTATGACATCTTAGTGTGGAAAATTTTGTGGGAACTTTTTAATGGATACATTTTTGAATAGTGTCCCCTTTAAGTTAATAGGGTATGTGATACAGATACAGACATAAAGATCCACTGGATGTGTGTTCGCTGCTTAAATTGTAACATCAAGTCTAGGTTTTCTCCATCTGCAAGAATGACCTCACACTTATCTCTTACTTCCCCAGGTATGAGAGTTTTTTTTAAAAGCCTACAACCAACCTTCACCACCGTTTCAAAGGAAAGGGATGTTGGGGCTCTGTCACGTCACATTTAGCACGAGGATTTATACCTCTCTTCCATCTGGGAACCATCTTGCTGAGACTTCAGTGGGCAGGCGATGTTCCTCTGACTGGAGAGATGAAGAAGAAGGAGGAGGAGAGAGAAAGTCCAGTCATCTTTTCACAGACGGGTCGTGAATTGGCCGCACACAGAGGAGGGGGCTCATAATACCAGTTAACGGGTCTCCACTAACAAAACGTGTTGGAGTGGACAGAATTGTTTTAGATGCAACAAACTTTTCGTCTTAAATCCAATGCAAAAATGTGCTGTTGTGCATAAAGTGATAGAGATAAACTGTTTGATTACAAGAGGGATGTTTACACCAAAGTGTGACATGACTTCTGACGACTCAACAGTTTTGTATTTATTTCAGAAGCTTTGTTTTGAAGGCCAGGACCTCTTGGAACAGTTTTGTGACATTAGTCTTTCTTGTTTGTACAGCCTGAAAATACACAGACTCATTCAGAGCATCTGCTGATATACGATCCGTCCTTTCACTCATCACATGTTCTAGTCTGACTGCATTTTTAAAAATAGGTTAATCAAAAAAGGGCTGCTTAATTGTGACAGAACATTGACAATTTGTTTAGTGTAATGTCACCCGGATGCAAGATTAATACACATGTTGCAGAAAACATGAATCCTCACAAAACCAGCAATATACCTCTTTTGACCAGTTGCAACTAAGAAATTATATTTACATAGGGTAGTAATATGAGTAATATGATATTTGATCAAAGTCTGTGAAAGGTCCGGCCATTTTTTTTTCTTTGTTGACTGAGTGATTTTGGTTCATTCTTAACCAGATTCCCATAACAAACTCTTTTTGCATAAGAATAATATGGTGGAAAATGTTCTGGTGAGATTGTTTTGTCAACTAATGTTTAAAAGTAATAAATAAATAAAAGAAATGTCAGCAGGCCTCATTTTTCCGAAAGGACACTCTGAAGCTTTTGGTTCTTGGGTTTACACTTGGAGCCAGAAATTAAAGATTTGCTTGTGTTCAGGGGAAACCATCACCACAACTTCAATAAAATCAAACATGTACTAAAACCAACAAATCCTCAATTAAAAGGTCGGTTTGTCCCTTTCCTTGGATTATAGGCATACCAGCCAGTTGTCGTCTTATTAACAATAGTAAACATGTGATTGGTTTGCAGAGTGGTTTGGTTACGTTTAGGCACAAACATGCAGCTCAAAGTGTTTTCCAAAATAAACAGAACTGCAGATGTTTAAAAAGAATGTTACCACAATAAAGGACGTTAAAACAATAAAATGTTAAAATGCTGAAAAAACGTGATGTCATGGACATACAGTATAAAGACCTGATACAGGTAAAAGTCACTGACCCCCATCGATCCACCCCAACCTCCTCACAACACAGACTTTGACACTCTATATTCTACGTCAACGATCCTGCTCCTTTACTTTTGCCATTATTACCACAATCATTAGAGATCACTTTAAAAAAAAACATATAAACTTAAACTTATAAGTTGTTTGCACAAACAACCCTTTTTGTTTTACAGGAGAACTCCTATAACAAATCTTTTCCAGTCTTAATTGTGTTCTATTTTTTTAAATAGCTGTTGAATAAGGACTATTTCCAGAGACGTTATATGAGTTATCACATTTAATATGTTCAGAAACAAATCAAGGAAATGGTCTTTTATAGCAAATAATTATACGGTTACATTTGGTCTCAAACAATCGGAGCAGCAATAGGGTGTTAACGGACAAGTGATCCCCTGAATATGATTGGTCATTGCTTGTCACACAGCCGATGAATGAACCAATGACTGTGAGGCATTGTGAATGAAAAAGCTGATATCAACCAAAAATTACCAGCTCAGCTTCAGTGCTCTGCCCAAACTAACGCTGTGTTTCATTGTTTTTCCTTGTAGTGACAAACGAGTGACCAGACGATGCAAACACAGAAGCAGAGAAAGCAAGAAAGACATTTAAAAAAAGACTCATGTGTATGTATGGTATGTTTTTGATGCAGAGCAGCTGGACATGTGAAGTTGGTTTGATGGTGTGTATAATTTTTCAGTGTACGGACATGTCTGTGACTTCATGCTTCTGTATATGCGTTTCTCTGTGGATAACCAGAGTCTGGCCGGGCCGACCGAGCACACTATCATCTTTCTCTCTCCAGAATCTGTTGGCAGAGCGGCTCTAGGTCCTATCATCTGCAGGGTTTCTCTCCGCCGACGAGGAGAAGAGGCTTTAATGACCTGAAAACAGACGGCTGCTGTGGTCTGTGTGGGGGATAGAATAAATCACTGGTAACATTAGAAGAGGCAGAGAACAGTGGAGAGGCGGAAAAAAAACAAAGAGAATCTAAGAGAGATGCAGAGGTGAAGAGTTAAGTCCGGGAAAATGACCAAACCAAAGGGAAATAGGGGAGGTTTCATTCAGAGTTGGGCTTGTAAACATCTTCCCAGTCGTCTGCCTCTCACGCATCTGACAAAACACATGCTCTTCTATTTTCATCCAAAACAAGCTGTATGAGCTATTGTTTGACCTGAAGTGTTTTTACACTCCAAGTCTATTTCCCTGCATTCTGTATTGGACTCTTAGTGCTTCCACAACACACATGACCTAAGATGCTTTTAGACATGCAGTGAACTCTGGGTAATCTCAGTGAAGGCTGTATGTGAGTTCACAAATGTCCATGTATATGAGGATCTGTGAATTTCTCATCTATTGCGTCCTTTTCTGCATTCACGTCGCCCAGTGGAAGAGACACGAAATTCACATCTATGACTTTTTATAAAATGTAATTGCGTGAAGAATTTGCTTTGTGTTTGGTGTGAACACATCATAACTCCCAACGGACACAAAACTCAAACTAAAAAAAGAATACAAATATCTCAGGATGGAAAAGAGGCGCCTGACACGAAGAAGACACCGAAGAAGATGTCAACTTGAGAGCTTTCTGTGATCAGGGCTGACGTCTGTGTTATTGTGCTGTAAACAAAAACAAGAGATAGATCCATAGCTGAATCAATACGTTATGTCCTGCCTCTGCACACTGCGCCACCCCTCACCTGAATGCATCTGACAGGAGATTCCTCTGCTGCGAACCTCATATGTAAAAGACAAAGGACGCTATTGTTTAGAAATTTCCTACAGTTCAAAACGGCTCCACCTTCAGGTTCACTGTGCCTCAGTAAGGAAGATGTCAAGTGGCTGCAGAGACTTTCGACCTTTCCAGCCTGGTCTGATTAACAAAGTTAACATTCAACAAGCAATGAAATAAATTAGTTTTGATAGTTGTTTGATTTGAAGTAATGTTAATGTGACCACTGTTCATTTACAGTGTATGGATTAAATACAGTTTTCCAAGTATTATTTCCTCAAAACTGAAAACCTCTTCAGTGTCACCTCGCAGCAAGAAGGTTCAGGGTTCTAACCTGCCTGCCAAACCACTGCCTTTACGTGTGGAGTGTTCATGTTCTCCTCGTGTCTGCAGGAGTTTTCCACGGTTTCTCTGGCTTCCTCCCCTTCTCGAAAATGTCCTAAGGTGTGAATGTTAGCGTTGATGGTGGTTTGTCTCTATATGTCAACCCTGCGTTGGACTCACATGTTCGATCATTACTGACAACACCTCTGCACATGTGCTCTGCTCTCCGTCCTGTGAGAGGGATCTGGCTCGCTGAGGTTTCTACGTTTTTTTTGGTCGTTTTTCCTCACTCTTGTTGAGGGTTAAGGGCAAAAGATGTCGCAACATGTTAAGCCCTATGATACAAACTGATATGTAAATATGGACTACGCAAATAAAATTTGATCAATTGATTGACTAGCAGCCAACGTCAGCTAGAATTGGCTCCAGCACCCCCATGATCCTCAAAGGAGAAGTGGTATAGATGATGGATGAATACGAGACCTTTTTTTATTGGAACAAAACAGTGCAAAGTGTAGGCAGAATTATCGCTCTGGTCTCCTGTACTGAAGAAAGACATTCATATGGGTTATTCAGCCACACACAGGTGCATCCAGGGCCAGTGTTCTGTGCCAAGTAGGAAACTGCACGATGTTTATGTAATGTAGTTAAAACTAAGCATGTGGAGAATTGAGAAGCCTCCTCACGCTGCCTCAATCTAACTTCTGTTAAGACCTAACTAACCATGACGACAGTTTAAACAACAAACTCAGCAGCAATGTTCTGTTTGGAACAAGTGGTTTGGAATAAAACATCTATTCAGAGCAGGCTTCTCTGTTTGACACAGGATTATGTTGGCTGGTGAAGCACAAACACTGTCAACTTTTGTGCCTTTAACAGTTTTATACTGGTTACCCCCCGTCTGGCTGAGTTCTGGGTGCCTCACACCAACGCTGGGCGTCCAATCTGCCGGAGTCATGACCTCAGCCCAGTCCCAGCACACCGGGGATCTCATCCCTGCCCGGCCTCAGCTCTGGCCTCGTTCCACAGAGCCGCTCTGCTCGTTTTTGTGTCGATCGAGAGGTGCCGAGAAGCCGTCACTGGAAATAACGTGGATGTGTGCGGTGTCTGTGTGTGGCGTTTAAATAAAAGTTGGCGAGTATGCGGCCAAAGCCAACAGATTTGTTCCTGATGTGCCAGGCATACAACCCATTAAGCCTTCAGAGCCCATTAGTAATTTACATCACAAAGACAGCACCCGCTCTCATTTGACTGTGCAGGTTTTACACAGTGAACCGCTTCAGAGCAGAACAAACTGCAGATTGAAAAAAGAGCAAACTCCACAAAATGCTGCTGTTTGCAGAGTTGTTACTATCAAATTCAGAGCTGGAAGATGTTTGCGATCTTTTTCAGCTATAATTGGCCAACTCTGAAAAGCTCAGCAGACGAATGTTCTTTAAATCTCTGCCATGTAGCCTGATGTTTTCAATTTATCTCCTTTCCTCTCCAAGGTCTCCCGGCCTCCATGAGCTAAAGACAAACTCATGGAAATTAAACTTGTCAATTTGAAACGGACCCTCAATCAGGCGTCATCATGGGACGGCTGGAGGAGGAGGGGCAAACTGCCGCCGCCATTAATGTGTCTTTTCTAACAAGAATCTCAGAGGTGATGTCATGAAAACTGTCAGGTCCATGTGAGGGCTGCACCCGTGGCACGAAATGAGAACACTGAGAACTAAACATGTGCTGTTGTGCATCGGCAAATAATTGTAGATGATTTTATTGGTCTGTAAAATAGTACATATGCATTGCAGACCAAAGGTTTTCCCCAAGTTTAAATTCCACTTTTCATTCTTCTACAAATGGTGCTGTTTCACAATTTTCTGTTCCCTGACTGAATCCTACAGAGCCAGAGTCCTGACAGGTGACATTTTCTATTGATAAGTAGCTTGTGGGAACATATCTGCAGAAACTGAATTGAGAACGCAGAACGCATTGAGAAGTGAATACATTTAATACTTTCATAGAATCTTAAATTAAAAATAATTTGTTGTTTTGTTTTTTGCTGCACTTATTCGTCTGAGGTCATTTTTCTTCTGCTTACAAAACCTTTTTTTAAGTTCATGCTGCTTTATTTTTGTTGGGCAAAATCCTCAGGTCGGTATCATGGGCTCCAAAGAACATCATAATTATACTGAAGGATAAATATTTTTAAGAAAAGATGAAAACAGTGAAATTTAAAATGATGAAGAGCATTTTGATGTGAATTTTATTCTGTCATCGTCACACATTAACAATAAATATATAGACAATGTAAAAAAAAGTCTTTACGTTATATTGTGACTGTAAATGCTCAGGCAGAAGCAAATGCATATATAAAGAATTGTTTTTTTAGGTAAAATAATTATTTAATTATTTACACACAATTGTAATTCCATATTTAAAAAATGTGTGGACCTTTTATGAGCTTATAAGTGCGGTTTCATCCCCAACTCTTGTTCTTTTCTGTTCTCCAAAGGTCGACCCTTACACACAATAGTCATGCATGCTCGCTAACGGAACCACACCCATGTGATTTGACCACACGCCTGTGGTCACGGAGCGTTAACTGTACATCCCATTCAATTAGAGTTTGAGTTGTTGTGACCTTCCCTTCCTGCGGCCTCCTGCTCCCTGCGTTTCCCTGAGAAGAGGAGCACACACCTAAAAACACACACAGTCTCACACACACTTGAATGTGGCACCAAATGGCACCAGCACTCCAGACCGCCCTCTCTTTTCTCAGCATCCCATAAGATATACAGTAAACACATGTCCTGCCCCATGCAGGGGCTGGAGCCATGGCAACAGGGTCAGATACGAAGCAGGCGCTTGACAAATATATGAAAGACGCGACGCATTCAGTGTGCTTGTCAAGCAGGAAACCAGAGTGAGGAGGAGGAGAGCAGAGGAGGGGCAGCCATTTTTTTTTTTTGCCTTTGTTTGGAAAAACATCTATAGAGTGGCATTTGGTGTCATGCCAGATTCTCTCCTCCACAGACGGGCACAGAGTAAACTGGATTAGTCACTGAGAGGCCTTTCTCCCATAACTGACAGCCAAGGAGAGCAGAGAACTTCAAACACATTCAGGACGTGTCTACCTAAAGACCAGACACGTATTCAGATGGAAATGCCTTTATCATCGCTCCCCGCTGGCAGCCGCAGCTTTCTGACTGTATGTGCTGTACATGTGAATGGGAAGTGCAGGATTAAAATGGTCAAGAGGCTGAACTCAATGAAGAGCTTTCTGCATCTTTTGTTGAGCCAAGACCTCTGTGGTCTTTACTCATTGTTTCTTCAGGGCTGCTGCTCAACTGCTGCCCTCTCAGCGCTCATATAAACCTGCACGGGCTGTTAACGTTACTCATAAAAAATGTTGTACAGTGTTTCCTGCACTATTTCTTTTGTCAATGAGAGTTTCCCATTTTCAGTACCATGAAAAGTTTCTTTACTAATGAATTTACTTTGTATATTTTTTATCGCATTGGCGGAAACATCTTGCTGAAGGACTGAAAGACACATTTACAGTGATGTTGATTAATGTGTGTTGGCCTTACAAATAAAACATTAAAATGTCATTGCAGTCAAAAACACACTCTGATTGCAGTGTTCAAAATCATCAACAGTATGTGCACTGAATAACTGAATATCCTTACTAGATTCAGAATGCCTGTTCATTTTAAGTTTCTACTGTAGCTTTAGTAACTTATTTTCTTAAGTACTTGAGTTAAATGTCACCATGTAAGTTTAGTGCAGTGGTACATGCTCATGTAACTCCTAAATAGAATCGACTTTCTGTAGAGCAACGTACCTCCACCATGGCCCAACACTCCCCTAACGAAACCACATTTCAATTAGATATTTGGATCCTCGCCAAATTACACACACTAATAAATATCACCCCCAGGAATATGTCTCTTTTAATTCAGAGTTTCATGGAGATTTCTTTTGATAATCCTGCTGACAAACCAACAACAAACGGACATGGGTGAAAACATAACTTCCTTGAGGAGGTAATAAGCAGGGCCGTGAAACATATTGATTATTTTTCTGTCACAAGGACGTCTCAGATAAAACTTTGTGGGTGATAAGAAGTATGTTGAAAAAGTCACAATTCCAAACAGACTGCATGAATAAGTACGTTAGTGAGAGTCAAATGAAATTGGTAAGAGATCTACTCGTACACTTTCACATTGGCACCGTTTGGCACTTTATTTTGGCAGCTTCTAAATCTCTTTCAGCTTCTGATAAACTCAGCTGCATCTTTTGTGATCCACCAACAGTTAAACAAATGGCCAAAGACAATATATGCGGATTTACCGATTTATGGACTTAAAGTAATTAACGAAGCATCAAGCTTAATCAATCCTCAGCATGTGTGTGTGAGTGTGTGTTCCTCCTTCCTGAGACACCAGCTGCCCTGATAACAGGGACCCCCAGCCACACCCCCACCCCAAAAACACACATCACACTCACATCACACAGCCAGCCCCCTCTCTAACCCCCCACACACACACACACACACACTTTAAACCCCCAAAACCTCCTGTTTACAGAACCCTCACACGCATCCTTAAAATATACCAAGTTAGTAAATCACTCAACAAAGAAATCCTAATCCTAATCCAATCCAGAATCACCACACTGTAAATGTATTAGCTATAAATAGAACTCGCTTTTACTTAACACTTTCCCCCGTTGATGATACAGCAGCCGATACATTTGGTGCTCGGAGAAATGCTTCCACGTGTTGATTAATGTGTGTTTACACTGCACGTATTGAGCCTCTCATATAGAGGCCTCCATGCCCTGCAGTGGTCGTTGAACTACTGTTTATCTAAGACCAGTGGAGGGAAACCTTTCATCTGCTCCGCCACCATAAAACAAAATTCAGCACCAGACTCAAACTGCTGGACAAACACAATAAACTCTGCACCGCAAAGCAATTCTCCACACGATAGATCCCAACAGGAACGTGGAGATCTTACCAAGAGATTACTGACGAGATTAGTCTGTGTTTATTTGGGTTCATTTTTACATGGAAGGCAGCGAAACACGCTAATAACGTGTGTTTGTGTGGGTTTGGTTTGAGTGCTATGACACACCTGCTGATGAAAGATGGTTATTGAAGTGGACAGAGAGCATTAGACTCTTTATTTTTATACTCTTTAGTTCTAGTTTAACATATATATGTTTTCTTTTTCTGAGACTCTTTCATCACTGCAAACCCTGAATGGAGGCTTGGCCTGAAAACAGCAGATTGAGTCAGACAGTATAAAAATTCATTAAAACCCCCATTCATTCCTATTTAACCACATCAGTACACATTCAGTTCAGTTTTACAAGAGACAAACAATGTTATAATCATCTTTATTTGGCCAATTACTTGATTCAGATCAGTTGGCGTGGCAGGCGCTGCATGTGTGGACCTGATGTAGACCAAACACCCGTCTGCCCTCCATCATCTCCCTCATCGTGGCAACTGTTTGTGCGAGCTCGTCTATCCGGGCTGGTCCGCAACAAAGACCTGGCAGCTCTACTGCCTGTAACCTTATACAGGGACATGAAACGCTGACCTCTGACCCCACGTGTGATACAAGTGGCAGCGGTGTCCCGCAGGTCTGCGGTGAACCCGCCAGACGCATTCCCGGCCTCCATCACAGAAGTGCCTCTGTGGCGTGTTAGCGCCAGAGCAGCTAAAACGCTTGTGACATTTGTTTTTGGTCTCGGTAAATACAAGCCCTCGGTGAAGTGATGATAAGATTGACACTGTTTTGGGTAATTTGGGAATTTGGGGTTTATCTGGGCTATCATGTAAATGTTAGTGTTTGCATGAAACATGATACAGACTTATTTTACACTGCCAGACATCCCATCATTGGAATGTTACATACATGAAGGAAATCCAAACCCAGTTGCATGTTGAAGGTTCGAGCTGAAGGTTGAGCTTCACTGGGATGGACTGTGTTTAATCAAATCAAACCATATAAACCCACATCTGTTTCCCAGCCCTGCTCTAGAAAGCTACTACTGCTGTCCTTTTGTAGAGCTCATACTCTGATACAGGAATGGCTTTAAAGATTAAAGGAGCAGTTCATCCAAAATAAGAGGAAAAAACATGTTTTCCAAATATTTTGAAATGTACAGACTGAAATCAAAACTTCATCATTCATATGGTGTCAACAGAAATAACTGAAGTAGGTATTTCAATCTCTGTGAAGATAAATATCAATAATCAAATATCTGAATATCACTAGAGAATAAATGTGTTTTATAATTTGTCTGACAATCAGCTGTTATTTAACTTCTTTATTGTTATTTGGGCCATAAATCAACAAAGGTTTTTGTCTAAAAAATAAATAGAATACGGATTAAATACTTTCAAGGTAATTTGCTGTTTCATCTCCTTCACTGTTAATGGTAGTTAAATGGGATTTATATTGCTGGACTCTAGCTCATAGTAAACACCCTCTCAGGTTTACAGCCGACAGCAGGACTCAGACCTGCGAGGACTCTCTCAGCACGCTGCCATGGTACAGGCCTGTAAACCACAGGGGAGGGGTTTCAGTGTATGACTTGACAGACAGTGTTTAGCAGTCTATGGTTTTATTACAGTGGTGGTGGTGGTGGTAAGGGGCTGCAGTTGAGGGTGGGGGTGTTCAAGCACTTCCACAGCTCCGACAGAGAGGGAGTCAAGTTCTGGCATGAAGACCAGTTTCAGTTCACCAGCTGCTGGGTTCAGAGCAGCAGAGTCAGGAGACAAAAACATGTGTACCTGCATGCATGTTTGCAGACACACACACACACACACACACACACACACACACACACACACACACACACACACACACACACACACACACACACACACACACACACACACACACACATGTATATTCTCAACCACTTAGCTGCATCTACACACACGTGTTTCCTGTTACATGGACGCTCACTGCTTCTTTTTTCCACATGTTGTTGGAAGTTCTCCATCACATCAACATGTGCTGCAGACACATGTACAAACTGACGGCTTTTATCTCCCCTCCACCCATTACAACTCTGGTAACAAGTAAAAGAGATCAAATCAAATCTTAATCTAACAGGAGAAGAGTTAATTAAATTATATAGATAATTATGAGCATCTGATCAGCTTTTGGAAAAAGTAAAAGCTTAAATTAGCACTTTTTAATGCCATTGTTAACTTGAAAAACATTTTAACAAAAAACATTTGAAACATACAATGTACACCATGAAAACTGATCATCATTAGCTTGCAGTTTGGCTGCATTAATGTTTCCTTCAGTGGCACTTACCTTAGAAGAGGAGAAAAGCATAGATATTATTCTTTGATTAACTGAAAAATAATAAATTGGAAAATGTAAATTGTTTTTTGCCTCTATAAACAGAGAAAGACTATCTTATATTCATTCATTATTGTATCATTTTCATCTTCACTTATTGTATAATTTATGTATGAACTGGTACATCCAACCTTTAGCATGTATCTGCTGCTTTTTCTTTTTTCATTTACGTTTCTTGTTTGTTTCTGTAATAAAGTCCTTATTATAAATTAACACAATTGTAATGGTGCTACATTTAGGTTTAGTTATTGAAACAGTTCTTTTCACTGATTTGTTGATGGTGGGAAAAATCACTGTTCACTGTTGTTGTATTGACTCTTTACAGACAGTTTCTATTTTTAAACATAAACCTTAGAAAGGAAATGTTTTAATAATCTTTTTTTATGTCTTAACTTTTGTCATTGTATATGTATTGTACTGTAATATTATATTTTCTCACAAAATAGTTTTGCTTTTGAATTTATTTTGAAATATTTCTTTTAAAGCTGTTGAGAAGTGTGACATTATTCAGTTTACTGATTTTGGCAAACGTGGCAGCCCGTCACTGAAGCTTCACCTCCACTTGCAGCTTTATGGTAATCATCTTTCACCAACAGTTACATCAGGATCTACAAATGCTCTCATTTTCCTTCAGCACTGCGTTTCCTTGCTCCTGTTATTGAAACCATCACGGGCCCCTGATGGTTTCATCACAGAGCAGACAATAAAAGTCCAGAGGAGCCCAATAAAGACATGAACCAGGCGTTATGGATGAGAGCCGAGGCAGATGACAAGAAGACAGTGAGCAGGAAAAGAGACAGAGACATGCATGCAAGTACAGGGAGAGAGAGAGGGGGGGAGGGGGAGTGACAGTCTGTATCCCAGTCAACAATAACACAACATTCAGCTGAAATATACAACAATATTAGTGCAACCACAGGAGATCTGGCTCTGGAAATAGTGAGTGATTGGTGGGACGTGGTGGAAGCTGCATGTGTGTGTGCGTGTGCGTGTGTGTGTGTGTCTGGCAGATGGCAATAGGAGGGGAAGCGAATTAACAGAAAAATGCAAGAAGGAGGAAAGTGACAAAAAATTGGAAATAGAGATGAAACTGACAAAAGTATGTAAATAAAAGAGGAATAAAACTTAGCAGGAAGAGAGAAAATGAAAGAGACCAACTGGAGAGAAATGAGAGAAAAAAGAGAGACAGAATTCCACAGACTTTCTTCTTGATTCTCAGCCAACACATTTACAATTGAGGAAGTCTGTACTGACTCGCTGCCGCTCCCCTCCCCTCCTCTCCTCTCCCATACTTTCACCTCCTCTCCTCTCATGCTGGGACCCCCCTCCCTCCTGAGAAAGTGGGACTCCCTCTCCACTCTCTCTCTCCCTCTCTCTCTCCCCCATCTGAGGCTTTAACACAGCAAAGAGCAGAGCTGCTGGTCACAGTTGTGCCCTGGATTGTAGCTGAGAGAGAGAGAGCAGCCCTCCTGCAGCCTGTGAGCCAACCACTACCATGGATGTCAAACTGCTGGCACTGATGGCTCTGCTGGCCGTGGCCACACATACACCAGCCTGCAGCGGTGAGTCCAGGACAGGAATGGTAGACTGGTTATTACTGGAACTTGTGACTGTTTCTTTGGTAACTTTTTAACATGGAGGTTTGTAGATATATAGATGTGGAAAGGGTTTTGCTCCATCAATCATTTGGATTATTAATATTGGTTCTTTGTATTTATATTAGCTATTGAATAACTGTCTGTATTAGAAAATCAGTAGAATGTCTCACATCATAATGAAGATACTGTCTGTTTTCATGTTTAATTTCTTTTTAGTTGTCAAAACTTAACTTCTGGCATCGTCGATGTTTTATTCCTCTAGATTTTGGTTGATGATGATGATGATGATGATGAGCTTCACTTGTTGACGTCTAGAAAGAAATCTTTTTTAGTGAGGAGAGATTAGACTTTTATTTTAGAATTCATTATTATTTTTCTCTATTAAATGCCTATTGTAGCACTGTAATGATTGGTGGATTCGTCAAATTAATGCAGCTAATTTTGGATTGAGTAGTTGTTCATGCCATTAATTGAAAATAACCGATTGACTGACTTTTCAAGGGTTAATTTTTGCTGGTTTTCAAAGATCTCTATCTTTTTTTTTTTCATTATTAAATCAAATAAAAAAAGAATCAGAACATTTGATTAAAAATACATATTGTTCCAACTCTGGATTAATGGTATAGAAGTTGAAATAGAACATACTGACTAATTGGTAATCTACATTACTACTGCAGTGTTATATAATATTTAACAGTTATATCTTTATCTTTTTGTTTTTTTAATCAGTAAATCAAGGTGAAATGATTCAATTGCTATTTGAACTGAAATCCTTCACGTGTCAGAGTTGTGGTGAAGTGCTGACCCAGCAGTAATCTTCCTCATGTTAACCTGCAGTACGGAACATGTCAGGGTGTTGGGGGCCCTGCGTTTATTCTCCGCTTGTGGTTTCGGCCCCAGTCGGACCCCCGGTAGCACATTAAAGAGTCGGCTCTAAATGTGTGCATTTGTCTTTTCTCTTTGCTTTCTTTTAATTAGTTTCTAATTAGGGATAAACAATGCGCTGGTGATAGCGGTGGATGCTCGCTGCCGGCCCTGGTGCTGCGTGCTGCATAATGATCCCTTAGTTTGCATGAGAAAAGAGCCTGAATGGGTGAGAGTCATTAGGCTGATATTACTGAGGATTTAGCCATTTGTGGCAGCACATTTGGTGTTGCTATATAAACATGCATATCAATGGGAATATGCTGAACCTTGGAACCAAAGTCTGTTAGTTCCACTTGATTTTGTTGATTTGTGTGTTTATCTGAGCAGGAAACGGCTCTGATACAGGGAATGAGTTGTTTGAATTTTCTAAACATCCACAAAAATCTGCATCTGCTCTGTGTCCCTCTATAATTTATTGACTCTCAGTGCAGATTTGTCAAAGCTTTTTTCCCCCTTTTCAAACCCGGTCTATTAAGACTCAAGTCCGGGCCATTAGATGGTTTCTTAACTCATTTAAGTTTTTATTTGCTTTCATCCTCAGCACTGACATTTTCACAACCACAATCACTATTTCCTTAGATTTTTAAGAGGGCAAACAATTACAAAACTACAATAATCGCCTGCATTTTGAAGTTTGTGCATCTGTGGTCCTCTGGGCCCCCGCAAAGCCTCCATGGAGGCGCGGGGTGATTTGTAATCATTTTAAGAATGTACTTGAGGTGATTTCCACTGAGGCTGTTGATGCCGTCTGAGCCGCAGAGGGCCCTTTCATAAAAGAGGACAAATATTGCAAATTGAATGTCGAGGGCCCTTCTCCTTCAGGGAGGCCGCGCTAAATGCTCTGGGAGTGAAAAGCTAAAATTCTGCATGTGTGTGTGTGTGTGAGTGGTCAGAAAGTGCTAATCTCTTTTTAATGAACATGTTGGTCAGAGCTGTAGCAGGTAAACCCACATGTTCCCATACGATTGAAGACTTGTTACACTGAACATGTTTTTTTCATTTGTCTTCTGAGGGATGTGAGGCATTTAATTACAACTGAAATGGAGTCAAAGCTACTTTCATTTTGATTTAAATCCTTGTGTGGATCTTAACAATCCCTTCTCTGTGTACGACATTGAAATTAAACATTTAAGCAATTTTCCATCCTGTCCAGTAGCCACCTCATCCGCTACTGGACTGCAAAACACATTCAACCGATCTATTTCAAATCCTGTCGACGCTTGTGTCAACTTATTCCCTTGTAATCCTATTGAATTTCTCTGCTATAATATATAATGCTAATTTGTGATTTTCCTTTGTGTGTTTGCAGCGAAGCCCATCAGTCTGGTGGAGCGGTGTTGGTGTCGTTCCACCCTCAACACGGTTCCCCAGCGCTCCATCAAAGAGCTCAAGTTCCTCCACACGCCCAACTGCCCCTTCCAAGTCATGTAAGTAAATAGGTATAAAGTTACTCCACTGAGTAAAGCTTGATGAAACATACAGTATTTCCTGAGTGGGTCCTTTAAATGATCCCGTCACTGATGTAGCTTGTTGAAGTTCATTCTTAAGGATGTGGGTGAGATTAGGTGAATGTTAATGACTGTGATGTTTAGTGTCAAGCTTCTGCTATCCTGCAGTCTTCTGGCATGTTTCAGACAATGTCTCCCTTTCCATGTGCAGGAGGTTCAAACACAAGCTCCAGCTCAGTGACTATTCGTCTTTAGAGGCTTTAAAGTCTCTGTTTGTACTGGACGTTCATGCACTGGGATATAATAGCTGGGTGGTCGGTGACAGGACCATTGTTGGGTCCATGTGCTCATTGAATGAAACATGATGCTCCTTAGATATGTTGCAACACGCGGTGGAGCAACGGGTCAGAATGATCTTATATATGTTCTTCAGGAGCAGAACTAGTGTTAAAATTATAACGTAGCTCTATAGGTTTTTATTGATTTCAAATTTTAAACTCAACCCAAACGTCTTTATCGTGACTGCTGAGCGTAAAAGGTTGATTTAGCAGCATTTCATTGCAGAAAAGCTGTAGGAACACTTGTAAGAGCCGTTGCACCAAATAATGAGAATTAAAAAGAGGTTAAAGGAAACCGAATAGGCATATTTATTCAGCCAATGAAATATTATTTAATCTGGATTAAAGATGATTAAATCTAAATTAAATGTAAAAAGTGCCATTTTAGTTATAATTCATTTATTATATTGAAATATATACCCATTATACCCCCTCCAATGAAAATCCAAATGTTTATATAGTGAACCCTTTAAATATAAACTATGGGAAAAAAAACTATGCATCCAAACATATTCACCCATATATTGCACAAGAAAATATTTAAAATGTGCTGAAAGCAGTGAGCTGTTAAAAGTTTTTATCTTAGATAAAATCAAAGAAATGGTAAAAAAAATAGACCAAGGATATTGTTGACAACACAGTTCAGACTTTTTTCACCATCCTTGATTGTTGATAGCTGCACAGTTTTATTACATAAGCCCTAATCACTCTGACTATCAAAGGCGCAGGCAGAGTGTTTCATTATCCCTATGTAATTATCCTGTCAGCCATTTTTTTGATTTCATTTTCACTGTTATTTGGTGAGTAAAATAAAATCCAAACCTAATAAAAGATACATTAATTAAATCCGGTGTAGATAAAAAAAACAGATGTGTGAAGTATGGTGTTAAAATCTTTCTCTTCCTTCCTGAGCGAGAGGCCTGAGTTTAAAACAACACGATCCACTCAGAGAGGAAAGCAGCGACGGCCCGAGCTCTGGGGGCCATTTATGTTTTGTAAAGGAAGCAATAATTGAGGGTCAAAGCGATTACCTTTGTATTTGTGCTGACCCCCTCCGTGTCCCTTATACACTTTTTCTTTTATTTCCCCGACTCAAACTGCCCAACTGCATTGGGAATAATGTCAGTGGTCTGGAACACATTAACTAAAACAGCCCCATTCATTTGTTCGCTATAGAAAACTTGATGGCAGAAGACACACAGCCAAAAGGCTATAAGTCTGTGGTGCTTCTACCAAAACAGGGAGGGAGGGACGGAGGGAGGGGCGGCGGGTTGAGTGAGTGGCGAAAGGTCAGTGAGGACATGTGATGCTCCGGCCGGGGCCACACACGCCCTCTGACTTCACTCCGCAAACCGGCCCGAGGAGTCAAGCAGTCATTCAGTTTGCAGAGCGCTGCGCCTGTATCTCTACTGAGACAGATGAAAGAAAGCCAGTAACACTATAGCCTCACCCCCCAGACCTCCTCTGTCCCCTCCACCCGCTACGTCCCACCGTGCGCCCTCCTCCTACCCACTCCCCCCCCCGCATGCTGTTGGTATTAACTTGCTGTGAAGTAATTACTACCTGCTGCTTGTGGAACTCCGCTCCTCCAATTCCAGCCAAGTCAATTAGGGTTTAGGCTCTCGGTTGGTCATCCAGACAAGCAGACAGATAAACAGGATGGAGGGAGACACATGAAAACAGCGGCGAGCTCCCCGAGTGGATGAGCCGGGCCATCCCTAATAAAATAAAGTGGAGGGGGAAGAAGGGGACATCCCCGGAGGAAAAGCAAACACAGATCCAGTTACTGAGCTGTTTGGCCTCCTGACTCACATGTTAGTTTGAGGGATTTGAGGCCTGATGCTCAGATTGATGCTCCTGAACCGCTCTTTTAAGTTGAGCAGCCATTTGCTCATTTGCACGTGTGCGCGCATCTAAATGGGGGTGAGGAATAGGGGAGGTGGCACTTTAAAGGGGCGGCAGAGGTGGTGGGGAGGGGGCACAAATTAAATCAGCCAGCAGTTCGAGGCGGAGAGGAATGTGTTTAATTTGCAGAGTTGTGTGATGGAGCGATGGAGGGCGGAGAAAGAGGAGCAGCGAGGTAATACACCTCCGAGTTGTTAAGTCTCATACACGACCTTTTGCCACCGAGGTGTGAGACCCACATGTTTGGAGGGAGCGAGACCCCGGCCGCCCGCCCCTCCTGCTCAGACCAGTGGATCTGAAGCTCAGTGTCTGATGACAGAACAAATCCTCTTCTAAATATTTGGCTCGGTTCTTCATCAACAGGCCAGAACACACTCTCTGTCACCGCAGAGCTGTAAATCAGAAGGAGGGATTTTTTTTATTTCTTAGCTATTTACAATGACCTTTATTTCACCAGGAAAGTGAAATGAGATTTTAAAAAATCATGTTTACAAGGGTGTCCTGGACAATAAAGGTCAGGGAGACAGATAACACAACAATAAATAGAAATGTAACCAGAGGGACACTTGGAGAGTATACACCTCCATCGAGGCTGAACAATCCCCTTATGAAACCACATTACACTGAATCCAGTACTTTTTTATTTGGATTGAACACACTCCCCTTAGAAACCCCGGTCGTTTAGTGGGTTCTTCCCTGACTCACATCGCATCCCTCCAAGCTATTTTTGTGTAATGCTGCTAACTAACAAACAAACAAAACAACCTCATTGGTGGAAGCAATAAAATCTCTAAAACAGCAAGTCTTTTGGGTAATTTACTTCGTCAGAGACTTGGATTCCTGCAGCGATGTACTTACTTCCACTCTCATAAAACGCTATTCTCACGTCAAGATAGAACGGAATTTGCTTTAGCTGTTTTATATGGTCCTAAAATGAATGTGGCAGGAGAACAAAGGCCTCAGAAAATGACAAAAAAAAATGCACCTTTTGATGTGTGATGTGAGACTTTTCCACCAGTTTGGACCAACAATACCGTTAAATTGGGCCTTTCAAGATGTGTAAACCGAAAACGAGCCTGACCAAACTCTTCCAAACTCTGTCCACGTCAGGCTGCGTGTTGTGTGTGCAGCGCAGAGACAGTTTTACAAGGCCCATACAGGAGAGTGCGACCTGCGCTGGAAGCCTCCCTCCCAGCTGTGCCTGAGTGGAAACAGAGAGCTGTGATTTCTCACCACCTAGCGGAGGGTGACAGCCTGTTCTGTGCAGTAATCCGCGGCCATCCAGCTGTGACGTGTGGCAGGATGCTCGGAGGATTTTAGAGCTTAGTCGAGGTGTCGCTGAGCTCGGCCTTCATCAGCCTCATCGGACATGATCCTGACGTATTGTGCTCATTTCCACAGTGAGGTCTTCCTTATCAAAACGTTAAATACGGATGGTATTTCGTATTTCATGTTATAATGGGTTCTAACAAAGGGATCCGTGTTCTCTTCATGGTTGAAAGATATTGCAGGTTATCTGATGTTAGATTTGGCAGCAAACTCTTGACGTAAAGGTGACAGGTTGTCAGAGATTCTAATCCTCTGGTTTTAACTGGGAAGTGTTGTAAGATGTTTTGGGGTTTTCAGAGATTAAAGTTAAGCATTTGGTGAAGTGGGTTTTCTTAAAAAAAAAAAAAAAACGATAAATTTAAAGACATCTTAGAGTGCAGCATCTTTAGACTATTATCTCTTCAACTACACCATAATTATCATTTCAAATATTTATTGTAATAATAATTTATTGTAATATCAATAACAACAATAATACCTTAAAAAAAAACAGTTAAGTGTTTTAAGAGGTTAAAAATGTATTATTGTCTTAAAGTGCTTTTGGAAGCTATAAATGTTGCTTTAAATTGAAAAGACTATAACAGGGATCTTGTGAATTCAAGTTTAATAACTGAAATGTGCCTATATTGTATATTTCTGATCATTACTATAAAAATTATAGCCTACAATGGAAAGATGCCAGTATTCTCCATATTTTTCTGCACTTGATACTTCAGAGATGTTGCTTGAGCAAGGTAACCCATGACAGTGAAGAGTCACCTGTTACTGTTTGGTTAAGCTTGCTCCAAGTTCTGATATTGCCGATCTGCAACAATTAAATGGCAACAAAGTTCACAATATGCATCTCACAACAACCATGATTATTCTGTTGTTGAACACCACCACTTTACTCACATCAGTTTAATCTGCAGACCAAATTGCCAAACTTTTACTTAGAAAGGGGGGGGGGAGCTGATAGATTGGTCCTGATGGATCACTTCTCCCAGGCAAGTGTTTACAAGTTGATTCATTGAGCACTGGCATAAATCAAATCTGCTGACTCTGTAAAATGTGGGAAATCCACTGAAGTCTTAGATGTAACTGTTAGAAAGTCATTTGTCTCATCAACACAGATACAGTCTCTGCACTGTGCACCGTCAGCAGATGTTCATCTACAGAGGAAGCCAAGAGGTGACGGTGTTCACACCGGTATCCAAGTTTGGATCAGACTCACAGCCTCCTCTTTATCTGTGCTGCCTCCATTTAGCACCACATATAAGAGCGGATGTTTATCCAGTGGTGGAGGAAGGATTCAAACATTTTACTAAAGTAAAAGTAAAAATACATCGATAAAAATGTACTGTCGTGGCAATTCTGCAATCCCACTCTGACAACGAGGAACGAGACACAAATCTGTTAGAGTATTGTCAGTTTAGTGCTCAGAGCATGGTGCACAAGACAAAGGTTGGTTTGAAATATACACACCGATGGGAAGCAGTTCTTTGTCTTTATACATTTGGCTCATCCCTCCCCCTCTGGTTTAGGTTGTTTCTAAGTCTAAGCTGCAGGAGGCGGGGTCTAATGTTACCTGCCCGCTCTGATTGGATCAATGGATCGATTCCCCTCTCGTTATTGATTATCTTCAAAGATATAAACATGAAACACAGTGCTCTGTAAAAAATGTAGTGAAGTAGAAAGTCGAGATATTCGCTGATAAATGCAGTTGAGTAAAAGTGAAAAGTACAGATACATGAAAAATGTACTGAAGTACAGTAACGAAGTAAAAGTACTTTGTTACATCCCACCACTGTGCACATTAGGATTTAAAACAGGTCAATCACATCAAATGAGAGCATGTGGAGTCTAATCTTGGTGTTTTTTCTCCTGCAGTGCCAAACTGAAGAGCAACAGGGAAGTCTGCATCAACCCAGAGACCAAGTGGCTGCAGCAGTACCTAAAGAACGCCATCAACAAGTAAGAGAAACCTCCTGGCTCCCGCCGCTCAGACACGAGCGGCGCTGACAGGGACAGACATGACATACAGCAATGAAGAAACAAACCGTGTTTAAAAACGGCCATTTCTCAGTTTCCTGCCAGCAATTACTCTCCCAAATCACTGACACGGTTGATGTAAGCAGCTGAGTTATTATCTGTGACATAATTAGCGTCGAGTAAGAGCGGAGATAAATCTGCCGCTGGCGTTTCATGCTTCCTTCTTTCTCAAGCGTCTGAGGCTGTAGCAAAAACTTTACTCGAATCAAATCTTCATAATTTTTACCCCATGTGTTTATGAGTTTTAAAATGACTTCCCTTTTTTCTTGTTGATAGCAAAACCTGCTGCTGCCCATTCAATTTTAAATGAGCTGCATAGTTAAAATGTGAGCAATTCCTCGTAAAAAAGTAAGTTCCCCAATATATCTGGAGGTGATTATCGCCAGGCTGCAAGTCTGCTTATTAAAACACCATAAACACTTGAGGTGCACAATGTGAAAACTAACAATAAAGTAATTTCTGAGGAATTATAGGATATTGTTTTTTAAACAATGTAGTTCACTGAAACTGGAGTGAGGCCCAGCACCAACCTTGCCTGCCAGGAATTAATGTTTTTATACCACTGATTTAGTGGGAAAACTGGATTATGTTTGGAGGCAATCAATGAAAGAATGAATGAAGCTCTAAATTTATTAACAGCAGCAGAGTTGCCAGGAGCTGGTTGTGGTGGGAGAATAAGTCCGTTCAGGCCCGGTATTAACATCCAGCCTTAGTCCCACTTGTGATCAGATCTCACTTCCCTGCTCTATATGCAAATAAACACGCATGTCATTTCTGTTCCTGAGACCAAATGATGTTTTAGCCAGTCTGAGTTGTCCGAAGTCTGTGTTTGTGTGTCAGTGAGAGAAGGAGAGAGCAGAGCCAGTGAAAGGCTGAGGGATTCAATGTGTAGCTTTACGATGAAACTATTTTTTTGAAAAAAATAAAAAAGTGGCAATCAGTGTTAATATTCTGCTGGTGGTCACAAATAAGGCAACGTATGGTAATGCAGAAAAGTATAAAAATACTTTGGTTCATTGTGAACCTGTAGTGGCTGTCAGCTGAGTAGGTGGTCCTTCATATGTGGCCCAGGACACACATGTGGCCCCGTGCGTCACAGACCACCTCCAAATGTGGTCCGAGTGATCTGATCTCAAATGCGTCCTCAATGTGTCTTGGGTGCCCTCACACCCGTACTTAAAAGCTGACCATTTGTGATTGGATCACTCAGGATGTTAATACCAGGACTGAACGGGGTCCAAGTGTTAGAGTCCCATCTGAGGAGAAATGGCTTCAGTATCAGGTAACGATCATTGTTTTGTCGGAGGTCCCTGTGAACTCGCCTGTACCAAGTGCTCTATAGTGTCTGAAGGTGCTGAGACACGACTGAATGCAGAGATGAGGCATTTTATAAACGTAGATAAAATATTTAAATTCCAAGTTTATGACTACACTCATTGTACATGTCCTGACACACAACTGGAATAATTTTTTTTTAACCTATTTTATGTTGGAAAGGAATTTTTGGGAGTGCGGCTGATCGTAGAAATGACATTTATATGCTGTTTTGTTGATTTTTGCCAACACGCGAGGCCTCAACATGTCCATGACTGCTCTCCTGAGCACCATGTTGTATTCACAAGTGCCCTGTTAGAAGAAACATGCACATTTTTAACAGTAATCATCATTGTTGCCTGGACTCTGTTCCCCAACAGCATTTTTATTATTGTAGGAAGTTATATAAGTCACCGTTAGTAAGTAAAAGATATTCAGATCCTTTACTTACACAAAAGTACAAAATACTCAGAGTTTCTGCATTGTAAGTCCAATTGAACAAAAGGTATTTTCAGCTAAATATACTCAAAGTAGGAGAAAATCAAACCCTGTGACTGACGCAGTATCATAGACATTACATTTTCAATCCTGATCTATCATCAGCAGCATTTCACAGTTGTAGCTGGTTGAGCTATTTAACCTTATTACTGTCAGTACTTCAGTGATTCCCAACCTGTGGGTCAGGTTCCTTCAGAGCTCAGCAGATAAATCTGAGGGGTTGTAAGACAATTAACTGGGTAGGCATCAAACTGACTTTGAATTGAATCTGAACTTTTTCTGAAATATTATATAATTTTATACAAATCAGAAAAGTAATAAACCAAATCCCTTTTGCCAAAAAGTTGGGGAACCACTGGTTTAACAATAAGAAATTTATATTAAATTAAAAGCTTTTCTTTCATAAAAATTCAATGTAAAATGTGATCTGAAAACTTGCAGTCGAGCAAATGTAGTGAAGGTAAAGGTTTAGTATTTTCTTCAGAAGTGTATTCGAGCAGTGTGAAGTCGAATGAAATAGAAATCTTACTCTCCACCTGGTCGTTGGCCAGATTCACCATCCTCTACCGCCATGTGGCTTTTTAATAAGCTCCTCTAACAGCAGGTCATCCATGTGTGGTTTCCTTAATCATTATATAATAGCATCATATTTAGCGAATCTATAACTGTTCATTTCAGAAGTGTAGCCATTTTCACTCATACATCTTCATCTTTCTGAATCTCTCTCCAGGGTGAAGAAATCCAGAAGACGCAACAAGAAGAACTAAACACAAGGGAAGACGTGTACGTCGCCAGGCCTGTGCCGAACCTGCAGTATATACCTCCCTGTCACTGCTACGGATGCATGTAAACACGCTGTATGTACCCGTCCACCTCCCTGGACCACTCGCAGAACCAGCACTTCACCACCGTGCCGTCCCCATGCAGCACCACCACCGATCCCTCCGGACGCCCACGCAGTCACCTGTCGCTCTGTGTCAGCACCGAATGCAGTTACACCTCGGAATGACGGGATGCATGTTAATGTCAGATATACAGTATGAGTGTGTGTGTGTGTGTGTGTGTGTGTGAACGCTGGGCTATTGGCATGAGTGTGTGTGTGTGAGAATGTGCTTCACATGAACTAACTCTGACTGTGTGTGTATTGTATTTTGTAACTTCACACGCCTATAAAAGGAACAAACCGAGCTTTCTGTCGCACACGCAAGGTTTTGTGGGTAATGTTACCTTCATGGTCCAAATCTGGTTTGGCAAACAGGAGAAGTGTTTCATTTAGGAAATCCGCCAAGTGAAAGCAATAGGTTTTATTTACAACAATACAATTACCTCAACTTTTGACTAGTGAACGTGGCATTACTCCAAGACCAAGGGGTCATGTGGCAGACTGAGACGCTGGCCCGTGGGGTTTTCCTCCCCCAAGTGGCTGACCAATCAGGGCTGGTCGTGCTACCACATGGTGTTGCGTTGTCTTTGAGCTTGCTGCATGAACGAAACAGAGATGGAGCTCATGCAAACTGTTTATGAAACAAGCACTGATCTTATGGTGCTATATATATCCAGTGTAGAGGGTCAGAGCCTTTGATATACTGTAACTGTAGTTCACTGTTTATCTTATGCAAGATTTAAGGCGGGATGCTGTGACTTCAATGTCTTATAGGAAACCTGTCAAAGGAAAGTTAAAGCGCTGTTGATGGAGTCAGAAGTGAAAAGGGAAAGGGAGAGCTGATGCATAACGAAGGCCATATTGTACCGATTAAGACGACACTTATCAATGCAGCTTTTTTCTAATTAAATGAACATATTAGTAAACAAAAGCCAAATATTTATTCATTTAAATATGCATCATGAAGAAACAGGTGAAAGTATAACTTTCTATTTCATTTTTTTCTAGAAACAGGTAGAAGAGCTACATCCACATTACTAGATTTTAGTTGCAGCGATCTTTGTCCGCAAGAGGGTTTTGGCTGCGTATCAGTACGAGTCCCGGTCCATACTAACACGCCTGCAAAAGCATATCACGTGACCACTAATGAACACTGGACAAGCGCATCCTGCTCAAGTCCCACTGGACACGGGAATTGTCGCAGATTGCTCGATAATAACTTCTGCACGTGTATCGTTGTAAAATACAGAATTTAACTCCACAACAGCGGTTAGCAAAGACAACATGGTCGGCAACACTCACACCAAGGCTAAAGCTGGCGAATCAGCCGAGGCTACATCGTGACTGAAAAGATCCAATCAGCAAGCGCTTGTGAGTAACTACGTCATTGTTTCCAAACATCTCGGTTTCTGTTCGTCTAAACTGAAACGCAGCCCTGGAGTTTTCAAACTAAATTGAGGCCGGCAGCGTTTCCAAACTTCTCGAGTGTAGCAGCTCTAAAACTCTGGAGTGGTGTGGACGCCAGGTTTGTCCATAGCAGAGTTGATGCGTTTCCAATTGAAAACATAGTAATGTGGATGTAGCCTGATCTGAAGACTTTTTTTACACCTTATCAAAAGGGGCAGGGGTAAATGTCCTGACAACATTTAATGCCAGTATTTTCGTACCAACACCTGTCCTGGGTAGGAATGAAAAGCTAAATTATCGTATAGAACGTAAAGCTGAATGATAAATGTCACAAAGGGAATTCTCAAAGTAGTGAAAGCTGTTTTTTTTTTATCATCCCTTCTTATATATATTTGAGCCACTTTATTATCAGATGTGTCTTTTATATGTAATGCTTTTATTTTTATATTGTGTATAATTTTACTAAATGAAATGTTTTTTAATGCAATGTAAAGTAGGCAGTTACTGCTAAATGAAGGCGATTCCATAAAATGCAAAAAAAAAAAACAGCATTAAACTTCATTTTCAAGGTTTCATGCAATACTTCACTGATGTGTAATGGTCTGTTTGCAATATGTTAAACACAGAGTGCAACGCATTCAAGCTCCAAAGGATAAAAATGCCATCTTATAACGTTTTTTTTTTATAATACAAAGATCAAACAAGATATATATTGTCTTTCTGGTTTTATTTTCAACCGAATAAAATCTCCTCCGTCCAACACGCAGTGATAGAAAACAAAAGGCAGCTGCCATTGAGTTACAGGAGGAACCATTCAGCTCGGTCGTGCCCCTCCAACACTTGATTACAGTTGTTGCTGCCTTACTGAGGTTGATGTATGATGTGTCAATAGAGCCACCGAGCCAAAACAGAACAAAACCTTTGAGTTGGGAGCCGAGCGACCGACCGACATGTGCTTCCAATCTGGACACTCCCAGTGTCCCACAGGCCTTCTTTCAATCTCACTCAACTGCTGCCACTACGCAAAATTAGGGCCCAATTTTCCTCCCATAAAAATTGTGATCGAAGTCCTGATGCTTGTCGTAATGGTCTTTGTTTCTCTTTGTTTTTCGTGGCCAATTTCAACTCTTTTTCAGCTGATGGTGCAATGGTCATACAAGTGTAACTTATTTCTCATTCATGCGATTGAAGTTAATGGACATTGATTTTATATTATTTCACTCGTTTGTTGACGTGCATTGCCACAGTTACATCTAGCAAAAAGATTGGATGGTCATTTCTGTAAAGCTCCACTTTTCTAATATATAATGTGATCATTATCTCAATAACAAAGAAGTTACATCATTAAAAGTAGTAAACATTTCATTAATAATTTATGTGAATTAGACACGACAAGTAATTAGCTGTACTAAACAGTTAAGTCAAGTGTTTTTCTATAGTTGTGTGGTCCAATTTAACCCTTGCATTGTCAGAGCCACCCTCATCGAACATCCACTGTACACAGCATTCACTACCATTAAACTACTGTATCAGCCAAATATACAGAAATCTTTACTAACACGCACATTTACCAGCAAATTTAAGTTATATAGAAAATGTATGTATGAGTGTAAATTTTGGACCAAATGTTCACAGCAGTCTTACACGACAAAACACATTCACATTTTATTGACATTAGGGTGTGGATAAATGACCAGAGTGGGAGCATGTGTTCTGCTTCGGAGCCCGAGACAATGTGAAAAAACTTCTCCCTCTTTTGAGGCAGCTTCTGACACATATTCTTCATATGCCTGAGATGTACTGAGACATTACCCTGTGTATTTTTAGTGATTGTAAACCAAGAGGCAGTGTTTTAGCTTTGATACTCGAGCCCTTTTTCAATAAAGTCATATGAAATATAAATCTGTTTGTCTTTACTTCAGAAAAACATTTTGTATCCCAAAACTTTTCTGTAATAGCATTGAGTCGTGTATTTTATCAATTTAAAGCTACATTGAGTGATATTTGAAACGGCATTAGTTTTCTGTACTGGAAGAAAAAAATATTGCCACCGTGGTAATTATCATCTAATTGATAGTGTTATAAAAGCAATTTAACATCCAGTGTATGCATGTACAGATGTAAACCCACCTGTGTGACACAGTCGTCCACTACACATTTCCAGTAAGAGAACCACCCACCCTCAGCTTTGTGATTGGATAACTATCGTCCAATCAGAGTCAGATGAACAGACTTGTATTTCTAACTTCAGGGTCACACACAGTGTGGGAACTTTTGAGCACGGATGTAGTTTTCTGCTCTGTATCTGTACAGTTTTTTTCACACAATGTAACCACATCTGATATCACGTGTTCACAGACTTTATTCACACAGTCTCATTTCATTACACAAATACAAACCTTTCTCTAGAATAAACATCACTTTAAAGGCTTAAAATCCCATTGACCCCATATAAGTCCATAAATGTGGAGACGTGAAAACCAAATGTTAAACTTGAACCAGGTTAAAGATGCTCATATGTAAAGTGAAGCAGTGCAAACTGTCATGAGGAGTTACTTACTCATGATGATGGTAATAGAAACTGGCAGTGCCACACCTCAGAGAGGTAGAATAAACCGGACTAGACCAGGCAACCTCTGCCGACCAGACTTCCTGCTGCAGGTTCAGCAGAATATAGATCTGCATCGCCGAGTTTAAATCTCACGCAAACAGCCTGACATTGTATACGAACACTACGAGACACGGAATAAATCTGTGGGACTATCACTTGACACGTTTCCACCTTAGAAGTGAAACCGATATAGCAAATCCTTTTTCCAGTAAAGGTGTAAAGAGGAAAGACCCATGTAACGCCCCTTAACAAACCTGTCTGATATTTGAACACCTGAGATTCCAAAAATATTTATTTGTGCTGGTTCATTACTCAACCAGGGAGCTCGGGTGCCTCTGTAAAGCTGTCAGCTCTAATAAAGTGGAAGCATGTAGAGCGGATTCATTTCATGGTGCAGCTCTGTCCTCTGACCTCTGCACAGATCCATACGAGGAACACGAGATACGGTTTGGACGTGGACCAAGTGGTTTAGAGGGACAGAGTTGCGTGTTTGGGCCTTTTTGGACACAGTCAGAAATAATTATGGGATTTCTATACTGTGCTTACTCAGCTGAGACTCGGCCGTGGTGGTGGTGTGCGACATATGTACAGAATGTGTATTAATATGTATTTTTGACTGACACATTGCCGTGATCCAATTCAGCTGCTGAGGAAAAAAAAGAATCTAACCAAACCCAAAGAGGTGTCGGCTCAGCGTGCGAAAACCCTTTTAATAAAAACAGATAAAACATTACAAGCCAGTGGTGACTAATAAAATGAGTCCAGTGGGCTAATTAGAGTCTGAATGAGAGCCGCACTGTTCAGCAGAGAATAATAAAAACACACACTGATGAAGAGACATACAGTATCAACAGATGAAGCAGCACAGTCATGTCGAAAAAAACATGACACATATTGTATTAAACAGTATGATGGTTAATTCATTCAGTCAGCACAACATTATGCTAACATGCAAACTGTCGGTCAGGTCCATAGTTGAACATTAAAGGGGTGATTTTCAAAGTGATGGACTTTTACTCTTTTTAACTGCGACATTTCAGAACACAGAGCAATAACGGGGACATTTTTCAGATGTGAGTGAAGTTTAAACTGTGGTCGTGGGGCTGCGGAGGTTTAAAGTGGCACAATGCAGGAAAATAGAAGCGATCTTTACATAAAGCGTATGTTGCTCTGAAGAAAACATTTTTTTTACAAATTAGATGAAATACACTAGTGAAAACATCACTAGGATTATTTTATATTCAATTTCTGCCGATAGATCAATTTCACCTAAATCTTACACACCGGACCTTTACACTTTATTTATCTCTGAGGAGATAATGTTTAAAGTGACCAAATATTATAAAAAAAATTATCCTGTGAAAATGTTGCTTCTTTCCCTTTTCACCATTTCCCAATATTACCAACACTTATGTGTTGACATTTTGGTTTCACCTTCAGTGTTAATTGGTCAGTCTGCATCAATAACACATGTGGCTTGTTTAATCTGTGTAGTTTTATTTTGGTCATGTTCTGTTCACGAGCTTCAGCTCCTCTGTGATGTGTGTGTGTTGGGATGTTAAGAGTGGATCGAGTAGGCGATCAGGGACGGTGAAAACAAGTTAGGATCATCAGGTCCTCTTTGCAGTGTGGGAGCACTACACACTGTTAAGATAAAGTAGGTTATGTATGAAAGCTCTGCAGTAAAGTGACATCCTGTCAGAGATGTTGCACTCAATTTGTAATATTTGGGGAAAACTTATTTACAAAAACCTCAAAAAGTAGTTGTTTTTTTTATACTTTATTTACAATTTTCAGAAACATAAAGTGTTGACAGGACATAATACAAATTCAAAAATAAAAACAAAACAGTGTAAAAACACATACCAAAAACAAACAAACAAAAATAAAATACAAGCTGCCAGACAGATTACTCAATTACATATATGGTCTTTCGGGAATGTTCTCACAATAGCCTCATCTCAGAGATAGGGCCAAGTAACATGAACAAGTGAACAGAGTAATATACTACATCAACTGATGTAGCCAGGTAGGTCAGAGTTGCTGTGGAGTTAAAGATATGTTGCACTGTGCCAAAGCAGGTCCCCATGTTCTCTCAAACCTTTTCTGTGTGTTGCCTTTGTGGAGACGCAGATTTTCCATTTGAATAACAGACAACATCTCCTTGAGCCAGTGTGTAAAGCAGGGTGGAGAAGTAGACTTCCAAGTCAAAAGAATAAGTTTCTTAGCGACCACCATCCCTAGGTGTAGAGCAGTTTGTGTATCATAAGGAAGCTTAAGAGTC
The DNA here is from genome assembly GCF_022539355.2 of Hippoglossus stenolepis. Classification (NCBI taxonomy): domain Eukaryota; kingdom Metazoa; phylum Chordata; class Actinopteri; order Pleuronectiformes; family Pleuronectidae; genus Hippoglossus; species Hippoglossus stenolepis. Next base: position 10,826,378 of record NC_061484.1, on the reverse strand, counting down.
TCTGCAGAGCATCCAAGGATGGCCAGATCGTAGTTTGGCTGAATGTCTCCAGAATAGGCTTTTGAGAGCCACTGAAAAATTGCATTCCAAAAATTATACAGAGTAGGGCAAAACCAAAAAAGGTGCGCCAGTGAACCCTCAGCAGCGCCACATTTATCACATTGAGAAGAGACCGATGGGAAAATGCGGTTTAGCTTTGTTTTTGAGTAGTGCAGTCTATGCAACACCTTGTACTGGATTAATCTGTAACGTGAATTTATAGAAGAATTAATCCGAGTCATTGCCACTTCCCAGAGCTCAGCTGATATATCTGAATTCAGGTCCCTAGCCCAGGCCTCCCTAATGAGGTCAGAAGAAACCTGATCAGCCAGACATTCTACAAATTTTGATACTAGATGCTTGGAGTCAGGAGGGAGCAAGAAAATTTCAAGGAGAGGGTGAGTGGTGGTGGGGGACTTAAAGTCTTGACACTCTTCCTGAACGTTGTGACTGGCTTGAAGATATCTAAAAAGATGTGAGTTTGGAAGATTAAACTTAGTGCTTAGTTGACTAAATGAAGCACATTGGCCATCAATATACAAATCTAGGAAAGTTCTGATTCCCCTCTCTCTCCAAACTGCAAAAACCCCATCCAGTTGTCTAGGCTTGAATGTGTGGTTTTGGCAAATTGGTGCATGTATGGAGCCACTCGGGGCCCGGCGAGCCATTTTTAACTCAAAAAGTAGTTGACAAAGCAAATGTTCAGGGCCAAACCAGAAATAACTAAAATCCCTGGCAAACTAAGTTAGACTCAAAGTCTGAGCTCCAGAGCTTCAGTTCCAAAAGGACTGAATGAGGCCGAGGGGCTCACTGGTGAACTGGCTCAGCGTGGCCGGCAAACGGATGCAGTAGCTGCTCCTGAACACAGATACAGGTTCATTTCTGGCAAGCAGGTAGGTTGCAGACAAGACAAGGTTTCAATATTGGCTGAAGCGTAACTACCACAAGGTTTCATAACGTTCTAGCAGAGAAGTGGTGCTTGAACGGCTCTTTAAATACAGCGGGAGGTTTGAGAGTTGATTGATTCAAGGCGTGCAGAGGTGTTGGTGGGAGTCTCAAGAACACCAGAGTCCAAACTCTATATAAAATATATGGAGAGTTTGGACTTGTTTGGAGTTTCTTAATTCCTGTTTTACTTTGAAATGATTTGCCTTGTATGTCTCTTTCTAAATGTGACAGGATTTGATGTCTTATCTGTTTAACCCACAAGAAAATGATCGGGTGTGATATTCCAGATTGGTGCAGATGAGAAGGTTAGATGTCATTCTCTATTCAGAGAGTGGGTGGCAACATGCTGTGAGGCTGCATACGTGGTTTTTGATTAAGTTCCCTGTGTTCGTTAATATTTTATTTGTTTCATGAATACTTTCAATAATATATAACTCCAGCCCACTAACCTCCTAAAAAGAAAAGATCATTTCCACTTTCTACGGGGCACTGCTTGCCATGCGGTGCAAAATAAACCAGTGACTAAAGGATCATGTAAATAAACAAAAGCTTTTCCATTGCTTCACAAATAAATTCTCACCACTCCTCAAGTCATTTGTTTATGTCATTTTTTATAAAGGGAAGAAAAATCCAAGGAAATGTAGATTTGTGATTAGTGGGGGTGGGGTGGTGGTGGTGGTGGTGGTGTTAAGCCCTAAACTCTACTGTTTGCTTCTGTTATTGCTGATCAAAAGAGCTTTTCTACTTTTTCATTTGCTGTGAGGGCTGTTCAGTAAAACACCTACAATTTAAAGAGTTATATATTTTCCATAATTGAATCGTCTCTTGCTGTGAATCAAACAGTAACCACATGAAAAGAACATGTGTCTGCTCGGCACACAGCCTTCAACTCGAATCACCTGAGACAGACAACATAACCAGTTCGGACAACAAATTGCTCGGCTGATTTGGTCCTGGAGGTTCTGGGTAATCCGGCGTGATTTGAGGCTCTCGACTGTACATCTTTGAACAACTTAATACCCAGCCAGGACGTTAATAGGAAACATGTTGGCTGTAAAACCACACAGGAACGTGTGTGTGTGTGTGTGTGTGTGTGTGTGTGTGTGTGTGGTGAAATTCCTTGGTTTCCTGAAGAAAGTCGCTGTATAAAAAGAAAGCAATGGGGGAAAAGGTAGATACTAATGTGATGTTTCCTGCTCAGGTTTCAAGAACATCGACCTGATGCTGAGATCAACAGCACACACAACTACTATGAAACCACATTTAAATTCACTGGATCCAGATTCTCATCTGGATCTGCACCAAATTGCATACATTTTTTTTTGTTTGTTTTTTAAAATCAAGACCCATGAATTATCTAAGAAATCAATTGAAATGTTGAAAAAGCTCTATATCACAATGTTAATTGAGAAGGAATTTTAACTGGAGGTTATTTTTACATCCATAGTGGACACTGCACATGTCGTCAAACCTAAATTTGTCACTGTATGTTCATATAAGTTAGTGCAGGCTTACATGTGTGTTTCATTACCTCCACCAAGGAGGTTATGTTTCCACCCGTGTCCAATTGTTTGATTTCCAGCTGGATTACGAAAAACACTACTGAACACATTTCAGCGAAACTTGGTGGAGTGATGGAACATAGGCCAATAAAGAACCCATAACATTCTGGCACACACAAAGGGGGAGATCCACAATTGTTTTTAATGCTTTCTTTAATATTGAGAGATTTTAGTTTTGACATTTTTACTGATTTCCAGGGATCTCAATAAGAAAAAATAAGTCAGGCATATTCCGAATTATACATCCAAATAAAAGTCCAGATCTAGTGAATGCGAATGTGGTTTCCTGAGGGGACTGTTGGGCCCTGGTGGAGGTGACTGTGTGGTGACCCCTCCGCATACATGCAGACCCTGGTTACCCCCCGCAGACGACTCACCCTCGGCCTAAACACTATCAACAATCAGCATCAGCAAACAAAGAGTCAAAAAGACAGACGAGGTTAGAGCAGCCTACAGCGCTCACTCTTCTCATCTGACAGAGTCAAAGGCAGTGCCATTGTAGAGGGGGAGAAATGAGAATGAAAAGAGTTCACAGTTCTGGCCGCCACAGAAACCACATATCCCACAACACACTTCTTCTCCATCAAATCCATAGGCATTAGTGCAAACAGCTCCGGGGGGTTTCGGAATGTCCTCAGATCCATCACAACAGAGTGGTCGATGTTTCCCAAAGTCTGGAGCGGAGAGGAGGGTCACGGGGAATGCGAGTGGGAAAAAAGGTTGATCACTTTTTCCAATCCAGGGACATCCCTTTTGTTTGAAGAAAAGAAAAAGGCAGAGAAAGGGGGGGTGGCAAAACTAAAAATATAAGCATCCCAGTTGTTCCATAGCAGAGAAAGGGATGTGATACATCTGTTTATTAGCAGGTCTGAGGGAGAAAAACAGGAATGTCATCATTCACGGCTCGTTTTGGGAGACGTCACGTACAAAGGACTCGCAATGATCCCCATTTAATGAGTCATTCCAGTGTGATGCAGGACCAAGCAGACTGTGTCTTTGTTGCCTGGTTTTCAGGCTCCTCCACTGGCATTCAACAGACAAGCATCATTAACAAAGTGGAGAGTTGACTTCCCAGCTATTTCCTTTTATACAGCAGACATGGCCTGCAGGCAGTTACCACTGAGCCACTCTGATACAGTCTGAGATCTACATACAATATTTTGGCAGTTTGATAGAGTTCCACATGAATTAAAAAAGAAAAACTCATGTTTCTATCATGTACATTTGTTTCTGACCCATTTGGGAGCAAAATCTCCTCAGCCTGTTTAGCCACAGCGAAAAATGATGAACAGATTCTGATTTCTATCACGCCAACAAATAAAGCAGTACTTATTTCTCATGCAACAAATAACACTTTACAAGCAGGCCAGTATATCAGGAGCGGAATGTAACCAAACTAAAATGTAGTCAGGCACAAATTTGAGGTGCTTGTAATTTACTTCTCTTACAAACCCCCCCCAAGAAAAACTAAACCTGATACAGAGGCCGCTGTTGGGGAATCTAACAAAACACTAAACACTATCAAAAAGATAGAATAACAGAAGAATTGGACCTAAACCAAAAAGATAGTGGGAGTCACAGAGAAAAAAAGGGGCTGTAAATAAAAACGGCCACATGAAAAACTCTCAGAGTAAGCAAAACCAAGAACACAAACTCAGAGAAGCAACTGAAGGTGTCGACCCTCTGACAGCAAACAAGAAACTGAACAAGGAAATCCAACCTCCTTATAAACCCTCCCAGCCTCAGCTGACGGCCACCAGCTGAGAGAGATCCCAGGAGCATCCCATTACTGCTGATGAGCTGGTGAACCTGGGACCTGGATTCTGATCGCCACATGATCTCCATGGCCCAAACACTTTTGTGTTACTTTTCAATGTTCTTCTACTCTACTACACTGAAAAATAACTTTAATCATGGTAACATACAGGAGAATAAAGTTAGTTCAACTTAAAGTTAACAAGCTATATAAACAAAATAGGTAATTTAGAAGAAAAAAAAAATCTACATAATTTTGGGGGAAAAACTTAATTTAACCGACTTAAAAGGAAAGATTATGAATATTTACTTATATAAAATATGACAAACACGTCAGCATGAACTGAACCAGACGCCACCCAGAATTTAGATCCCATTCATATTTTATTATCTGATGAGAAAAAAACAACTGAGAATAATTAGATGTGCCTTAAATCAAGAAGAAGATAAAAAATCTGCCCGAGCCAACGACTGAAGATTGAAAAAAAGATTTTCCTTCCAAAAACAGTGGTTTTTTATTGTGAAATTCCACACACAAGACCTTTGAAAGTCACATTTCTCTGAAGTCTGATGAACCACAGAGAGCAGAGTTCAGGCAAATCCGCCAGCATTTCTCTGAAGCACACCATAACGTGCTCTCAGTTCTGAAACAAACACACATTACAGCTGCTGCTCTCTCGTCCCGTCGCTGTTTACCATTATTCTCTCTATATTATTGCATTCGGCAGCTGCTGCTGTGTCTTCTGCTGAGTTTCTGACACATTTGAAACACTTTCTGATGACGGGAGATGGTTTGAAGCTTCTTCTTTGTGCTATAGGAAACTCTCCATCACACATAAGCTGCTTGTCCTGAAATCTTCTGGAGGGAGCCCTGTATGTGACAACGCAAATGCCCTAGGCAGTTGCTTTGGACACTTTTCCTGCTAGCCTCCATGTAAAATGTCGGGAAATGTCTACGTGGCTCATGTCTGATCCAATTTTCCAGACAATTGTCTGAAACACACAGCGTATATATGCACATATTTTTTATTCAGCAAGATAGAGAAATATATGTTTGACATTCTCTTCAAACAAAGAGGTCAACCACTAAAATATTCCACCATTTTCATACTAAATCTGGCAAAAATAAATCTGCGATGGAAACATATGTTTTCTATATTTCATTTAATATTTTGAAGAGAAGTAATAAAAGCTTTAGTCTGCCAATTTAAATTCACCTCTAAAAATATCCTCAGGTTCTATTTATTCAATTTTTTATTTTATTTTGAAACATTAGGTAAAGCTTGTAGTTGTTTGGTCTCAAGTTAGATTTGGTTTGATGCCGAGGTACATGAGTGATAATGTTACCAAATGTGTCCGTCCCTGTAAAACCAGCAATCTGAGCAAGGTAATGACCGGTTTGGATTTTTTTTTTAGGCCTTGGCCCAAAGCGGAACGCAAACAAGCTCCCAATATTTTCCTTCCAGTGGTTATTGCAGTGAGACATCACAGTATATCAAACTGGACTTTCCTGGCTGACCCTCGAGAGGTTACGTTTTTCTCTCATACCGAGTGCGGAGTCCAGATTGTAAACTTGCTTTACTTGGGGGAAAAAGGACATCGTGAAATCCTCATATGTGTTTCATAAGTTTCGGTCTCACAGGGCCTCATTTTGTAGGTGTGATGTTGAAAACACGGTGTCGACACAAACTCCAGAGAAGGGACCAACACACAAAGTAATGGTCCAGTGGAGAGAAACAGCAGCTGAACAGTTATTTAATCATGTCAAATCTAAGCCATTAAAAGGCGTAAAATTCAGCAATAGAGATTTTCTCACGGGTCAAAGTTTTTGCAGAGATCTCAGACATATCTTCATCACTTATTCCAATGTAAAATTAAAGCATATGATGTAAATGTCAATGCGATGTTAATGTCTCACACATATAGGGATTCCTCATGTATTACAGCTTTATTCTGGGTTCGTCCAAGCAGGGCAACAGCAGCATCTACGTCTACAGATCCAGGCTCGTAAATGGGGGGTCGCCAGTTCAAATCCGCAGACTGGCCCGAGACATGTGGATTGAAAACACTCTGACACGTTTCCATTCCCTCATCAACAATGCTCTTAACACACATCTATTATAACACATCTGGTCAGCAGCCAATATGTGGCAGGTTCCAGGTGTGTGCTGAAATTAATGATGTGACGGGTTCACAGATTATTTATCTGAATTAGTAATTTTTAGAGCGACTTATTGATGGCTCTTGTTTTGTTGTATTTATCGTCAGTAAAAAAAAATTTGGGTTGAATGACCATTCCAGTCTTCATCATTTACAGAAGCTAAAAAGTCCAACTTTGTACATAGGGGCACAAGGTAACCTCAAAATGTGGAGTGAAAATGCTGCATCCACTACAGTCCAGTGTGATTGGCTGCAATGATAAGCTGTCTCTCAGTACCTGCTGCATGTTGACAGATATAAAATGACAGAGAAATACTCCACCAATGGCTTCAGACCAGGTTTAGTTGATCAGTCACTGGACAGAAGAATGTATAACTGCATTGGTCAGAGACTAAAGCAAAAACGCTGTGTCCAGTGTGACATGGGGCCCAGAGAGTTCATCCCAGTTCTGCATCATGAGAAAACATGCAATTTATGTGGCCAAGTTTCAACCTCCCAACTGCACTTCAGCCCCTGCCAGTCCTGTGCTATTCCTGTTGATGGGGTTAAACAACCCATACTAACAATAGTGGACTCCATTTTCTGAAATGTCACATGTTCATATGTGAGAAGGAAGCAGAATTTCACATGCTAGCCAAAGATGAATCAGACTCACTAATAAACAAATAACAAGAGCACACTAAATTCACTCACTCAGCAGAGCACATACCTCCAAGTGCCTACATCCCCCTGATGAAAGCACATTTAAATCCGCTACATACAGATTTTTATTTTCATCAAGATCCATGAATTATTCCCTGGGAAATCAGTATTACCTCCACCAGCGAGGTGGAGGTAATACGGAAACCAATAACGTGACACTGTGAAGTCAAACTCGCTCAAGTTTAGAGATTTTAGTGAGATAAATACAGTACATGGTCAATGTACAATGGTCTGTGAGGCTACAGGGCAGAGCCACACAGGGTTCAAACTCCATCTAAATGTTCACTGGCAACACTGTTGTCTATACAGCAACAATGCAGAGGCACCTCCTTACATGGCATCCAAGAAATGTTAGCTATAAATAAGAAGGGAGCTTTTCCCCTCCATCAGTCATGAGAAGTGAAGTAAATATCAGAGACTTTCAGGACGTTTTCTCAGGACTGATGGTTTGACAGTTTTATTTTGTAAAATACATTGACCCACAACACTTCTCATGAGAAATGTTCGCTGACCACGAGGACACATTAAAAAATGGAAAAATACTTGGACACACTCTCGCAGTATATGTATGCAAACATGTGCATACACACACCAATGCATGGTGTAAGGTTCAGGTGCTGAGTTTATCAATTTGCAGCAATCGTAGACAAATAAGTCAAAGTGTTCACCACGGGTGGGAAAGCGCAATAAAACGCCACATTGGATTTGAACCGAGCCGTGACTCCCTCCTGTGGAGAGACAGGCCACAAGATTTTGACAGCCATAGAGCGATGACACATAGGTCAGAGGTCGTGGAACCACCTTGGGTGGCATAGTTTAGCTTTCCCCTGCAAAACCGTCCCTGAGGGAGCCGTGAGCAGACTTAGAATAGATGTGAACACGGACAAACGCAGGCTGATCTCCCAGTATCCTGCTGAGACTTCAAATCTACACACTATTCCCCTGCTAAACATCAGGGTGCACTGGGAACGAGCTGGTGAGAGGTTTGGATGAGGAGTGTATGGATTTAGAGCAACAGGAAGACAGCGGCCCAGCAGGGTTATTGTTGGCAAAAGTTACCAATGTCAATGTGATGTGCTTATGTTATATGTAAAAAAAAAAATTAAACCCATCTGTGTCATTTACATATTTTTATTAGTCTCAGTTTTCATCATTGCACTTGTTGTCAAACTATGTGTTACAGTCCTGGATCAAATTAGGACTTTTAAATTAGTCCTTAATAAAATCTGTGATAACGATCTGATGAGAGGAACCTTAGGCATCATGCAAAGAGGAAATTCTGCAGCATCTTTAATTTCACATGGTTTTTATAAGAAGAAAGAAGAAAAACAGCTAAATTAAAGAGGGTGTAAATGTTTTCTGATCCAATGCCACGAGCAACAGAACAATATTGTAGTTTAAAAAATGAACATGCTGTTCTGTTAAGGAAATACAGGATTGGGGGACCTTCATTGTCACAGTGACAATAATAACCACGTGGTTAAAATCAAATTGATTGGACTGTCAATAAAAAAAGAATGTTCTTGCAATATTTTGTTTACTCAACTGTCTACCCCGATGCCTTACTTACACACCATCATACAATCACACTCAACTTCCATCAACTTAGTGTGCAAATGTGCAACGTGAAGCCGCTACGTTCAGAAGGACTTCTTTCATTATGAATATTCTCATAATTTTTGTTTGTAGACAAATGAGCAAATTCCAGTCAAAACTGGTGCATTTGATCTGTTTTTTAATCCCATCTATTAAACTACAATCACACATGGCCATTAGTGAAAATGGCCCAATGGCACAAAAACACTGAATCTGTGGCACAAAAACGGATCAATGTCAGAATGTGCAGAGAGGAACGTGTGTTTTCTTTTTTAATCATAATCTCCTGTTCCACCAAGTAATTTTTCACTCTGCCACCTACTGATGGAGATTTTATGAAAGTCATAAACGATCAGTTTAGTTAGTGTAGTAAATATTTATATATATCTATATATTTCAGAGGTCTCGTAAGCAACCGACACGATCTTCAGACCTAAATTAAAAACCTTAAATAAACGATATGAAGCATTGCAGAAACAAAACGTGCTTTTACAGAAAGTGATTCTGTGGATGTTGTTGTATCATGAGATCAGTATCCGCTGCACGTGTGTGTGTGTGTGTGTGTAGGTGTGCTTGTGTGTGTGTGTAGGTGTGTGTGTGTGAACATAAACTGATTCACCTCAAATGTATTTATAAAGTGCTCTCAACAATACAGGTTTTACAACAAAGTACCTTTTAGAGAACACAGGACATAAACAGAGAAATTATCAGACAATCTCTCAGATATTGAATGGACATGAGGGGAGGGGTCAGGTTGGTCTGAAGGGGGTTTCATTCGGCCACAGGGGGCCACTAAACCAAAAATAAAGACCGCTGGTGCTTCCCCCAGTGCTCGCTCAGTCCTCAACGGACGCCTTGATAGCCACTTGTAAACAGCTGGTAGATCCATAACTCTGAGCACAAGCCGTCACTGGGGCTAGACGGCAGACAGCGTTAGACCTAGCCTGCTGCTACCACGCATAAAGCACGTTGATGAATTCGAGGGAGGGCCAGATTAGGCTGGGAACAGTGGACGGAGATGTCAATCTGAATGAGATTTTAGTGTCATGGCTACAGTCACTACAACAGTGCATTCTTTGTTGGAGAAATATGCAGTTTTTGAAGTCCAGAGATGCATCGCGGTCACGTGTGAGTCTGGTGCATGTGCAGAGACAGAGATGTGTGTGTGTGTGTGTGGTGAATACTTAATGGAGTATTGATCTCATAAATCTGTCACTTTCATGGAAACATTCAAGATAAGTTGTTCAAACGTTGCAGACAAATCCGTCATTTTGTGCTGCCATGCCTGAATATGGCATCTGCAAGGCATCATTCTTTAATCCAGAGCTAGTTTGTATTGGCAGAAGGTGAAGATGGTGATCTGGGAGACGGAGGATTCACAAGACCGGGAAGTTATTCACATTTATGGGGATTTTTGTTATTATAGAGGGAGATTCTTTGAGTTCATTGGCATAATCATTAATCAAACTACATGACATGATGAAAACTAAAACAAATGTAGAGTCGAAAAACAACAGTATGTTAACCAAATGTGAACCCTGGGTTTATCTACGTTGTACTTAGGCACACAAGCACATTTTTTGCTACTGCACATACTTTGGTTCCACATACTGAATATGGCAGCGTTCGTATTCGGGATATATTGGCTTCATTTCTGGATAGTGGGAGGAAATGGAGACGCGTTGTCCATCTGTATAGACAGTCTGTGCGGACAATAATCAAATACGGATGTTTCGCAGGTAAAATTGTGCGTGACATTTGATAATTATCACAAGATATTGTTATTATACTGTCTTTAAATTATTCAAAAAAACACATTTAAGTCATATGTGCCCATGTGGATTGAGGCCTGACCATTCGGCGATCAGGTCGCCCCGGTATTGTTCAGTTTTAATGGCCACATCAGCAGTATTTTCCAGCCACAGACCTTTGAGAGGTTTTTCTCCTTAGCTGCTTCCCAGGCCAATTACACAGTGATTAACACGTCCCGGTGTGCTCACCAGAAATGAGGGGTCTTCATGTTTGCATGTGTGTGTGTGTGTGTTAAGCATATCACCACCAGCATGACAGGGCATTTAGCCATATGTTGGGTGTCTGCCCAGGCCCTGATAGTGTCTCTCTCGACAGCTCTGTCAACAGGCCATGACCGTTCACACCGCATTTTTATCTGTTGACTGAGGAGGGAGTGCTCTCCTCTGAAGGAGAAAACTCATGTGTTAAAAAGTCATTAGTCTTGATTAGCTATCTATTTCATTATTCAATTCAAAGAACCAAATTCCGCCATCTGGTCGGACAAATGCTGAGTCTACAAGTTAACAAAGCCCAGGAAACAGAACAAACTGCAGAGACACTGTGTTCAAGACATGCTGCAGTTTGTGTAAAGTCCACAAAAAACTACATTTGTACCCACGGGAGCCGGCATGGTGCTGTGGCTGTGCCAAAGTAAGTCTGCACTCCTGACATGGGCCTTTCAAATAAATGTTTGAGGAAGCCAATTCAAACCCATAAACATGTTAACAAGACAAGATAAATGAGTTTATCACCACTACGTATCACAGGATAAACATTTCAATACATTCAGTTGGTTTCTTGTTTCCATTACATGTTTATGCAGCATCAAATAGGAGAGTCAAAGTTATGGAATAATTGCTAAACAAACTTAGGCTGTGACATAATTAGATGGGTTTTCTCATGCAGAAAGGCTCCCAGTGGTGAGGTCAGGAACTAAGCCAGACATCCCTGAAAGGGATTTATAGTCTGTTATTGTATAGCAATTATCATAATACTTTATTTTAATTATTTATTTAACCGTGGGATGATTTGTTGGTTTGTAAGCAAATGTAGACAAAAAACAAATGTTCACGTAGGATATAATATCTAGGGTTGATGACGCTTCTAATACGCAATAGACGCAAAATAAAAAAAAAAGAGGAAAGAATACAAATATCTCCGTGTGAAAAAGCGCTGTCATTCACGTATAAGGCTGATGAAGATGTCTAGAGTTTGTGTTGAAAAGAGACGACACCAGTGTCTGTGTGTTGTCAAGAAAATCACGTGATCTCCACAGCGGAGTTAATACGTCACTTCCTGCCTCTGCCTGTTGTGAACACATCTGTGCAGAAAACCTCTCACTGCATTGTGCATGTGTGAAAGGCAGACTGCGGGTAAAGTCAGATTTTACCTGGAGGTCATGTCTGAAAACGTCTTTACACAAGTGCTGTGAAGTTAAAAACCTAAGATTATCACATAATCTCCTCCTTTTCAACACAAGGGAGTAACATGCACAATCTAAAGTAGTTACATTGTGCACTTAGTCTCAAATATGATGAGCACCACCTTAACTGTCCTCTCCATGATCTGGAAACAGCCGGGTTCACACAAACCTGCCCACACAGCAGCCTTTGTTCCCACGTCTCTCAGGAGTGCTGCACCCTGCTGTCAATGCAAAAACCACTTTATTCAAACAAAAGCTCAAATCCAACCAACAGCAGATACACTATGTCCAGGTCCCTGTCGGACGGATCTGGACGCTGAAGAAGAGATTTCAGGACTTAGGAGAGTCAAGCTGTTACAAATTAAACTGGGGCGCAATTACAGAGGATTGTTGAGGGGAAATGGGTTCATTCTTCTGACAGTATGCACTGCTGATATGTATATACAGTATGTTTTCATGTACTATGAGTGGTGAGGTGATTCTGCTGTATTTGTGATTTTTCCTGATGGAGCGGACTGATGTGAGGTCTCCGGAGGCTGAGGGCTGGAGGGTTAGGGGCCTCAGGAGAAAGTCCTGTTCACTGTCAGATTCATGAGGCAGCAAGGTGCTTCACAGCCAAGAACAGGCCTGTGGTGGTACATATTAGAGTGGCCCAACCGAAGGATGAAGAATGGGGAGTTTAAATCGATGTTAATGGAGTGTAGGATTGACTTAAGGGATGGCACATTCAGTTTGTTGTTATGTTTGAACTTCTCAACCCCCTGAAATTGTTGATCCCTGACTTTTTTTCCCAATGACGCCACCAGCAGGTAGTTTTTTGTACCTTTCAACCACTATTAGCAGGTTGGCATTGTGGTTTTGGGGGAAAGTGTCTCGATCGCTGGGGGATAGTTGGCAATAAAATACTCATGTGCGATACCTTGGTTTATGACTAAATAAGCACGTAAATCAAGTACAGCCAGACAGAGCTGCTAGCATGGCTGTTGACCACTGTTCACTATTGTTGTTGCAGAATAAAATGTGGGATGGATTTGCTTCATCACCAGAGTGCTCGTGAGCTCATTTGTATCTGCCACAGTTGCAGAGTTATGATAACGACGGCTTAGCTCATTGATGATGTTCAAGACAAAAAGAAAACGGTATTTGATCTCAAAATGATGGATCAATATTCACTGTGCGCTTTTGATGCAATCTAATGGATCTATTCTGTAACTGACTACATTTCAAAGTAATCCGACAATTGCAGTTGATAATCCAATGAGGATTGTCAGATCCTGTGTGTTTGAGGAGTATTCATATGGACAATAATGTCCCCTGAAGAACAGAGGCTTCAGAAAAGTGACACGTTGGTGCTCTCGTCTGCTTTGAGGTCAACAGGAGATTGCTAATGTTGTAGGGAAAACCAATCTCCTTATCGTGACTGGAATCTATCACTAACATGTTGCTTCTCTGTTTGGACAAACTCAAAACCCCGCGAACAGGGAAATGGCTGACTTCTTTTTTACATCAGGCTCGCAGAGTGTTTCCATTGCTCATCAGGACCAGATGGCATCAGCCATTAGTTAAGAACTTGAGCTCAACTGGAAAATGTAGGATTTCATAGTCAAATCTGATGCCTTATGTGACTTAGCTACCTGAAGTTGAGAAAGATGCAACACAGATGCTCTTTAACCCATTTCTAAAAGCCCTATATTAAAAAACTGAGAAGATAACATGCCCTGCAGTATTTATTAAAGTGTTATTAATCAGATTTTTCCCTGAAGCTACCTGACCTCGCAGCCCGAACTGTTTATTTAGCTATGCTGAATATACACATTAGGTGAGGTGAAATGAGCCTAATGTGTGTTGGAGGTGTAAAAGAAAATATGACGCAGGCTTTGGTGGAGGACAGAAAAGAGCTTTTCAGATGTCGATCACTTTTACACGTGGAGTCAAAGAGGACCTGAGTATGTCTGCGTAGCTTTAGAGTCCAGCCGCCTGCCGCCAGCTGAGCAAATAACTCCACAGGACAGAAAGTGGAGGGATGTGGAGGGAGATAAAGGACAGCTATAGTCACCGTTTGTTTGCTTTAGAGGAGATATACAGATGAATGGATGGAGGACTGGGTGGGTCTGATTCCTGCAGTGTAGTGATCATGTAGGTTACATGGACACCTGAACGTTACACTCATATATGATTGTTGGACGACTCACTCCCAAACTATGGCCATTACCAATGAGAGCATTAGAGGGATTACTGCAGCACTGATGCAGTGAGTGATAAGGCCGAGCGCGCAGTTTCCACTCCAACCGCGCTCATGTGAGTTAGACATCAGGGCCCGTAAAGGTCTTCCACACCAGACTATAGAAAAGCAGAAGGAACTTACATGTGCACAGGAGCATTGGCATGGTTGAAGAGGTCAGACACAAACATGTTGCCTTTAATGACATTGTATAATGCTGTCGATGTCCACATACTTTTGGCCATATGTCTAGAGTGAGGGTAATCTCTATAAACAGATTCAGCATGTGAATTGAATCTGTAGGTGAGAGACAAGATTTTGGGGCCGGACGTTTTCTGGTTCCTGGATGGACCAATCCCTTCTGAGCAGGCTGTGGAGGCCTGCAGGTAAACTGTCCGTGTGGAGAACACAAGAGGCAAAACACATTTACAGGAATGCATTGGCTGTCAGCTTTTGCATTCATATGAAGACAACTATTACTTAAAGGGGACATAGCATGCCCATTTTACCACAAGTTGATATGGTTCCTTGGGGTCTTAATGAAATGTCTGTAACATACTTTGGTCAAAATACCACAAGGATCATTTAAAACAGCACCCTTTTTACCCTGTATAAAACAGCCCTCCACAGAGTGCCTGTTCCTTTAAATGCTAATGAGCCAGCTCCCCTCCCCCTCTCCCCCCATGATTTTAAACGATATAAATTACATATTTTATATGATATAAATTATCAAATATGCATCCCATACTTTGTATTCCCCTTGTTGTCCTGGAGTTTTAATTTTCCCAATCACATAATTAAATGTCCCCCTCTGCCCATCCACTACAAGCACACAAGCAGACAGACAGAGAGAAAGAGAGAGGGGGGCTATGAAGACCATCATTTACCCCGAACCCGACATTCAACGGGTACAACAACAAGCGGAGAAAGCAGAATTGCGGGCTGACCTTATATATACAGTCTATGGGGCTGACCAGCGGAGAAATGCTCGTCCGTGTGAACAGCCAGGCGGCTGCGCGCTGGAGGAGAGCGCGCTGCGCTGCCTCGCAGCGGCGCTTCCGCGTCCGTGTAACCCGGCGTAACTACTGTAACCCGGCGTACAGTAGAGCTGAACACTGCGGAAGTCTTCCACACAGCTGGCAGTGTGGAAGACCGCTGCGAGCAGGCAGCGCCGTTCTCAAGCGCGCCGCCGCCTGGCTGTTCACACGAGGCAGGCATTTCTCGCGCTGGTCAGCCCCATAGACTGTACATATAAGGTCAGCCCGCGATTCTGCTTTCTCCGCTTGTTGTTGTACCCGTTGAATGTCGGGGTTCGGGGTTACAGTAGCGCTGAACACTGCGGAAGTCTTCCACACTGCTGCTGTGTGGCGCTGACACAAATTCCAGCTCACGCACGGGAGAGCGAGCGGTCGCTCCCGAGCAGCTGCTGCAGCCTCCCAGTCCCAACGATCCAGACAAATGCCACATGTGAGTGAATCGCGGGCTGACCAGCGGAGAAATGCACGTCCCGTGTGAACAGCCCGGCTGCGTGCTTGGGAACGGCACTGCGCTGCCTCTCAGCCTCGCTGCCTCCGGTGTAAACCCGGAAGTAACGAGTGTGGGGGGACGGGGGGGGGGGCCAAGACCATGTAGGGAGACTTCCAGTGCCTTGTTACGACACAAAACGCAGGAAGCGCAATCGAGTCGCTCAAGCATGACGTTTCTGACTTAGAGGAACTATAACAAAACGCGCGAGTGTTTTTTCCCCAGAGTTTTTGGGTTGGTAGACATGCCAGATACCCACATTAACCTGTAGAAGCACTAACAAAGTGGAATTTGCATGCTATGTCCCCTTTAAAACACCACAACTCATTATTTAACCTAAAACATGGGTTTTGTTTACAGCCTGTGGAAAATCTTTTAAATTGTTGAAAAGTTGTATTGCTTCTCAGCAGCTGCAGGACGTACTCTTGATCCAACCACCAAATTCAAATGTGCCAGTGTCACTGCCTGCTCCGTGGCCACCATAAACTACTTGGATAATAATTTGAATACAAAAATGTGTACATTGTAATTTAAAACACATAATAAATGATAGCACTGTGTGAAAATCCACCGGTCAGAGGTTCAGTGTCACTGCTGTCAGGTTGTTACAAAGCAGAGATGAGTTTAGCAATAATGATAGACCCTTAACCCTCGATTAACATGATTTCTTTAAAAACAATCATTCATGACCCAACATACGACCACACTGAATATATTTTGGGAGGATGATGAGAGCATCGCATGCATATGCCAGTGCAAATATCTTGGTAATTGTATGTGTAAATTACCCCAATCTACGCTCTCTGTGAGGTGAGAAAACTGTATAAACATGTCATTCTGAATCCTGCAGAGCTGCCAGGACACAGCAGCTCACTACAACCTGTATTTATTGAAATATCAGAGCTCCATTTTACTGTAACCAGATCCAGTTCTTTGCATATTTATTTGACAAGGAAACCAGAAAACTGTGTTGAGCAACATCTGTTCGGACGAGAAAGATGGACAACAACTGGCATTTCAAGGATGATGATGATGATGGAGGAGATGGCCGAGTGCCCGTCCACAATTTAATGTAATGGTTCTGGAAAAAAATAAATAACTAGGTTATAACTACTGAGTGGATACCTTCGCCAAGGTCCAACAGTCCCCTTATGAAACCAAATTTAAATTCACTAGATCCAGAATATTTGAATGCACCGAATTAGACACACTTATAAATCTCAGTCCCCTAAACATGGCTGATTATTTTGATCAAGATCCATGAATCGTTCTCTGAGAAATCAGGGAAAATGTTGTTAAGTTTTAAAGAAAGTGAAAAAAACACCCCCTGATCCAGATCCACACCAAAATGTAATGGTTTCTTCCTTGACTCATATTGCATCCTCCCACCTTTACTGTATTTACACTGTTTATTTTCAGAATGGGTGCAGCCATCTGCTGTTTAATGTCTTTCAATGTCAGAGAGGTTGTTGGAAACTGGATTTGAGACAAATGCTAAATGCTGTAGTTAGAGGAGAGGAGAGGAGACCATATAAAACAAATAGAGCTGTCATGGTGATAACAGACTTTCTGCAACCACTTAACTTAACTGCACCTCCTTAACCTACCAGTAGGTTAATAGTGCCCTACAAGCATATGCACAGATGTGTGTTGATAACGTCCATTCAATGGCAAAACAGTAGATCAAGTGTGAGAAGAGAAGAGACGAGTAAAAACTGAAAAGCAGTGCAGAATTTAGAACGGGGATTTGGGGATGAATCAAGGACAAAAAGTGATGTATACAGCTCTGGCCAAAGAACAAGACCCAAGTGAATGTTTCTGAATCAAACAAAGTACATATGAGTTCAACAGAGTAGAGTAGAGTAAAAGCAACTTCTATTCTCAGTGTGCCAGACACAGAGTCTGTTTACCTGCAGTGTTTACAAGAAAACCTGGAATCCCCCCTGCTGCACAACAAAAGGTGGACGTGTGCATGTGCAAGTGTGTGTGTGTGTGGCAACAGCGCAGGCTGTTCTCCAACTGTATCTCTAATTGTTTTAGGTGAGACGGGCCCTGTTTGTGTGGAGCGTCGCCTCCTGCTCTCTCCCAGCTCTCCTCCCTCGCCTATGGCAGCAAGGTCGAGGGAGAGAGAGAGAGAGAGAGGGAGAGAGAGCATGAGCAAACGAGGGAGCAGTCCTGACCTCCGGCGCTAAATGAGGAAACAATGGCGACGCGCCTCAGGGTGACAGCGGGAGACAGGAACAGGCACAAACACAGGAACTGTCCATTCTGCCACTGAGACAGACCTGCAGAGGCCTGAGAATCTGGAGGAGGAACTCTCTCTCTCTCTCTCCGAGTACTCTCTCTCTCTCTTTCTAGATATGCCCAAATATGACAAAAAAAGTGACAACACTTACTGATTGTACGCTGTGGTCCCACAGGGAGAGGCTCCAAGCGCCACAGAGTCGTAGGGAATCATGTAAGGATATTTTCGGACACAATGATGGTGTCTTTGAGCTGATGCCTTGAACAAGTCCTCAGAAGCTCCATTTCAAAACAAGACAAACACCACAAGTTAACCAGATTAAAATCATATCTATCACTTAAGTTCTATCATGTTGGCGTGCTGCAAGTATTCAGTCAAGATCTTTTACCTCATGGTGGTGCTAAAGCAAAAGTCACCAAATCACCAACGCTAGGTTAAACTCCAGTGCTGCAGAATGTAGAGTACACTGACTGAATTCACTGCATTGTATTACCATTTAAACACAAAGTTATTCCAACACCCACAGGCGTCCTAATGAGGGACACAAAAAAAACAGTAGTAGCATGAGTGTGTGTGTGTGTGGGCCCTACACTTATACAGTACATGTTTCTGTACATGTGTGTGTAGGTGTAGATGGAAATACCAGCAATACCCTGCAGGTTCATGGCAGAAATAATGAATAACTGGCTGGAGCTGATGGTTCTAACAGGGCGAAGTCTGTGCAGAATAAATGTGCTTTGAGTTTGAATTGAAATACCAAGATTTTTATCTGATCCCTTGAAAATCGATCAGACACTGTAAACCAACTCTTTCAGGGTTTTCTTGACCTGAACCGAGAAAAATGTGTTAACGAGGAAGTGATATATTTATTTAGTTGTTTGTATCATAAGAGACTGTTTAAGACCAGGTTATCACCTCTGTAATAAAATGATGTTAGTACATTATCCTGCAATTGCTGCATTTATATCTATCTATTTCACAATCTTGTTTTTAAGCCAAGACCAAATGCTACACAAATAGTTTCTGTGCAGTGGTAAAAAAGAGTAAATGAAAACATAAAACTGTACTTTTGAATTTAAAATGATGAAAGACTGTTGAATGTTTGGGTAATTACCTGAACACTGTGACCATATGAAAACACACTTTACTTTAAATGAGCTATAGCCAAACCTTTCCTAATTCATCTGACGCACATCTTTATGAGGAGGCAGTAAAGACCTGTATTAATCACTGCTGTATAATCTCTCTATTACTTTGATTTGACCTCTTCCCCAAGACCACAGTTATTTCGGGGAGATGATGTTGAGAAATGAACGTGCACTGAGCTCATTTGTCAACAGCCATTCTCTTATTATAATGGGAATAGGAATTCATGAGTGTCTGTGATTTTACTGCTGTCTCACAAAAGTATTAATTTACACACGAAGCATATGATTTTTCCATTTGGTCCTCTCAGAAATCATTTGCACTGTCTCATTAACAGAGGGTTCTGGGAAAGGAATAATTTTCTGGCAGAGATTTCAATTTTTCTCCGATATGTGGATCTGTCAAATGACTAACAGTAAGCAGAGTGTAAAACTATGCATACTTGACCTCGCCGCTGTGTAATCAGGGTAAAACAGAAGTCAACACAACCAAATGAGGGCTTCACATGCAGGGAATTACTCTGCTGTGGAATAAGTGCTGGATCTAATGTAGCTTGAGGTCTATTTGTTAATTTCAGTCCTATATGTGCGTCTAATCTAATCTAATAAACTATTGTAGTGACATTAATGTGGTGAAGAAAATAAATAAATGTAGGACAGGTTATCTAGGTAGGGTTGCTTTGACCTTGTTGTATGTGTTAATATCAAGGTTATTCTATTATCATCATGATCGTGATCATGATGATAATAATGATAATATTAACAATAATTTAGAAACATCTTATGGTATGGACAGATTTGTATTGATATTAAGGAGACAGTACTGGAGGGCCTGGCAGGGCTCTAGTGCTGTGAGTCTGCTGTGTGGTGGGAGCTGGATTAAGGGAAAAGGGGATGTGAGAACAGGGGCATTGGTGTTATGGTCAATAGAAGGGGGAGCTCATTATATGTGTGAGGAATTTCTGCATGTCTGTATGTGTATTGATCTCAATTGCATCAGATTGTAAGAGGTGGTAATGAATGGGGTCCAGTGTGCGTCAAATGAGTCTGTGTGATTTCTTATTGTGATCTGCCAATCTATGGATATGTATTCAGAAGGCAGATGGTGCCATTGGGTGTCTGAGAGATTGCTTTTGTTTTTCCAGTTGAGCAGTTGTCTTCTTGTCAAGATGGGTTGTTCTGGTTGACAGATCTTCTCTAAAACCTGGTTGTGATTAACCAGTGAGCTCAGTCGGTGAACACACACACACACACACCACAGCATGCTCCCGAAACACAGGCACACAGAGAGAGGGGCCACTGAAGAGACTGACAGGGCCGGTAATGGTAAAAACTTTATGGATTTTTTGATGGTCCACCAGCCCGCAGACATGGTGGCCCACCAGGATGTGTCCCGGTATTCCCAATGGCCAGTCTGTAACTGGCTGTAAAACCAAACAACAAGCTGAAAAAGATCAAACACTTATCTCGCTGTGGATACATACAAAGTTAGATAGCGTTTTCTAACATGCACTGAACTCCAGAAATTTTCCTGAAATTATGTGAGAACATAAATGTCCGAGTCAACTGCTCTGGACATCTTCTGGAACTTTTCCTGCCAGGCCCAAATGTCCAGGAAACAAGTCCAAGTGAGCACAAATGAGAATACAGCAGGAAAAAGTGGAAAAATAAGAAAAAGAATACAAATATCTCAGGATGTAAAAGAGTTGTCACGTAGAGGTCACCGACTAAGACTTGAACTTGAAAAGAAATGAGATTTTAGAGCTTTTAAGAGCTGACGTTTGTGTTGATGTACCGTAAACAAAAACTTGTGACCTCCACAGCGGATACATCATGTCCTGCCGTTCTACTCAGGCTCCACCCCTCACCTGAATGTTCCAGACATTTTCTTGCTATCCTGAATGCGTCTGAGACAATCTCCTGCTGCGTTCTTCGTATGTGAAAGGCAAACGCCGGTTAATGACTGGACCCACTTATCTGGACATTTTCCTGAGTTCATGTCTGAAAAAACCTTATCAGTGATCCCTTTGACATTCAATGGTCTATAGTTTGTATGAAGAAAAATATTGAGTGCAGCTTTAAATGACATTTTCATCATGTAGTTAACATAACCACCAGATTTACAAATAAAACATGAAAACAATCACAGGAAATTGCAGAACGCTGTGTACAGGGAGGAGGAGAGCAATGGTGTGCAAAAACTATGAATGAAAACAAAATACAAAATAAAAGTATAACAGTGCAACGACTAAAGCCAATGTTGTTCTGTGTGCATACTTTAGGGGCTGTAATGGAAAATTAGACCATTATAAGTTATTTCAGAAGTCTCACCAGGTCAAATTTCCATCACAGGGTCAAGGTGTTAGTCAGTGTACTGTATGGTACAATCCAAATTGTTTGCATTCCCAGTGAACTGTATTGCCTATCCCCTAGAATCTCCAGACTCATTACTCAGTTAGAATAACCCAGTAATCACTCTCACTGTATTTGCATTGTGTAAACTGCATACACACAATGGTGATGCAGATAACGGTGCGATTAAGCCATAAACCTGCCAACAGTTGATATACACCAAAAAACGGACTTCCTCTAATTGCTTATTGTGCTTTATTCCAGGTAAGTACTTGAAGCCTCGAGGGGCAGCGCTACAATAGCTGACCAGAATAATCACTCTGCACTCGGAGGGCACCTTCCACTGCACCCCACCCCACCTCACACCCTCCTGCTACCTCCCTCCCTCATCCAGTTGTGAGGTATTGTTCAGTATTGATGAGATTGACCTTGAGGAAATCCCTCGCAGTGCTAAAGAGGAGACTGACAGTCTGAGGAGTGGAGCCAAGGTAAACACGTTTAATCAGCCAGTCAGTCGCCTCCGTGCCCATATGACACCTGACTAATGTCAAACCGGGTTGTTCTCACCTCTTGGCAGTCAGGATTGTAAAACTGGATTGGGAATGGCACTGGGGACGCCGGGCACATAATCTTGGGAGCGGAGCAGTCCTCCTCCCTCCATCCTGTATTAGTCTCCGAGGCTGAGCCGCACTTCTCTTTTCAGCAGGAACTCCCCGCTGGGTGAGGCATCGCTTCCAAAGAATTGAAATGTGCAGCATGGCCCGCCAAAGCTTTTTTTCTATATAGGTCGGGTGTGTGAAGCCGTCCTGCGTGCTGGCTTCAATGCGTTGTTTTAGGGAGGGAAATTCTCTAACAAAGATTCGGCCCAAGCGGAGGAAGTACTCTCAGCATGTCAAATTGGTGCAAAGGCTGCACATATTAACCCATGAACTTAACTGGCCTTCCCATTGAGGTTGCTAATGTAATATGTTGTATACAGGTCCCTATCTTGATGTATGTAGAGCACTTAATTAACCTTATAAGGATAAATTAAGCATATTAATCTTGTGTCATCTGGGAATATCTAAATAGAAATAGGGAACTGATCTTTGCTTTGTACATATTTCTTCTTTTCCTTAAAAGAAATGCATTTTTAAATGTCCCCTCTGTGCTGCCTTAGTGCCCAGACACAAAAATAGAACGTTTTTGTTGGTGGTTCCCTGGTGAAAGACGTTTGTGCTGTTATATCTCCAAAAAAACAAAAAGCTGAAAAAATTGGGTCTGATTCCAAAAAAGCGAATATTTGGGCTCTGCGAATCAAACTGGGAGACATTGCACTGGAGAACACAATGGATGTTGTGATGCAGCTTATCAATTGTCTATTGTGAGCTTCTCTCAGCCTCGCCCTGTGTAACCCCACAACACATCCCCTCTACTATTACTGGAAAAAACACAGGGCGAACCAGTGAATCCCTCACTCCTCATGTTTTCAAACATATCCCACTATCGAGCAGTTTGTCTGGCCCTGGCCTGCACTGCCAGGGTGGTGGGACGAGACACTTTGTGAAAACAGTGGGTGAAACAGAAGATGCCGTGAAGCATGTCCAAAAACATGGCGTCCCAAAGTAGTGGGGCCATACAAAGATATTTATTTGATAATTAAAAATTATAATTCCTTACTTTTCATTAGCTCTGCAGATTGACTGGATCCCATCAAACTCTTAGGTCTTCTCTCCCAAAGCAGCCATAACCCTCTATCTTTGCAAAAAGGCAGAAACGAGCAGCAGCGAAGTTAATTTAAACTACTAATATTTGTGTGGTTTGGGATACAACAGAAAGATTTGATGTGCCATGTAAAAAAAATGGATGTATAGAGCTAAGTGTATTTTGTGTTAGCGAGGATCAGCTGGATTTCCTGTCTTTTGTGGCTTTCGACCAATTTTGACTGAAATAGGATTTCCCAACACTAATATATAATGTTTCTAATCAGGCTCAGGGTTTGTCCCAACTCCATATGTTATGGATTTCCTTGGAGACATAGTGGATCACAGATCAAGTATAAGGGGATCAGTGAATGTCGGGGATGAAAAAAAAGCAAATACCCTTCATGGCTGAGCTCAGCAGAGTAAAATCATCTTGGTTATAACAAAACAATTTATAAGCTCAGTAACAGAAGCACACGTGTTGTGTCATGATTAGAGAACATACTGCTGCAGGCCATGTCAGGCCTTGGACACCCAAATAAAAAACAGAGGGATCCCTGATCATTTCTAATTTAATCTGTCATTTATTACATATAGAGAAAGTTATGTTGACGTGTGTTTGTTGGATTTGTTACGTTTTCCCCTCTGCAACCTTCTTGCAGAAGAATACAATAAAGATGTAACCTCTAAATACATGCTGTACAACATTATACCATGTTGTAATGACAATGTAAACAAATCTATGGAAAACCAATATCAAACTTGACCCCACATAAGGCATGGATAAAATCTGTTACTAAAATTTGTAACATAATTGAATGATTTATAAATAAATTGAATGTACTACATAAATATGGTAAACAATTCTAAATTGGATGATCTCAAACCCAAAAGTTAGAACTCCATGGGAAACCTCAACTTTTGTAGGTGTTTAAAAAAATGCCTTGATATACATTATATATGTGTATGTAACTGTACTGTATAGCCTATACATGGTAACAGGCAAATCCCATTGTTCCCAGACTACGAGTCAAGCTGCAGACCTCTGTCTGTAGTTCACTGAGGTCTAATTGAAACATACAGTATGACTATTGGTTTCCCATGTCTCATTACCTCGTGACATAGCTTCTCTCCATCCTGCCCTCTCATCCACCTGCACATTCTAACGAGGTGACTGCGGCGCTCAAATACCAGACTGTGATCAAATCGCATGCCTGCCCCATGTGTACTCTTTCCTCTTTTTGTTCGCCTATAGCCTCACACACACACGGAGGCCCCCGGCTGTTTCCTGCCCCGAGAACGCAGCGAGGTATGTTTCTAATTATAAACCTGATGCAGGGTTAAGCACACTCTCTGCAGGGCCACCACAGCCATCAGGATTTATGGTGCCAGGGTCCGGGCTCCCACCCCTGACACCCAGCAGAGACGCAGGGCCACTCACTTTCTGTGGCCGTAAATCAGAGAAGTATGGCTGGTAGCTGCCAATATGTTGCAATCTGATAGTGTTGTATTCTGCAAGAGGTGAGGGAACAGGTCTGCTGCTTGCACTCTTGTTCGATACACATGTCACTTTAATGCCTTTGTCCTGGTTGGCTTCTCAAATATTAAAACTTCACTTCAGTAATCCATCTCACATAATGTCCCAGCAAGTCCTGCACAGAGTGAAAGTGTATGAACAAGAATCACGATCGGCAGGTGTAGAAATGTCCTTCACTGGCTTCATAATAATAATGATCAACTTTATTTGTGTAGCACCTTTTCATACAAGAATTACAACTCGAAGTGCTTTACATACAATAAAGATACAAATAAAAACACTTAAATGTAATTCAAATAAGAAGAGAACAGATTTTAAGAAGAACATGTTAAATGACAAAAATAGGAAATAAAAAAGAAATTAAATTAAATTAAAAAATACAGAAAAGAAAGAAAGTGATACAAACTAAAAGAGCGCAGGAGTGCGGGCAAGTGCAAAATCTAGTTAAAGGCCGAAGCAAAATTTCATTAAACTGGCTTCTCTGATACCAGCAGAGTTTACAAAGCTGCATCTCCGATCTTCTTTCGGCTGTTGTTGGGAACATCTAATAGACTTGCTGCAGATGATCTCAGTGTTCTAGAGGGGACATATAAGCTATAGAACTGGGTCCGAGCCCATTCAGAGCCCAGTATGTAAGGAGGAGAACCTTAAAGTCAATCCAGCGCAGAACTGGACTAATGTGTTCTTTCCTCTTGGTTCTGGTTAACTTAATCTGAATATTTGATATACATGCTGATTAGCTGTTAATAAATGTAATGATCCGTTCATGTTGTGAATATACTCAAAAGTGCCGTTTTTCAGTAAATGGTAAAGTAACTATATTTAAATAGCTTTTCCAGCCTTATCGATCATTCACAACACTTCACAGTTGAAGTCACACTCACGCACATGTTAAAAAACCCTTTTAGACGCGGTGCTTTGTCTACAGCACAACTGTCAGGGTTCAGTATCTTGCCCAAGGACACTTTGGAATGCAGACTGGAGGAGCCGGGGATCGAACCACCGACCTTCTGTGGAACTTTATACGTTATTGCCATATCAACAGAGCTGATTGGAATTTGTCTCACAAACACTAACGCACACATACTCAAAATTACATCATAGAGTATGAAACACATAAGATAAATCTGAGCCCTCAAAACAAATAAAAAACAATGTTAAAATAAGTGGAGGACCCTCTGTACCTCTCGAGCCACAGCCACGTATCAAAAACAGTCTAGTTGGATTTAATTCTTCCGATAAACAATTTCCAAAACAGCCCTTATCCATAACATATTTGACACTGAAGAAAATGTCATATTTATCATATTCCTCTGTCTAATTGAGATACACCTTCACTTAAGGAGCTAAATTTGGGGAATACACACCGATCAGAAGTAAGACGCTACAGCAAAGAGATAATTGACTTAAGATTAAAAGCAGTGGGAAACAGGGAGCCATGACCTCTTTAAAGTTAAAAAATACTCCTTTAGGCTTCTCTAAAAACTAATCATTAACATGTCATATCTTGTTTGCTTTATCCAACTATTAAAACAATATTAAACAGTTTTACATAGAGGTACACACTGTAACTATTCCATGGTAAAAAGCAGCTGGAAGCAGACACTCCCTGAAAACTACAAATGCTCATTTTCCAAATTTTTTATTTGAGGATGGATTAGATAAAAATAATCAGCTACAACCATGTATATTGTTGGATTTTATTTTTTATTTAAATGAGCTCTTTTCCAGTCTTTATACGAAGTTAACAGGCCCCTGGCTTGAGCACCATGAATAACTTACAATCATTAAATTGCTACTAATCTGCTCATTTAACAAGAAAGCACATAAGCATATCTTTCCCAAAATGTTCAATATTTGTTCAATATCAACTCACTGAAAAAATGTTTTGACAGATGTTGTGTGGAACTAATCAGATGAAATAAGACTTAATTGTAATTGAAACATAACAGTAAGATGTATTGTTCGTTAATGTTGGTAAATGAGGAAATGAGCCATTTGTTTTGATGATGACGAGCCAAAAATGCTCAAATTAAATGAATAGTGCTGTGGATTATTTTGGCCGGGGCCTTTTCATTATTGAAAACAAGAGGAAATCCTTCACAGACAGGAAGGTTTCCCTTTTGTGTAATAAAGATCCAAAATATTGTGCCAAAAAACAATCTGGAATGTGTTGGACAATGAAAGGGAACAAGCTGTCCGCATGGTAGATGTGTTACCAGGAGCTGGTAGAGCCGGGCAGTTGATCATAACAGCGTCATGCAAACCCCAGGGAGCAGTGGCCTCAGTTTAGCACTTACAGGGAGTGATCCAAACATGTTGGTATCCAGGTTGCACTGTGACAAATGCCTCTTTGGGAGGACACAAGCGGTCAGGCATACTTCAGGGTATTACACACCAGTTCTAAAATGCTGCATGCGCCTTCCTATATATTGTTAATGACCAATGAGTCAGAGAAAAGCGGCCAAAACCTTCATAAACACAGGAAATTGTATTGAATATAAAAGCAGAATCATTCAGGCGGAGATGGAGTCAAGGTCAATGCAATATTGTTGATCATAGGAAGCTCGTCCTGGTTATTAACAATGACAAAAACAAACAGAGGTGGGTCTGCAGTTGGACGTTTTGCAGCAGGACAGCAGCCAGTAGAAGGGGGACTCTCCAGGGCCCTTGAAGACATGAAAGAAGCCCTCGGAGCTGCCAGAATCCCTTTCAATGCACGGAGGTTTTACAGAGGAAAAAGCTCCACTCCACCACCTTTGTTCCTTTGTTAACGTTCTCAAGTGTTCTTCTGGGAACCCGTAGGTGAAGCGAGGGTGCTCTTTATCTGGGGTGTGACTGCGACCACACAATAACAGCCCCTATCTGCTGGATGTCTCATTCCGAGTAGACGTAGAGATCAACAGAGCACAGTGAATGTAAACAGCAGGTCATAGGGGGAATAAAAAAAAAAAGCCAAATATGACAGTGACATGTAAACCATACAGTTCCCATGCATTGTCAGCTGGTGCCAGGGCGGGATGTGTGGTTATGTCTTTGCGTTGCTTTCTGAAGACGCAATGACAAGCAAAGAATGTGGTGATATAACTCAGAGTAACAAACAGTGATGAGGGTTTGCAGTGACAGATGGAGGACGTTTATGAAATGAGCCGGCAACTTGTTCTGCTGCATGTGAATGTGTGACCTGGGTTAATAAAACACTGCTCAGCTGCTGAATCAGATATTCGCTAGGAAGTTGATACAAATTTGACATATATTACGTGGACTTTAGTGACACCTAGTGGTTTAAATAACATACTACAGTATAGAGTCGAAATGAGTGTCTGCAAATTATTAACATTATTAGAGTAAGAATCTAAATTGGAAGACTTACATACAGGAAATTATAATTTTTCCTCCTGGAATAAATACATCTCTTAAAAATCAGGAAGTTGCAAGAAAATGTATGAAGTTCAATAATTCAAATTGAATATGTATCGTAGCGTCTGTACGATACTGGAAACCATTACACCTGCTTTGATGAGGCCCGCCTCTTTTCTGCTATGAGAAACATAATTGGTGTACAGACTGTAGAGCTGACCAATCAACAGGCCTCTTCTCTGCAGGGGTAACTCTGAGAGCCCCCTGGTGCCTGGTGTCCTGCCCTGTGACAGGCTGTGACAAGTGCTGTTTCAACAAGGTAAACCAGTATTTATCCTCATTTTCCAAATGCACTATAATAATATTATGTATGTCCGTGTGTTTACATAGACAGGACGTGATTTGAATAAGTCTACATGGTGTTTAAACTGCTGTGTGTTGTTTGCTTGTTTGTTTTACAGAAGTGCAGTTTATCACAATGTGTTTAAACTCTTTGGCTACTCCACTGTTGTTAAAGCTATAATAAGACAATATTTTATTGCAATAGGTAAATATATAGTGGTGGACAGGCTGGGCTTGTGCTGCCTGTTTGACAAAGCTGCTGTAGCTACACTTTTTTGACATTAGGGAGAAATTCTTCAGCAAGATTTTTAGAAAATATTGTCCCTGAATTCAAAGGTTTGACTCAAAGGTAGAGATGACTCTTATTTATTTTCTATGTAGTCATAACTTCATTACCTGTATGACGTACACTGTATATTTACGATTGTTATTATAGTTGTTGTTAGTGTGTTCACATTATAATCAGGGATGCTGGAAGCCAGTCAGAGAGTTGGGGGTGCTGAGAAAAAAGTCTATAAAATAACAGCATATTAAATGCAGAGCTGACTTTTAGATTAATTTAAATAGCCAACTAAATGTCATTCCAGTTTAAGAATATTTTACACAACAACAGTCAGCTAACTTGACTTGGTGCAATTCCATAGATATCTAACCCTAGAGGTGTAGTGTTGCCTGGAGTGTGTATCCTCATAATTTATGCCACAGGTTGTTTTTTTCAAAGCAGGCTTTCCAGCAAAGGATAAACATTGCATGTTCTTGTGACATGTAAAACTACTCTTGCATATTTTAGCTTACCCAAAAATAGGCCAACAGCATTTGGTGCATTTTTGCATCAATACTGGCTAACAGACTTTAGGGTGAGACAACTACATGATGATGCATATTGAGTCAACTATTCTTTTTTCCTTATTCCTTCTATTCTCTCATCTTGCAAAAACTCTATGGGCCATTAGTTCCTTTTCTAAACTGTCACTTGGAACAGCTGATTTTTATAAAACTAACTAAATTAACATTATTTGTTTTGGGGCAGGTAGCAAATATGACAGGATAAATATTGCCGTTCCCAAATATCACTATATAAATAACTCCACAGCCTGTTATTGACATAATCAACAAGGTTCTACAATTAAATGTGCTCACAGTGGATGACCTGAGGTTATTATACAAGAGGCAGACTCTCTGTCACCATCATGGCAGAGTGAAGCAGGTCATGCTCTCGCTGTCCATCACCGTATAGCTGCATATACCGTTCACGACACCGCTGGAGACTCAATCAAACATTATAATAATTATTTAATTAAAAGATATTAGCCCTACTGCTTCGCTATTGTCAAAATGTCTCTCTAAAAAATAAAATGAAAGGTGTTTTTTTATCTATTTGTTAAGTCAACATTTTTTGCCTTGCAGTTATGGCCCCTTGCCAGTAAGAGGTGCTGCAGCCCCATCAGCAGCCCTACTTCCAGCGTGCTTGATTATAATTATTAATATGATTCTTTGTTGACTCTAATATTGTATCAGTGCTTTGGCTACACATGTAAATGTTGTGTCATTTGCTTATTGAGTTGAATTGAATTGAGAGTACGGATTGATGTCACTACAAGATTATCTAAACTTAAACTCCTATAGGAGCGGCTGGGTTTCTAAGAGGTTATTTACCCAATATGGACATAATGTGATTTGTGTGATTTATCATTAGTGTTTATTTTTTATCTTATTTCCTTTGGCTTTGATACTAACAACCTAAACCTCCATCTTAACCAGGGAGATGGAAACCAAGGTGACATCAGCGCTGAAATCCAACCATGTGACAAACCGTGGGGCCAGGATTATTGGGGATGACAATAATGAGGAACTTCTTAGGTATGAAGGAAAACCTCAGTCATCAGCAGCCTTTTTTGGTAACTGGCAGTCCGTGCTTATGTTTGTCTCTCTTTCTCCTCTGTCTTTCTAACCCCCTTCAACCAAGTCCAAGCAACCTGCTTGAGATGTTACTGGAGGGGACCAAGGAGTCCCACAAGAGACTAATGCAAGACTGCCAGTATCTCAAAGATTTCCTCAGAGTAGCACACAATAAACCAACATTTTTCAAATAATGTTTTGTGGCAAATATTTGACTCATTTGTTCATAGACACTTTGACTTCTCAGTTTTATTTATTTATTGCTATTTTCTCTCACTCTGTGGACCAAACAGTTTTATGCTTTAGACACTGCTAATAGCAGTGAACCAGTGGTGAAGCTTTGAAGCTTTAGAGTAACATGAAAATAAAAGAGACTTAATGATCCAATAGTGATTACAGGGTTTGAGACATTTTACCATGTAGCAATAATAAGTTCTCTTTCTCTGGAAGTCCAGTACACATTGTGTTGACTGTGTTGCTGTCTAGAGATGCACTGATGTGTAAGTCAGTGTCAGTCAGTAAACAAAGATTCAGTCTCATTAAGACATCACTTTTAAACACTGCCATTTTAGGTCCTCACAAACAGTTGAAATCACTCACACGCTCTGCTGCTGTGCTTTCAGAAAGCATTAGAAGCTTGATATACAAATGGACGTACGATAACCCATTGACGGATACATCTCTCAACATTCAGGATTGCAGGGGCAATTGCAAAAACTGCTGAGAAAACTAAATTCCATTCAGACCCTGCCCCTCCGGCGTATGTGTATGGTGTTTGTGCACCGCAGTTGTGAGTAAACCTGTCTGTCTATGAGCAGAGTGAGCTTCAGTACATGACGATGACAACGAGCCAATAACGATTCAGTATCATCAGTAGCTGTTCGTCTCTCCTAAGCTGCAGTCACTCAGCAGGAAGTAAGATAAGCATCACTCAGCGTGCACGTACACTCAGCTGGAAGGTTATTAGATACACCAACAGTCTATTTGAAACTTTAATGTGATAATGTGAGGAGGCAGCCGCTGTGCTGGTATGTGGAGATGAAACTCCAGGATGACTGGAAACCAGTGGATGACCTGAAGAGGGACGTGAAGTCAGCAGCTCTGGTGTAAACAGCTGAATTGAGGCTCTGCTCTTTCGAACAGTCATGCCTTCTGCAGCAAAATTATTATCAACTTATTTCATTATGATCATTATTCATCAGAGCAACCATCATGTCTCAGGTAACATTTTCAGTGACACATGATATTTTCATTATTTTCAGATTCCTCATTATTATATTACTCTCATTATTTTTATTACGTTCATTATTGATCCCAGCAACCATCAGACGTTAGTTTAAAATTACCATAAAGTTTAGAACAGACGATTTTCAAGCATTTGCACAAGTTTCAGTATTCTTGGACATAATTGGATTTTAATGAAAAGACACACTTGATATGACTTAGATACTTTCTGTATGTCCCACCAGCTTTAACCAGACTAGAGGTGATTTGCTCCATCAACTCTCTCCCTCTGTCTTTACAGATCCGCTGTATCAACCAGGGATTTCCATCTCATTGATAGGGACAACAAGTCCTCCTATGCCACCATCAGCTGCTCCATAAAACCACAGTACCCAGGAGGAGGCTTTTTCCAGCTCGCCATCATCACCACTTCCAACACGAGACTCGTCTACACCCAGAAAGCTCTCGGACACACTGCACACTTTCTGTTTCACACTTAATATTTAAAATATTTTTTTTTAACAGGCTTTTTTCTACAGTATTTAGACCATGTGTTGCTTGTTAAACATTAGGGCAGTCTCACTTTTGTGAGAAAAGACTTATTTGACTTTTAGTTTTGCTTCACACATTAGGTCAGTGGTTTCTAAGCAAAAATAATCTTACTATCCCTAACATATGGCCAACACTCATGTTGTTCTATTCAAAAGACCAAAGTTCAGCTGAACGTTCATCCTCACGCACAATTTTAATTTAATAAAACATTTATTACCAGGCCCATTTCATTTTCACAATGTTGCATTTAAGTCCATTGATTAATTCACAAATATTCACTATCATACTTCAACCAAATCGAAGCACTTAAAAAAAATTCTGCATCATTTCAGATTTCCAAACACCTTCTCAAAACCCAATTGATCGACCACACGTCCATAGTGAGTGGAGAAATACAATGTCTGTGGACTGCTGTATCTCTTTAGTTTCAATATTGTCTCTTTTGCTGAGTCCCCCGTGTCCCCAATGGTCATAACATCTGACACAGGGAGGTAGAGATCATGGCGCCTGCCCCAGAAGGTGAGGTGGGACACTTTGAGTGTGGTCTGAGACGGGTCCAGGTACATCATCCCCACAACCCTCCTGAAAAAGTGACTGACGGTGTACAGCATGGCACCAGCCAGCAGCGCTATCCCCGTTGTGTAGCTGACAAGGAAGAAGGGCACATCTCCCTGGACGTAGAAGAAGTACACTGGGGGCACGAGGACCACAGTGACTGCAGTTTGGAGCAGTTTGAGCCTGGACACGGCTCTCAGATGTTTAATGTACGGCAGGGTGTAAATCATAGTGTACTTCTCTGTGGACAAGTCAGAGTACCTGACCAGAGCTGTGGTTGTAGATATGAGGGGTGTGTGACCAGGTGAAGGAAGCGGCACGCCACAAGGTGTCCGACCTGCTAGTAGACATGATCCTCTGGTACAGGACTGGACATGGGGGGTCAACCTGCACAGCAACACTGATCTGAGCTGTAGAAACAACAATCAAAAGGGTTCCTTTGACACTGACCTCAACATGCATACATGAGCTGAGGTACACAGCAATAATAACAATAAAACTATTTACAAATGACAGATATACGTGTAACAGTGAACTTTGTGTAAGAGAGAAGAAGAAACGCACCATGACCTGCGACAAACTGTATCAGGAAGTAGTCACATGGAAACGAGTCCTCTAAGTAAAGACACTCCAAAGGCAACACTTCGCACCGTTAGCTAACCGGAAGTACTCGCTATCTGACCCGGATGTACCTTAAATTATTTACCATTCTTTATTTATGTTTTGTTTTGCCGCGTGCCTCCTCGTGGGAAAGTTGTCACTTTCACCTGAGACTTTTTTTTAAATGTCTCTTAAAAATATATATCAAAAGGTGTAGACTTTGTGACAGTATTTCGACTTTGGAGAAACTACACGGAACCTTCGGGAAGAGCTTCGGTTTCCTCCGCAGTGTGAAGTGTCTGCCTGGAGAGACAGCAAGCTCAAATCGTGGCAGCGGCAGCACGTAGAGGCACTTCCGGTGGCAACAGAAACTGCCGCGATTTGAGGCAGCTGTCAGTTGCCACAGCCGTTTAGGCCAAAGTCCACTTATGATAGTTAATACAACTGTAAATAGTTTATATGCAATTGGAAAGTAAAAGTGTGTGAGTCTCTCTTTGGCGTCTTTTAACACAAAAGCACAGAATACAGTTATTCAGCCTAGAGAGAATAAATATAAATGGAGAGTGTGTCTAATCCTACCGTTGATAAAAACTTTCTTTGTGGTATTTTCATCTACTTTGGTACAGTTGTAGTCAATAAATTGCAACATGAGCAGTGGCATCTCTGTGCATCATTGCTATCATGGAATTATTCACCAACTTACAGTATGTAGAATTTAAGGCAAGGATACAAATTTAAGTTTGCCTTTGGTTTATCACACTTTAATCATGTACAGTATCAGTCACACTGTAACAGATCTTTGAGTTCTTACCTATCCATAGACATCAAGATCATGCATATGGATCTGATAGATGTGGAGCTTCTCTTGATTCATTTTGAGTCAAACCCCCCGAGAGCTAACAAACTATGTAATAAACTTCCATAAGAAGATATATATATATATCTCAGAATCAGAATCAGAATTCTTTTAATTGCCAAGTATATTTACACATACAGGAAATTGCCTTGGTGTGGTTGGTGCATTTGGACATAAAAACAACAATCGGACATGAAACAACAATATATACAGTAAGAACAATAAGTTATGGGCACGTGCGGTGCTAAGGTGCAGTGATTGGTTTCGGGATAGTGCCAATAATATATAAATTAACTCATTGAATGAATCACAAACAGCTTTAGTTGCTCTCAGAGAATGACAACTGCCCCCACACACTTGTGGCAACTGTGACAGCTGCCTCCAAACAGTGGGACATCAAAGCCAGCTGCCTCCCAACAGTGGGACATCAAAGCCAGCTGCCTCCAAACAGTGGGACATCAAAGCCAGCTGCCTTTACATATCAGTGGTAGTTTCTGTTGACACCGGAAGTGCCTCTACGAGCTACCGCTGTTACCCATTAATGTCTCCCTGTGTCAGGAGCTTCTCCTCCCAGCTCTATTTACTGGACTGTTTATATAAAGAGTCTATGGTGCTGGAGCCTGAGCTGGACATGTGAAGACATCAGCAGGACGAGTGGCTAATAGTAGCTAGCATTAGCGGCCAGTCAGCTGGCAATCAGCGGAGGTTTCAGGGAGACAGACTGACACCAGAGGGCAACAATGCTGCAGCTGGGGGATGAAGTCACCCTGTACTCGGTGGTGTTCGTGCTGGTCCTGCTGGGGACCAGGAGCCCGCTGTGGACCACCGTCCTCACCGCGTCCCTCTACCTGTTGATGGCCATGTTAAGGTTCCCTCAGGTACCGGCCAGCCGAGCCCAGCAGGTCCTGCACCCCGGCTCCGGCGAGGTGTCAGCGGTGGCCCACCGGGGCGGGGGGCACGACGCACCGGAGAACACGATAGCAGCCATCCGGGAGGTGAGAGATACACGTGCATGCTGCTGATCCTTCTTAAAGAGGGCGTCTGTCCATGGTACTATAATCTGACAGGAATTTACATGTGTACTGTTAAAATATGGACAGAAAACACCAGCCCTCCATCAGGACATCATGTCCTATTTAACCACCACCCACACTGATACTCAGTGAACCAAGTCCACTTGCACACAGCAGGACAGTTGTAAAAGCTGTGAGGAGCTAATACACCACATGAACTAAATGCAGAATTTTTTTTATTTGGGAGTTTTAGAAGAAGAGTACGTGGAGAAAGCCTCCACAGACACAGAGAGAACATGCACACGTGTCCAAATCTTTTCATATTTCCTCTCTTCATCTCACAGTATCTTTCTAAACCCGTTTTCACATTAACAAAGCTACCATGCTGAAATCCGTATTCAGAACATTTTTTTCACATACATTTTTGCAGGATGACATTGGAGCTAACTGAGCTTCAATTTTGTTAGTTGAATATTATACCCAGATACAAACCCTCCTGAAATACGTTGCTTCCAACTCTCACATCCATCTGTTCTACTCCAGGCCAAGAAAAATGGGGCAGCAGGTGTGGAGCTGGACCTGGAGTTCTCTGCAGACGGCGTTGCAATACTCATGCATGACGAGACTGTGGACCGGACCACTAACGGGTCAGGACCACTCAGCCAGATGAGATTCTCTGACTTGCGTAAACTGGATGCAGCTGCTAAACATCGACTTAGGTAAGAAAGGGGAATATATCTAGGAAAGCAAACACAAGCCTGCAGGGAAATATACTTTTTCATGCTTTAGGTTCTAAGCTGATAGAATACCAGAGATCCATCCCAAAAAAATGCCACTAAGTGTTTCCACCAGCTTGCTGTTTTCAGAATGAAAACCATCTTAAGCAGCAGCTGATTGTGTTGCATTTCAATATTTTCATTAAAACTACTCGTACATCTTGCTGATTTCCTGCTGAATGCAGAGTTCAAATGTCACTGTAGGCTTAATGAAATGAGTTAGTTGACTTAAGGGATGGCAGGGAAGAAGGTTTTTGACAAATGTGTCTAGAGTAGCAACTCTTCGAGGTGTGGCAGAAGGTTTGACAAGTTGTGTGTTTTTGAGTAGGCTGGAATTTAAAGTGTGGATTACGGTTGGTTGTTCTCTATTTTAATCTACCTTATCAGCGTCTGTCTCTCCAATGATTAACTGGTTCTCTTAGAAATGCACTTTGTCCAGAAACAACTGTTCAGATACACATGTCCATTGAAATTGTCATTTTACAGAGTTTTAATAGTAACAATAGATGTTGGTCAGCTCCAAGATGTGTGTGAGAAAAGCTTTGCTGTAATTAACCCCGAAATCACAATAAGACGTTTATTTGAAAGCAAACAGGGAAGTTGCTGTAGGTAATGCACAGGCGACTAGTGACCCAGGGGGCTTCTTGAAACAGCACCAGTCTTCAGCCGGAGGAAGACGCAAATGCACACCGCATTTATCTTCTTAATCACCAACGATACAAGATATTATAGAACACAAAAAACACAACAATTTTCTATCTTAATATGAGCGTATGAAACATATAGGAGTAAGAATCAGGGAGAGATTTTTAATTGGCATAAGCTTTTAGCTTAGTGTCTGACAAATACTATGGGTGTATAAATAACAGGACATCTGCCATGCTCAAAAACTGTTAATGACAGATGTCTTAGATTTTTTCTCTCTCTAAAGTAATAGAGTTGTGTATGAGTGTTTATTCAGTTTAACCATAGACTTTATTAAACACAAAGAAAACAAAAATACAATTAGACATAGACCTTGAACATTTTTTTATGTAAAATGTAAACATAAATACGGTACTCGTCTTTGTGTTTGTTTATTCTGTGAAAAACGTTTTCATATCGCCAAGTATGTTTTTCATCAGCCAACTGTTAAATCGGTCAGGTTCTTCTCATGAACATTATCACATCCATTTCATTTCACTACAGCAGAGAGATAATGCCTGTTAAAGTCAAACGTGTTGTTTCCCAGTTAATTTGGATGCATGCAAGTCTGACGTAGCAGTGTCACTTTTGTGTCCTCCGTCACTAGAGAGAAGTTTGCAGGAGAGACGATCCCAACCCTGGAAGAGGCCGTGGAGGAATGCATCAAACTGCAACTTGTCATCTACTTTGATGTCAAAGGTCATCCAGATGAGGTGCAGCCAACAAAACCAACAACCCGATTATATCCAGTCTGCACATGTCTGTCATACTTTGTTGATTGAATTGATCTGAATCCAGTCAACATTCCATAATGCTGATGTGTTTAAAATAGACCAGAGATAGTGTTTACTGCGTTCCAGCACAAACTGATCATAGAATATCTGCATGGGGTGGGTAGGGTTGTTTAAATTAATCAAGTACATTTCTTTCCTTATTACCCAGGGTGGAAAGTTATTTTTAAGTTATTAATTTACTTTGTTACTTTTCTAAAGCTCATACCAATTAAAGTTTGCGTCATTGCACTTGTGACCACATGATATCTGATTCCTTACTTAGCACATATTTTAGACGAGTACGGAATGCAGAGCTGTGTGGTGGTGGTTGTTTCAGGCCGGCTTCTGTGTGTCCACACGCACACACAGCTGCTAGTTACCACCAAGCGGATGCACAGGAACACAAACACAACGACTTAAAGCCTCAGACACACATGCGTATACACTGCCAACAGTCGACTGAACTGCAATAACCACATTTCCCTGCTCTCCTCTCAGGCAGCCGCAGCCCTTAAAGAGTTGTATAAGAAACATCCAGTCCTCTACAACAGCAGCATCGTCTGCTCCTTTGAGCTTAAAGTCATCTACAGGGTAAGTGGGCGCCTGCAAAGTGTGAAGAAAGAAAGAAAAGAGTTGGACTGAAAAAACACACACTTGTCCAAAAGGGTGAAACTTAAGACGAGTTGTCAGTGACTGTATTGACGATCCAGTAAAGGAGAAATTAACAGTTTGATACTTTCAGTTTGAGCAGGCTGCACATACTGTAGCCTACATAACTAAATGTGATCCTTTGTTTTCAACTCCCTTCCATTATATCTGCATTAACAAAATAGTGTAGCATGGCTCAAACAGCTGGACTCCAACCCTAAATACCATGTTCCTTAAAACGGAGTATAGTTGCATATCTGCAGCAACAACCCAACGTGGTGTTTCTTATTATCTTGGACCTATACTCTGCCTGGGCCTAAGCCATAATCTGTACTTACACCTTACTTAGTCCCCATCTGAATGCATCAATGTGAACGCATATAATCATTACAACCTTAATACAATTAGTGCAGGTTCAAGCAACTGTAAGAATAGAAAAGACACAGAAAAGGAGAAAATCGTGTGGAACAAAACAGGCTCGTCTCTCCCAATGTTCCATTGTTACAATACTGGTTCTGATTAACAGGGTGTTCTGCGGAGTCTTTAAAAATCTAAAATCTAATAATCTGAATTTTAGGCATTAAAAAAGGTCCTAATTTTTTGAATGTTCATTTAACAAAAAGCTGATAAAATGTTTTTATTTCTTCAGAGAAATGTTTTGGCAGCATGCATAGATTGTAATGACTGTGTTGTAGTTCTTTCTCAGTCATACAGATGTTGAGACTGAAATCAAACAACACCAATATGGAACTGATAGCTGATCAACAGAATTGATCCCAGTACACTTGGCTGTGGGAAAGACGATGGATACCTACTTTCCCTGCTTGTAGTTTGAGACTCTAGTCACTTAAGTAATACTGGGACTCTGATGTTCCTTTCTTCTGTCATACCTGACATAGGTCTTAAATTTCACTCCAATTTATCTTGTTGAAACCTTCAGAAACCACTAATAAATATAAATATAATAATCTAAAACATGTTCCTAGCTAACCTCTGTGTTCAGCAAACATAACCAGCACTTTGTTTCTGTTCTTCCCCCAGATGAGACAGAGTGACCCAGAGGTGGTCACAGCACTGACACATCGACCGTGGAGTCTGAGTCGGTTAGGAGACGGTGCCCCGCGATTCTCCTCGCTTTGGAAACGCCACTGGATGACACTGATGGACATAGTTCTGGACTGGGCTCATCATCATGTGCTGTGGAAGCTCTGTGGCAACTCAGCCTTCCTAATACAAAAGAACTTTGTCTCACTGTGAGTTTCTGCAGCTGAGAATCATATACCCTCATCCAAACTAGAACCTTAAAGGGATAGTTAATGGGCCGTGAGAAGCCTGTCCTGTGTATTTGTATTATTAAATATTACCAGACATTAAAATATATTTTATACATGAAATATTCGCTCAGTGAAATGTAAACTAGAAGTATTAACAAAGTCACCAAGAAAGTACTAACGTGTGTAACATAAATCCTGTTGTTTGTACCAGAGTATAACTGAGTGTGTGTGTGTTCTGTACTGTATACAGGGACTACGTGCAGTACTGGGCCCAGAGAGGGGTGGAGGTTGTAGCCTGGACAGTCAACACAAAAGCTGAGAAGGACTATTACCACACGCTGCTCCAAGTCAACTACATCACAGACAGCCTGGTGGAAGACTGTGAACCTCATTACTGACACCAGACAGAAAGGCTCAAACACACACTTGAGACAAAAGCCCTCATGGACGAGATGTTTCACTTCTCCTCACCGACATGTGTCGTGGTGGAGGAGAACACACAGGAGCCACTGTTTTGATTTAATCTAATCAGACTGGGTGCCATTCTTAGTAACATGATGCCGCGTAACAGGTTTTATTTGGACATAATCATTTTAATGTGATGATGAATTCTCTCAGACATGGTTTGTAATAGCTTCAATACAAGCATTTTTGTAGTAAGTGTCTATAATAGACCTTAATCGAATGTACTGTATTCACCCACTCAGGAATACAATGATTTTATTGTCTTGATAATTGCTTCCATCTTGCTGTCTCTACAGTATATATGCACTATACTATAATGTCATGTATGGCAAGCCGTTTGAGCATTTATTCCATATCCTTGATATCGAATGTCCCCTCCACTACTTCGGTCTTTGTCAGCACTAGTTGGACATTTGGTCGCACTAGGTCAGTATCTTACTGTACTAGTTGAACAAAAAAATCTTACTAGTCACTCTTTTTCAGCAACTAGTGGCACTTTTGTTCAACTAGTTACAACAGAAACCTTACTAGTAACACTGTGAGCCACACTAGTAGAGCCAAAGTCTCTACTAGTAAGCTTTTTGCCGCACTAGTGGCCCTCTGGACCGAACTAGTGAGCTGCAAAAGCTCTGACATGTAAGCTAGTCAAACATGGATTCAGCTCACTAGTAAACTAGTGGCCTCCAATTTTCTGCACTAGTGAACTAGTGGGAGCCCAAATGCACACTAGTAAGCTAGTGCAGGCAAAATACCCACTAGTTTACTAGTAAACACCTATTTTGACCTTACTAGCAAACTAGTGAGGTGCAAAATGTTTACTAGTAAGCTAGTGGGGTTGAAATGTGCACTAGTTTACTAGTTGAAGTGTTTTTTTGACCTTTTTTTGGGTTTACTAGTAAGCTAGTGACAGCGAAAATGCCTACTAGCTTACTAGCTGCACTTCTTGCAACACATGCTAATGAGGGGGATAAATTGAAGCTTCCTATTGGCTCTCCAGCAAGAGCTCCACCCAGCAAAAATGTAACCCTATAAAGCCTGATGAGGTTTCACTGCTGTGAACCGCCAGCTCCTTGCTTACTATCCAAACAGAATAATGCACGTACATGTGTGTGCGTCAGATTCATTATTTTTTTCGAACAACAATGAAACAAAGGTGAAAATGTTTTAGCATTTTTTAAATTTTGAATAGATTTCTAATAGATGTACAGAAAAGTCAAATCTCAGCTTGGAAGAAGCCTGTAATGCCAGCAGAATATAATTGAAATGGATACAAAAAAATGATCCGAAGGTGCAGAAATGATCCAAATACATGAATATGCCATTGTAGGCCCACTGAAGGTATTATGCTATTATATTATGAACAACTAATCTGACTTATGTTGGAGGTCAGTGTATGTTGATCTGCTGCAGCATTTACTATCGCCAGTAGATGACAGTGCTAAATGAACTGAGTAGCTTTTCTTTACTACTTTTCAATTGAAAGCTTGCCATATACAAACGAATAAGGCAATGACTAAATTAGTGATAACATAATTTACTAGTGTCACTAGTGAGGCGCAAATGTCCACTAGTAAACTAGTGGACTGCAAGCAAATGAAGTAGGCGGGACAAGGATTTTGATTGGTCAGTGTTCAAACTGTGTTTCAAAGCCTTAAAGTGCCCGCTCTGAATTGTGTTGATCTAAACCTTTTAGCAACATTCTTGTATGGCATAAGAGAGTTATTTTAGCAGCCATGCCTAAAACGTTATATTTGATTAAATGTTGATTCATTAGGGTTCATTAGTAGCTCAAAGTGTTTTACAATAAAGTGAAGAAACAACAAAAAATAAAAACAGACTTATTAAAACAAGTGCAAATACTGCACAATAAAACCAAGCAATAAAATTTATAATAAACGAAAGAGGCAGCAAAAAGCAAGAACAGGTATACTAAGAACAATCAGATATTTAAAAGATAGAAATGAAACGTAGAAACACATAACAATAAAATGTGTAGAGATAAGAAAGCCTGCTTAGGAAGCGTGACAGCTGATTAATAAACTTTATTTATAATGTTAAAACATTTTCACCTTTGTTTCATTGTTGTTTGAAAAATTATGAATCTGACGCACACACACATTTGCGTGCTTTATTCTGTATGGATAGTAAGCAAGGAGCTGGCGGTTCACAGCAGTGAAACCTCATCAGGCTTTATAGGGTTAAATTTTTGCTGGGTGGAGCTCTTGCTGGAGAGCCAATAGGAAGCTTCAATTTATGCCCCTCATTAGCATGCAATGCAACTACTGCCACTAGTAAGCTAGTAGGCATTTTCGCTGTCACTAGCTTACTAGTAAACCCTTTTAGCCTCACTAGTTTGCTAGTAAGGTCAAAATAGGCGTTTACTAGTAAACTAGTGGGTTTTTTGACCCCACTAGTTTACTAGTACACATTTCGCACCTCACTAGTTTGCTAGTAAGGTCAAAATAGGCTTTTACTAGTAAACTAGTGGGTATTTTGCCTGCACTAGCTTACTAGTGTGCATTTTGGCTCCCACTAGTTCAACTAGTGCAGAAAATTGGAGGCCACTAGTTTACTAGTGAGCTGAATCCATGTTTGACTAGCTTACATGTCAGAGCCTTTGCAGCTCACTAGTTAGCTAGTAACACTTTCAGCATTACTAGTTCGGTCCAGAGGGCCACTAGTGCAGCAAAAAGCTTACTAGTAGAGACTTTGGTGCTACTAGTGCGGCTCACAGTGTTACTAGTAAGGTTTCTGTTGTAACTAGTTGAACAAAAGTGCCACTAGTTGCTGAAAAAGTGTGACTAGTAAGATTTTTTGTTCAACTAGTACAGTAAGATGCTGAACTAGTGCGACCAAATGTCCAACTAGTGCTGACAAAGACTGAACTAGTGGAGGGGACTGACATTTGATATCAAGGATATGGAATAAATGCTCAAACGGCTTGCCATAGGCCTCTGTGGGGCAGCTGCATTCAGAAGCAATACAATCTCATGATTACACAGCTAAGTATTAGTATTATTTTGAAATAATGTAATTTTCTCGTTGCTCCTCAGTGGTGGACCTAACTGTGTCTATAGAGCAGATACTAGTCACTTTTAGCCTTTATATTTGTCTTCGTCTGTGGGTCTTTAGTAAGAACAAATCATCCTTTTGCAGCTTTTCTCAAATTTGTGTTGCTCCACATGATAACAACAGCAATCAAATAAGTAGTAGCAAGAAATGAAGGAGTGAATGTACAGAGATTTGTGAGGCTTTAAAAGTGCAGTAGAGTTGAGTAATGAGACTCTGACGTCTGAGTGAATGTGACAGACTGACTTCTGAAATGTATACGAAAGCAGCACCTCAGATACGGTGCAGTGATGGGCAGCAAGGAGACGGAAATAAAACAGAAAATGGTGAACATGTTTCATTGCAGAAAAAGCAGAGGTGTAACTGCTAACACCAACAATGTACAGTAAACTGCCAGTGAGACGACTTCAGGGCCTTACAAACTGGTTTTAATTATACCTCATGTTTTATTCTCTGTTAGAAAAGCTTTCAGACTGAATGCTACACCATCTCTGTTTGTACACTATCAGCTGCTTTTGTGGTTGATCCATGCAGAATTTAATCTGAGCCGACTTGACAAGTTTAAATACATTAGAGTGTCACTATAAGAATTGAGACTTAAAGAACTTGAGAAATAATTCATGATTTCCTGGTTGAATATTGTGATGAATGATTGAATTAAATTAAATTAAATGTGTGATATCTCATTTCCAAGTGACATTGTTTGTTTTCTTGCACCCTGGAACAGCAAAGTGACATCAGAGGAAAACTTATGTCCAAGAATAATGGGTTGGCAATGAAAATCTTGAGTCACAGGCTCCCTTCTAACCATGCTCAAATATATTGTATTTTGAAAGAACCACACAAGCAAA
The DNA here is from genome assembly GCF_022539355.2 of Hippoglossus stenolepis. Lineage (NCBI taxonomy): Eukaryota > Metazoa > Chordata > Actinopteri > Pleuronectiformes > Pleuronectidae > Hippoglossus > Hippoglossus stenolepis. The sequence continues at coordinate 10,782,755 of NC_061484.1, read as the reverse complement.
AAATGTTTATATAAAAACTAAAATAATATACACCTAAAATACAAATTATACACTAAAATACAAAATATTACCGAGTAGAATGAAATAATGAGAATGTAAGTAATACTGATTAGTGGTAGTGCAAATATTATAAAGTGCAATCTTATGGCGGTTTAGCGGAGTTGAGCGGTCCGATGGTGGGAGTGGGAGGTGAACTCGCTGAGATAGGAAGTACCGAAAAATACTTCTGACACTGACATTTCCAGGTTTGAATATTTTTAACCCATTTCACACTTAGTTAAACTCTCAAGCATAATGAAACAAAGTATTTTGAAGGGACAGGCCATCAACTGATGGGAAAATACACTATTTACTACCTTGTTAAAAACTGAACATCTGCCCAAACTGTTTTAAACAGACGCTGACTCTAAAAAGAAAAAGTTCAATAGATGGGGAAAGGTGGGCACTGATAAACTTATCTCCCTCAGTACTACTCAGCTATAGTTTGACCTCAGGTTGGCCTCTGTGCTGCTGTAGATACTCAGGCTGAGGTGTGTGGACTGTTGATGATTAGCTTGTGGGCCCAGAGACTCAGGTGACTGGCCCAGATAGTGCAGCTGAATGAGGGGGATGTTGTGTTGGATATCACCCTGGATAAGCCCGTCTGAGCCACTGCTGGTGCCGGCTGATCTTCAGCTACTGTCACAGGTTAGCTGACGTCTCACAGGGCTGATACAGGAGGAACCAAACAGAATAAGACCTGACGCAACATGAAGTGGACGGTTTACAACTAGTGATCCAGGGTTCAGAGTGGCACCATGCACGCTGTCATGGCAACGGATCAATTGTCAGACTTCATTAGTTATTACTTAAGAATATTTAGAGAGCAAGAATATCTACAACGTCTGCAGAAAAATATCGATTCTTATTCTCCCCATTTTCTCAGTGAACATGTTTATCCCTGTGAGCGTTTGCTTTTATAGGTGAAAGGTGATCCTGCAGCCCCTCCTCCAGAACTGTCTGAGGGGGTGTGTTGTGACGTCACTGAAGGACGGGGGTGCCCGCCTGCGTAAAGTTGTCCGACCGGAAACAACGAGCGCGCAAATGAGGAGTTCCCGACTTCAAAGTAAAAGCCTCTCACACGCATCCTCCTCATAAGTATTAAAGAAAATCCCAACCCTCCACTTCATGTACACTGTATTTGGATTTTCAAGAGGTCGAATATCAGACAGATGAATTGGGTTATTTTTAATGTTTCCATGTTTTCATCAGAAACTGTAGGTAACATCCCAATGTGGGTTAATAATGCTGAAAATTAGAAATCCATGGCAGTGATACTTGGCAGTTTTACCACAAATAAAGTACAAAAGGCAGATTAACACTATTCTCCACATACTAAAATACAGGAAATAAAACAATATAAAATGAATAAAAAATAAATGGCAACAAGCACTTTGCCTGTAAAATGAACACAGCACGTTATTTTCAGTCTTATCACCTAACACAGCTTAATAGTAAAAAAAACATTTTCATACCTCGCCACTGCCACTACTCCTGGACTGTTATGACCCTTTGCAAAAGAAACTAAAAAAAGACACAAACACAAAAAGTGTGTTTGGCTTACCAAGAGGACACGTGCACAGGTGAGATCACAGGAGCAGGACTGAATGCTGACACACCTGCGCTCCATCAGCCTCTTCACTGCTGAGGTGCTCTCACCTTGATTTGCCAAATTGGACCTGGGTCCTATTCTCCTCCCTCTACATACATTTTTATTCTTATTATTTATTATTTTCTCTTTTGGCTTTTGTATGTAATTTTAATCTATGTTGTATTTTATGGCCTCTTTCAAATCCATTTGAGCTGTTTCTTCTAGAATGATGCTGCTGCCGCAGCTTTGCTCTCATTGAAGAAGGCAGGGCCTATTACTTTTAAGAATAAAAAAATGTGAGCATGTATCACAATGCTTTGTAAAGCCCAAAAATTAGGCGGAGAAGAACGTATAGATACATTCTGATATATGTAGTGGAGTAAAAGTGAAAAATAAATCTACTAAAGTGGGTTGTGATGGTGGACCGTAGATTGTGATCGTGGACCATAGATCGGGATGGTTGATTGTGGATTGTGATGGTGGATCTTGGTGGTGGATGGTGGATCTTGGTGGATCCTGGTGGTGGATTGTGATGGTGGATAATGATTGTGATGGTGGATCTTGGTGGATCCTGGTGGTGGATTGTGATGGTGGATTGTGGATTGTGATGGCAGCTCATCATGGACTATGATTACAACAAGACTGCTTGATATACTGCTCTTGTTGAGGGTTAATGAAAATGTCACACATTGTTAAGCCCTATGAGACAAATTGTGATTTGTGAATACAGATACACATTTAAAATTGATTTATTGATTAAGTAATGTGCAGGTTAATGGAAACTGTACTTAAGCACAGTAAGAAAGTTAATGTGTTTGTTACATTACCACTGGTGATGTAACAAACACGTGCTGGGCATTTATTTTGAAAATCAGCAGCGGACGTGTGTGTTGTTGAGTCTGAGTGGCTTTACGCTGGTGAAGGATGGTGTGTTTCCGTCCTGATGAATTATCTAAAGTGTGCAGTGTCCTTGTCAGGGAGCAGAGGAGTCGCACCGAGTCCCGGAGCAGCAGCGGAGCAGCGGAACAGCGACGGCAGAGTGTCCGGCCCGGAGTGTCACTGTCCCCGGGCTTCAGGAACCACAGGTTACGCTCCTCCTCTCCGGGAGAACTTACCGCTGATCCCCGGCATGTGCAGCCGCTTTCTCCTTGGGTGACCTACACACCAGCCCGGGCGTCCTCACGGCTCAACACCTGCTGGTGAGGAGGAGGAGGGCGGCAGGTTCCACACAGCGACTCTGCTGCAGGCGTCGGGCCCGAGAGAGGAGCAGCGGGGCCGGGGAACACGGGTCGGTCCGGTCGGTGGTGGTGGCTGCGTCAGGTGGAGGACAGAGGAAGCTGCGGAGTTCATACACCCCCACACGCACACACACACACACACACACACACACACTGGAGCTGTTGCCGGTTACAACACATGATGTACACAATCACCAGAGGTCCCAGCAAACTTGCTACACAGCGGAGGACAGGTGAGTGAGTGTGCGTGCGTGTGTGCGTGTGAGGGAGTGTTTGAGGGTGTGTGTGAGGGTGTGTGTGTGTGAGGGTGTGTGTCGGCATGATGCAACGTCACGTCAGCTTCATAACAAACCGAGCACGTGGATCATTTTCCTCCGGGTTTTGTCTGTCAGGTCCAACACAGCAGATCGAGAGCAAGTTCAGCGACTTGAAGCTCAGGCCGACGACCTGGCTCACGTCCAAGTAAGTAGTGTGTGTCCGTGTTCGTGTAATGTGTGTGTTTGTTTGTGTGTCCGTGTGTTTCAGCAGCGTGGGCCCCAAATATTACTCCTCACGTGCGCCCTCAGAGCGATAGTGTATCACCTCGCTGTGACCCGGGTGACCTCGCTGCTTCCATTATCGGACAAATATCTGACCCTCTACAAACTGTGTGCCTGCGTGCGTGCGTGTGTGCGTGCTATGATCAATTCAGCAGCTGTTTAATTGTACACTTGGCTAAAGTCACTTCCGTCTATTACAACCTTCACTAATGCAGACGGTGTGGACAAAATTATTAGAAACACATGAGTGTAATCTTATATAATTATTTAATATGTCATTATAAAAGGTGACATTTTTAAGCAAAGACTAAGTTATTAATGCACCAACAACGGGCCTCATTTACCACAATGCATTGCAACGACAAGATGTCTTGCATTTTGAACTAGAATGACACTAGAGCACATGCCTCTCCACTAAGTCTCCACATGAAACCACATTTAAATTCGCCACATGTGGATTTTTATGTGGATCTGCACCAGATGCTGGCAGGTGGGGCTCAGAAGATAGAGCGGGTCGTCCACTAACCAGTAGGGTCAGTGGTTCGATGCCTTCACTACGTATGACACAGTGTCCTCGGCAAGATCCAGAGCCCTTGATGGCTGTGCTGACACTGAGAGTGACGTGTGATGGACAATTCGATGCACTGATCTGTAAAGCACTTTAAATGGTCATCAAGACCAGAAAAGTGCTATGAAAATACAGAGCATTTATATCAGTCCCTACATACTGTATGTCTGATTCATGAATTATTCTGAGAAATCAATGAAAATGTAAAACTATCTCGCAATGTTAAAGAAATCCTCCTGATCCAGATCTGCACCTCCTAAATGTAAGGGGTTCTTCCCTCACTCATGGTAGTGCTAAACTAACAAATTAAAACATAACATAATGAAGGCTACAATTCTCCCTCTTTCTCCTCTCCACCAGGGTCTTGTGGTTTTAGCTCTGCAGCACATTGTGACCTTTTTCCTGGCAGTTGTTGAAAGGCATTCTTGGATTATCAAAGAAGCTTCGAGACACATAAGCACAAATCGAAGCCAAAAAGGACACATAATTAATATTTGTTTAGTTACAGGTAAACAAATGAATATTCCTGCTTCAAGGCTCCACCCGAGGCTGTGAGCATCACTAGAGTTTAACAATCCACCTGCCAGTCTAGGAACAATGAAGTTACCTGAAGTTAACCTGGCGTCCTGCATCAGTACATATTGGGATTTTCCACATGGGTTTTGTGTTTGTTTTGTCTGAACCCCTCAAGCTGACGCTCTGTGATTAACCCCCCTCTCGTCTCTCCAGCTCGCCGCCGCCGAAGATCGTGTTCAACCGCCTCAACGGGAAGCGCTACCACGGCGCAGCCACGCAGAAGGCCAGCTGCCCAGCAGAGGGATTCACTCCAGCACACGAGGAGAACGTCAGATTCGTGTATGAAGGTGAGGGTCACCGGGATCATCAGGTGGGAGGTTGTAGATCATGACGCCAGGAGAGACTGGAGGTGTTTGACTCAAGGTTACAAGGTCGGAGGTTGTTTTATTTGTTTGAGTTGATTTTCTGCAGTTTCACAAATTGAAACCATTTTCAAACAGAACATTTAGCTGACAATGGTTTTAAATCAGAGGTGAGAAGTCAATTGAGGGAAAAAGAATCGGCAACAGTTTTTTATATCGGATTAATCGTTACAGCTGCTGTAAACTGAACTAACAGAATTTTGGGGGGTTAGTCGGACAAAATAAGAAAAAGTTATTAAGTTATAAAGACGTCACTATTCAACAGATTCATTGATGATGAGAACAACTAACAGTCGTAGTCGTCTTCATAATTTTCAGCAGTATTTCAGGATATGCGAGTCGCTGGAGGCGTTGTGTGTTTTCAGGTTTTCTGTTGCTCCGTCTGTTCTTCCCACACCCACTAATGAAATAGCTCAGGAATTCTGTGAGGAAACCTTCTTGATTGATTCTTCAAATTTTGGCCAAAGGTTTGTTTGGACTCAAATATGACCTGGTTAGATTTTGTTTTTTAAAGGTCAAAGGTTAAAGATGGCTGTCATTTATTTGGCCTCTTGAACATGATGTCTCATGACACAAACATTAACTGAGACTCAAGGATGATCAGAGGCCTGTACTACGAAGCAGGATTTGCGTTTATCAGGTTTACTTCAGGGTTTTCAGTCCTGTGAAGCTCGTTCACTTCGTATCGGGGTAAATCAACATGGTAACTTGTGCTGAATGGCTAACCTGTTCTGGAGCAGGTTTAGTTGGAGATAAGAGATCAAGCAGAATAAAATCTCCGCCCACTGACAAATCAGTTCCTTTGAAACATGAAAATCCCGTGAAAAAAAAGAATCCTGTGGTGCTGGTGTGGATCGTTAGGGTCTCTGAGGAGGACCCACAAAATCCTTTTACCTTTAACCAACCTGAAGGCAGGAGCTATGTGCTCCCAGTACCACAGACTGTCTGCATCGCTCTACCTTTCTTTACTTGTGGGAGTTACTGATATGGATGAATTGAGTGTGTTAGCAGCGGAATAACCTGACAGTTTTATACTTTTATCCTTCCCTTTAAGTAGCTTTATCATATGAAATAAAATATTTATTTGGAAGTCGAAGTAGAAGCCGCCCTAATGGGGTGTGAGGGGAAAACCAACTGTCCACACACAGTCACTCAGAGGAGACTGTCAGCAAAACCTAACAACGCTGAAAAACCTTCACTGTGCACTATTCACCCTGTCTTGAAGTTTACCCAGCATGCCTCAGTACTGGGCAGTACTCTCATGCCCTGGTGGAAATGAATGACTTGGCCTGAACCAGCTATCTATCTGTGTTACTGTTGGCACGCTGCCAGTTGTGTGATGTTCGTTTGTGACGCTAAAGTTCATCTGAGGAAAAGAGCTTTTTTTCTTTTCTCAAGCGCTCACACCTAAAGAAAAACCTCTGTCACAGCCTGTCGACTCGTTTCAAGGCAAAAAACCTGATGAGCCTGAAAAAAACCACCAACAAATGTCGCCTCTAGGCCTGATTACATAGTTGTTCACCCTCCCTCATGCAGAACCGGCTCCTGTAATCTTTTCTGTATATTTGACTTCCTTGTGTTATACAAGCTGCACAAACTATGTGCATCTCAGGGGCTGAAGGTGATAAACACACACCACAGTCCAGCTTAGTTCTAAGTGTGCTGCTCTGCATTAGTGTTTGCAAATCAACTTTATAGTTATAATCTCCTGAAAGTGGAGCGTGCTCTGCCAGGATGTTTGAGTGTAAAGGATGAGTTCAGAAATGGAGCAAAAAAGGCAAACAATTGTGCACAACTCCACTAGGGCCCAACAGTCCCATTACCTCCAATCAAGCTGCAGCAAATTTCATAAACTCATAGATATCAGTCCTCCAAATATGCCAGATTCTTTTCATCATGATCCATGAATTATTCCCTGGGGAAAAAACTGAAAATTACAGACCGATCCATGCCAAAATGTAATGGGTTCTTTCTAGGCCCGTGTTTCATCCCTCCACCAAGTTTAGTGGAAATCCATTCAGTAGTTTCTGCGTAAACCTGCTGATAAACAACCAACAAACAAACCGAAGACAACATGACCTTCTTGGCCGAGGTAACAAAATGTCATTTGCGCATCTCCGCCAAGGAGGTAATGTTTTCATCTGCATTTGTTTGTTTGTTAGCAGGTTTACGCAAAAACTACTTGACCGCTTTCCATGACATTCTGTGGATGGGTGGGGCATGACACAAGGAAGAGCCCATTCAATTTTGGTGTGGATCCGGAACCCAGGACGGATCAAGGGATTTTTTTTTCACTTTCTGAAATTCCATATATTAGATCACACAATTATTAGCTCCTCCAAGAAGGTTATGTTTTCACCCCTGTCCATGTTCTGTTGTTTGTTTGTAAACAATATCATGCAAAAAAAACAACAACTCCTGGACAGAAGGATGTGGTATGGGTTAGGGAAGAATCCATTACATTTTGGTGCAGATCAGGATCAGGTGGCGGATAGAGGAATTTATCTTTCACTTTCTTTATTCTAAATATTTTGGTTGATTTCTTAGAGAATAATTCATGGATCTTGATTAAAAAAATCTGACATGTTTATGGGACTGATATTTATTAGTGTGTGGATTTTGGTGCAGATCTAAATAAAAATCGGGACCTAGTGAATTTAAATGTGGTTCCATAAGAGGACTGTTGCCTTAGTGGTGGTATGTATTCTAGTCCCATTCTAGTTTAGTTGTATTATAAAAATAAAAAAAGACTTGTTGCATGTAAAGTAACTCAGTTTACTCAATACTGTGTTTGTTTGTGTGCAGCTTGGCAGGAGCTGGAGCAGGAGCTGGGGGACGGGGATGTCGGGAAGTCGACCGACAACCAGGGGCCCGTTCAGTACACTGAGAAGACCCCCAGTGCTGCAATGAAGAGTAAGTCCCTGCATCTTCTCTCTGCGACTTTACACCAGGGTGATTTGGATTTTCAACCAGTTCCCATTCACTGACCTTTTAGAGTAAACGATAACCCTCCTCCTGCTGTGTAACCTGCTGAACATTGAACCAGTAATCTGACCGGTTAGTCAAACACAACAGGAAACATGAATGGCTGCTCTAATCTCTCACCATTAATCACAAACCAGGGCTTTATCTGTAGCCAGAGGGAGACTGTCGTAACATGTTTCTTTAATTTTTAACTCTTCTTTGGTTAACGAGATCCGGACTGTTCCAGATAAACCAGCACTTGTTGGTTCACACACTGTCTAAGGCTCTGTAAGGTCATTTCAGTCGCTTAGGATGGATTCTTCTTCACCCTTTTTATATTAGTTAAGGATCTGAGGCTCCCAGTTGTTATGAACAGTTGTTAAAGTCTGAGTTATGCAATTACTATGATCTTTTAGCTGAATTTCATCAACAGTCCATTGGATTGTGATGTTTTTTTGTTTTGCTGCTCCAGTAATGACATGGTCATTTTGTCCAGATTTAAATATTTCAACAACTACTGGGTGGATTGCTATAAATTGTTGCACAGAAATGTATGGTCCCCTGAGGACGAACCCTAGCGATACAGGTGATAGCTTCCCTTTTCCTTTAGAGCCACCAAGAGGTTCAAAATTGAGGGTTTGAATGCAACGTCTCGACAAATGTCAGGAATTCAGTGCGTGTTGCCCTCAGGATTATCTGCAATCATTTCCTCCAGTGCCATCAAGACAATCAATTTTTTTCAATTCTTTGGTTAAAGACTTCCCCAGCGAGTTTAGTTTTGTGTTGTTCAGGAAATATTAGCATGCTAACATGCTATCCTAAAATGGTAAACATGCACACTCAACATCCTCGGCATTAAGAGTTAGCTCAAAGATCTGAATGTCCCTCCTCTGAAAGATTTTTAACACATTCTAAAACTTAAAAATGTCCATAGAGAAGACATTTTCGTCTCCAAATAAAAGCTGCAAATGTCTTAGTAACCACATCAGTAGACCGGTGTATGAATGCACTTGTACAGTCCCTCAGGTTTCAGGTTTTTACATCTGCACAGATCATCCCTCCTTTTTTTTAATAACAAATTTGTAGTGGCATTCATGTAAGAAAATTAATAATTGATGAACAAAATGGATTGTACTTTAATTCCCCTCTGTTGTGTGTCTCTCGCTGTCTGTGCAGACTTTGTGCCCATAGACCTGGAGGAGTGGTGGGCTCAGCGCTTCCTCGCCAACATCGCCAACCTGTCATGACCGGTTGAGGCTTCGAGTCGGGACAGGAAGCACTGCGTTGATGCTCCATCGGCGAAAGGCGTCACAGGAGTGACGGCGGGAGGAGCGGAGTCCGTCTCCAGGATCTGCGGCGCGAAAGGGCAGCGCGTCACCTTGATTTGACGCTGCGTAGAGAGAACTGGGTGCACAAGACAAAACCGCCAAGAATGCAACGACGCTGACCTGACTGTGAACAGAGCGGGCTGCGACAAAAGACCCGTCTCTCTCTACTTGAGTGACGTGTTGGTTTAGAAGTTGAGATTCTTTTTCCTCCTCCTCTATCAAGTGTGCTCTGCTGTATGTGTGTCTTTGCTGAGCTTTGGATATGAATCTACTGAAGAACAAAACAAGTAAAATGGCTTTCAAGAAACATTCTGTGTGGTAATTTCTTCGAATTAATGTATTTTGCTGATATACACAAATCCGAACTTGGTATTAATAGAGGTGAAATAAGGATTTATTATACCACTCCAGAAAACATCAAGATTGACTGAGGAATCATTTTTGAATGAAAAGATCTTTTGTTTACCACTGAGCATTTGAACATTTACCTTTTTTGTATTCTTTATTTTCAGTCAGTCAAACCTTAAACCAAACTGTCCTCCATTTTAAACAAACTGGTAAAACTGTGATCAACTTTTGAGGAATCGAGTTGATCAGGAGCAAACCCACAATCTTTTGTAAAATGTTCAGAATCTAACGGCCGCTTCTTTTCCGGAAAGTCCTTGTCAGACAAATGTTCCAAACCCTGAAGTAAAACCGGCCACTCTCAGTCATAGTGTTTTAAAGAGAAATTGTAACAGTTTTTTTCCTGCCTGCTCCTCTTACACCCGCTGCCTTCGTCCTCTTGGCCCGTCTGCGGCTGGGTGCAGAGTGGCCTGGCTTGGCCGTGGTGAAAGTGATGCACTGAGAGTCCAGATAGTCCACCAGCTTGGCGGCGCCCAGGCGGATCCCGGCCGCCTTGAGTCGCTGTTGGAGCTGGGAGAGGACCAGAGGCTGGTACTGGAGGATCTGACTGTACAGCCCGGAGTCCGACAGGATGAAGGAACGCACGGCCTTGAGGCGGTCCTGAAGTTGAGTCACAGCTTGGGAGGCAGAGACGCCATCACTGTCTGAGTCGCCATCGGAAGTGAGGCACAGCTCTGGATTGGACCTGATAAGAGGGAGCGAAGTGGTTAAAAAAAGACACTGTATCAATGAAAGTTATTTCAAAACTACACCAAGTACCACTCCCATTTGATGTGATAATACACCATCTTACACCACTAATTGAAAATGTATTGTTGAATGTTGTCAATCTGCCCCATTTTACCTCCAATAACTGTTACCTACTTGATTATACTTCTAGTACTTCTCTATAATCTTACCATTATCTACAGAATAGTTTCACAATCAAACATTCTGTCTATAAAATGTCACAAAGTCGACCAGAACAACGTCCCAGAACCCAATAGGACCTAAATTGATAGTTTTGTCTGACGAGTAGTCCAAGATGCACAGATATATCATAGTTTAAAATAATCTGAGACAGGAAAACCAAAATACATAAGGAGCAAATGTGTTTGACAGGTGACAAATTATGTTTTGATTATCAGATGTATTTCTTGCGAGCTCTACTCCATATGGATAAAGCGACTCAAACTTAATATATCCTGCGTGAGGCCATCGGGACAGACGCGTCTTCAACCCACTTTGACTATGCACCAGCCAAGACCCCAACATACTGTGAGGCAGCGCATCTCATTCTGGGCAGTGACAGCGAAACTGAATCGTGGTGCCGTTGTTTTGATTGTGGTAGATGTTAAAAAAAGCTTATTTCTACAAGCAATTCATAGCAGCATTGACCGCTATAGTCCTAGTCCGTCCCTGAGTCAACCTGGGCGCAGCCTGTGCAGTTATGTGACAGGATTTCTAGTAGTGATCAAAACTTTTGTTTCATGGTGTCATTTTGAACCACGAGCTAGAACACTTGTCTATGCCAGTGAACAGAATATCAACTGAACCCTCTGAAAATCTGTAAAGCAACAAAACAATTGTGCACTGACTCAAGCATGGAGCTGCGTAACACCTGAGGCGATTCACGCTGTACCTTCCAGACTCTTCACTGGCGGCTGTTGAAGAGGTGTTGGACCCCTGTGAGGCAGAGAGCAGCTCTCCCTCCTCCTCCTCCTCCTCCTCCGCTCGCTGTTTCAGAGGGGAGACGGCAGCCGGCGCTATGGGCTCTTTAAACTTCACTGTCTGGCTGCCAGGAGCCGCTGAACTGGTGTTAGGGGGGGGCTTCCTCTTAGCAGCACGCCCCGCAGAGGGTGCCTCGTCCTCGGAGTCTGAACTGACCAGCTGGTGGGTGTACTGGTGGATCTCCTTCAGTTTGAGGATCATCTGGCGCTTGGGTAAAGGCCGAACGCCAAACCTGCACAGAGGAGACAGTCAGACAACAGATGGAGAGGAGGAAAACAAGCTGAGAAAGAGGAGGAAAGCCAGACAGACTAAGTTGACAGTGACACCAGGTAATCGGATAGTCCCTCAGTTAATAGCATTTGATTAAAAAAGAAAAACATGAGGGTAAAGAAGGTTCAGGGACTCTTTCACATGAGGCCAGAGATGAGAGTGAACTGACTGACCTGTTGAGTTTGTTCTTGAGATCCGGTGTGTCCATGTCAGAGTAGTGGGGCATGGGAGTGATGGGCACCACGGAGCAGTGCTTTTTATTGTGCGATGATGCTGTTGAGACAGAAACAAGATGATATTTCATTAGCACTACAGCTGTGATTTCTTTACCATAATTTAATCTACAAAAGATATCTACCTGCTTTCCTTAAACTTTCCTCATCCACTGAACTGAGTCATTTTCCTGTTTCCCACTCATTTCAGAAATGAGGATAGAGACAAACCGTAAAGCCATCGAGACAAATAATGTCTGAACTAAAGTGTGACTCTTGCACCTGACACTTTATATTTATATTTCACACAGCTGACCTTGGGGCTGAATTCCCTGTGGTCTTTTGAGGCTGCTGTCACGGAAACGTAACTTCAATATCTTTTAAACATCAATAAGTTTGTCAAACATCAGTGAAAAAATTGTTTGACACTAAGGAACTGACATCTGAGCCTCAGTATCTGCTGATGATTATTTTGGACAGATGAAAGATTTCCGTTATCAAACTCTGTTGTAAAAGTAGGGCTGGACAATATGGCCAAAACCTTTACCGAGATAAAAACTTCAGTATTAGTGTATATTGATCAATATCACAATAGATTTCACATAATCATTTTTGTTAAGTTTGAAGACAGATTTTTGCTCCTGCGTGAAGGTTGTGGTTTTCAACTCTTCTTTATGGGCAGAGAATGACACTTTAAAACATTTTACACATCTGAATTTCTTTTACAATTACATTTTAAGTTGCTCTAATTGTTCTGTTTACACTCATTTGGAAATGATTATTCTGTTTTAGTAACCTAACCATACCTGGCGTTCTGAGCTGAGCAGGAGGGTTCAACCTCCAAGAGAGAGGAAGAGCCTCCTCTTGTTCCTCCTCCCAGCTGTCCCACATTTGCGGGTTCATGAAGCTGTTGTGCGTGTCTGGTGGTGACGGGGTGAAGGAAGCGTTTCTATGAGCCTGTGCGCTGGTGGCTGGTTGTGCACTGTGGGCTTTAGATGGAGAGGAGTTCACCAAATCGCCGCAGCTGCTCGATGACTGGATACAGTGACTAGATGGTGGAGGATGACAGTCAACAGAGGTTGTTTCTTTTCGTTCCAGGCTACGTTCCTGCCGGCTGGATCCCCCGCTGTCCTCCAGCCTCAGACTGAAGCAGCCGGGGTTTGCTTCCACGCAGGCGTCAAGGCCCCATGAGTCATTGAAAGCAATGGGAGGCTCGTCCATGAAGCTCTGCTGGAAACTAGACTGGGCAATCTCTGCCTCCTCACTTTCTTCTTTTGCCTCCGCCTGTTGTCCTTCATCACGTGAGTCTTTATTTTTGCACTCGCTTTCTGTCCACTCATTTCTGCTTCCCCCTCTTTTGAGCTTATCCCCTGTGTTCTCATGACTGCTGGACTCAACAGAACGTCGACTCTCACTGGAGGACTTATGTTTCAGTGAACTATGAAGACCTCTGTGAGATGAAGAGGGGGAGGACAATGGGGAGAGATGAAAGCTCCCTAGCTCTGTCTTCTCTGGGCTCTCAGATGACGCCCTATCCCCCCCTTGACTGGTTGACCTCTGCTTGTCGAGGCTGCTGTTGAGCGGGGAGGCAGCAAGAAGAACAGGGAGCTGTCGGAGCCCTGTGTGCAGGGGAGTGCTGCTGTAGGGCTGCTGCTGGACGTGCTGGGGTGTCTCCTGCTTTGAGGAAGCTTGGAGGGGATGACGGTGAGATGAGCTTGAGAGGAGTGCAAGTGTAAGTTTGTGCGGGAGAACTGCAGACATTTCTCTGTTCTTACTTCCGTCATAACTACTGGTTCTTTGAGGGGAAAAGTTGAGATCCAAGCTGGAGCTACAGGGAGCGGTCTCTTCCAGTTTCAACCTGGGAATGCTGCGCTCTGTTAGGCCAACGTGGGCAGTACTGCTCGAGTTGTGAAGTGTGTTGTGAAGTGGTAGAGCAGGGGAAGAGAAGAGAGAAGAGCGTGAAGAAGACGAATCGCCACTAGGGAACAGCTGTGTCCTGCAAATGCTGCTTTTGGTCTGTGTGGAGCTGGACCTGCTGGAGCTGGTCCTACTGCATCTTTCATGCTGCACCGGTGTGGACGGGATCAGCCAGGAGACTTCAGGGGAACAGTCTGGACTCGGATCACAACCGGAACCTGGATGACCTTGACCCAAGGCTGCAGATGGATCACCAGGATTTAACTCTAAACTACGGGACACTTTATTCTCCATGAGGGGTTCTGTAGGTTTCGGGATTGACTGAGGTTTGATTTGGGTGTAACTCTGCAGCTTCTGGACAGTGCAAGGAGAATGTGACGAAGGACTGCAGGGTCTTAGAACAGCCACATCTACCTCCATCTCCTCGCTTGAGTCGGACAAAACTATGAGCTCTGGCTCCTTCTTTTTGGGGGGTGAATCAGGAGAAACAGGAACACAAATACTACGAGGATCTTGGCCTTCTCGCTTCAAAGACAGACATTGTTTAGGCACGTCCAGTTCAACAGCATCGGTTCCTGAGTCCCCCACCTGACCAGGGGACAGACCTGCCACAGGCAGGTTGGAGGTACTGGGTGGAGGGCTCTGGGAAAAGGCATCGAATCCGCTTGGTGAGGACTGAAGCAAAGTTCTGCCAGAGAGTTCACATGACGGTTTATGAGAGGACTGGTGTTTCTGGTAATGTACGGTGTGTGTCTTTGGTGGGCTTGAGGTTGAAGGTGACAAGGAAGAGGGGTCTTTGTCCTCGTAGACTCCCCAAGTGTCTGAGAAGAGGCGGCTGTAGGTGATATCCAGGCTGGGGTCTGGCTCAAGTTGAGAGTTCGGCTTTGGAGTTTTCTTGCTCAAGTCTCTTTTAGCTTCTGTCAGTTCTTCCTCTCCATCATCTACCTTTTCCTGCTCTTCATCGTCCTCTACTGAGTCTTTCTCCTCCTCCCTCTTTCTCTGTGTTGCTGCAAACTCGTAGATCTCATCCAGCTCTTCCTCGTTCACCTGTTCCTCACAGATCTCTCTTTCACCAGATGCGACATCATCGGTTTGATGATCTTCTTCTTCCAACCTTCTCTCCTCATCATCTCCACCATCAGTATCTAATCCCTCGTCTTCCTCATCCTCTTCATTCCACATAGAGCGGAGGAGCACCATGAAGGCCTGGTCTGTTTGGTCGTTGACATTCTCGCCCTGGTTCATGTAGTCTGCCTCCTGTTCAGGAGTCGGTGACTCACAAAGCTGCTGCAGCTCCTGCAAGTCGAACCTTAATGAAACACAAAAAGAGAAGAGTCTTCGCATAAATGACAGAATGAATTTGCAGCTTTTTCTTGTCTTTTTAACTTGAAATAAACGTCACGTACAAAGTGTTGTTTGATGTGAGGGGGCATTATGATTATGGTCTTAAAACAAAAAGTGATCAAAGTGCAAGGTTATTATAAACATCTAATATTAAATATCTGTGCTTTAATCTCTACACTTACCTTGATGCCAGCTCTAGTATGTGAGGTCGCAGTGAGGCTGGGATGGAGCAGTGGGCCGTGTACAGGTACTGCAGCAGAGCGAACACAGCCTGTCCCGGGACGTCGCTCATCAACACCCTCTGGGCTGCAGACGAACCCTCCTCCTGCACCCCGAAACCACCTTCATGTAGCTGGGAGAGGACCAGAGGAAGGAAGACAGAGGAAATGATGAGTTGAAAGTCAAAGAGTACGAAATATTGATAGAAGTTCTGGGCAAATATTGGATACTGGAAATTTGTTTTTATTGTATTGTGTTGTAAAAAACACATTATATTCAATACAAATTCCAAGATTGGATTTGATTACTTCAGGTCCACACATCACCACTCAAGTTGTTTGAGCTAAAACTTCTGTGACATGCATCAGAAAACATTTGCTCAGCTTAATCGGAGGTACAGAAACTGTGTCCAGTACTGTGACAGTGACATATGTCAGTCATTAATAGGTCCTCTGTCAGTTTTACTGCATTTATTGCTGAAAAGCAAACTATGAAAACCGAAGAATAGTGGATTTCTACTTAATTATGTAACTCGAAACTAGTAACAGAGCTGCACTCATGTTGGATCATTTTTACCATTTCTGCCAGCAGGGGGCAGCGGGCGTACACCATGAAGGAATGGGCAAAGTAGACGTCTCCACTGTCGACCTGGATCTGCACATCACTGAGCTGAGGGTTGTTCACCATGCTGCTCAGGTCTGACTCCAGTCTCGATAGTGCCACCTACAGAGGAACCAAAGATACACAATCAATGTTTTTAATGGAGATTAAATGGTGACACTGTATCTATTAGTGGATACATCTGCACTGAACTGAAGATGAGAATCACTTCAGCTTAATGTGATTATGACTGGTCTTACCGATCGGTGGCTGCCTCGCTCTTCATCTCCACGTGGCTTGTCACTTTTCCTCTGTGCTTGTCTCTGTGTGTTTTCTGAGTGTGTGTGTGCCGCCTCTGGCAGGAAGCCGCTCACACATATGTCAGCCTGCTCCTCTGACTCCTCCAGGAGGTTTGTAGACAGACTGGCTCTGCTCTGTTCGTCTGTGGGAACAGAGACAATCATGATCTGAACTTTAACTATGCAGCATACCAGAGAGTAGCAGTATATGCCAATCATTAAAAAAGGAAATGTAAGAAATGTTTCTTTGTAGAGTTGTGTATAGGGCTAGGCGATATGACTTCAAATCAATATCACGATTATTTCAAACTGTTACCTCGATTACGAGGTAATCAAAGTAAAGGTTACAAATGAGGCTGATCACTCAGCACCAGTCAACAAGTGACTCTGCTCTTCTGTTCTTTTCTAATCACTTACAAGTAGAACTGATCTTTATAAAAACCAACAAGTCAAAACACTGCGTTACCTCATAATCAACGGGAAGAACTTCTCTCCTGTCTGCAGGAGAGAAGTGTGTGTGTGTGTGTGTGTGTGTGTGTGTGTGTGTGTGTGTGTGTGTGTGTGTGTGTGTGTGTGTGTGTGTGTGTGTGTGTGTGCGTCGGCTTAATTAGTTATTAATCGATGCTGTCGATTCATGAATTGGATTGTTCAAGTCACTTTAACCCTGATGTCCTGGCTGTGAGCGTCACGTTAGGTCTCGTGTTGTGTGGCAGCTGAAGAGCTTACGCACAAAATGTTGAAATTTGTTAGTTTCTTATGTTTTTTTCAATGTGTTTGAATACGTGTCTCATAAACTCTAGAGTGAATCAAACACAAAGTAAACTTAAGTACTGTTCAGGTCATAATAACTTCTGATTAGTAAACGTGTTTATTGTTTAGGTGTAAAGTGAGTGCAGGTCAGCAGGGGAATGAGGAGGGAGGACATTAAGGCAGAGTAAAACAGCACAGAACGTAGTGGAAACCTGACAGTTCGTGAATGCCTGCACTGGGGAAAGTATTAACCGAACTGACATGAGCAAAATGAAGTCGGTTAGAGGTTATCAATGTCGGTTTCGATACATTTTTGGTTAATTGCCCAGCGCTACTTGTGTATGAAGAAGGGAGAATGTTCTCAACCTTTCTCCTGAAGGAAATACCTATTTTTTTAAACAAAAGCTGAGCAGTTTAAACATTTTCTGTAAGACCATGCTGAGCATACATCAATGTAATATTAACCGTTTTGTTATGATTTAATACCCAGAATAAACACATTTAATTGACTGTGTTGAGCCTAAAGCATAAATATATACATGCACACTCGTTGTACAGTCCATGCAGAATAAATCCATCAATTTTAAGTAACAGGTTATGTGAAAACTGACTCACTCTGTTAGATGAAGAGTATAGGGCAAGTGCCTAATGCATGATTAAAGGTTTACAACTACAACAACAACAGGACACAACTCAAACTGACAACAATAACAGGTTAAAGAGCAAATAATTATCCCTTTTCTTTGCATGTGCTAAGCAAGTATTCAGGAATGACTGTAGTGTTTATTAGGATAAAGGCACCCCCTCCCCAAAAGTAAACACACATTTCATGAGAATACAGTTTGTGTAATGTGTGCATGAGTTACTTTTGTCACTGCCCGAGGTCATGTATCTGCACTGTGTGAGGGTCATGCCGTCTTCAGCCAGCTCCATCAGGTCCCTCAGGGCCTGGCTGCCCACTGGGTGCTGCCCCGTGCCCGGGGTGGAGGGAGCCGAGGAGGAGGCTGCAGTCTGGGAGGAAGAAGGCAGGATGGAGGTCCTGGCCCCTGCCACAGGAGTTCCTTCAGTCAGAGGTCGCAGAGAAGACTCAGACTTGTTTCCAGCGTTCAAAGGGGCTGCAGCAGTCTAAAGGTGGAAGAGATCAGTTTAGATCTAACTCAACTGTTATGTAACTTTTTAAAATCAAATATTCAATGAGTCATGAAAGCTCACATTTTACACATAATTAAAAGCAAATAAAACAAATGGAAATTGTGAAAAAATAAATTACACACATTTCTCATCAGAGTTTATCACTTTTTCAGAACAGTGGATCACTTTTCATTGCTTTGACGCAAAATAAATGCATCAGCCCATATTTCATTTTTTTCTATTCTTACCTACGTGCTGTTTTGTTAGTTAAACTCGACCACCTGCAAAACACGGAATTTACCCCCCTTGTTGTTTTTATTTACAGACATTTTTGAAAATGACAGTAAATTTGTCTGGAATTCGAGATATTCTTTTACGTCACATACTATGTAAAGCAACCTGGTATCACAGAGGAATTATAAGTTTATGACCACCAGTCACATGATCAGTTTCCCCCACGATGAATACTGCATGTCTGAACATACAGTATCTACAAAAAAGTATTGTGAATACTTCATATTCAAAGTGTGATGTTAATGATAACTTTATTTCTATATCTATAGTCACAGTATACTATACATGTGCAGTGGGGTCCAAAAGTCTGAGACCAATTTATCTATAGTGAATATGTTAGTTTAGGATTAAAATAAAGCCTACAGAAGCACGTTGTAGCATTAATGATTCATGTCGTTTTTTTTACTGTGATAAAATGTTGGTTTGTGCAGAAAGGAAAATGATAAACAAATAAAACCTTCAAAAACAGTATATTGTAATGCAAGTGTGTCTTTTTTGTCAAATTATTGACATTGTCTTTCAGGGACACAAGTGAAGTCAGTGTTGTGAGTTTTGGTTGCATAATTGGGTGCATTTTTGGATGAAAAAGTGAAGTCAAGTTCAATATCATGGATGAGGATGTAAACTGAACAGGATAAAATATATGAGAAGCAGCTATCAGTGCAACTGTCTCCCTCGTCTTTAATGAATATGTCATGCTTGGTTTTATGCCACATCAGGTTTAAAAGGCGTCTTGATAAATTCACTAACCCAAATTTGGAAAGTTGGCTCTGCTGTCAGATTCTACTGATCAATAACAGTAATTCCCTTAGTTTCAGACACTTTATATATGAATCTGCACAACCAGACCAGACAGTGTTAACTCCAGTCTTATTTCTGTTCCCCACTGAAACCTGACAGACATAATATAACACGATATGTAATCAAGTCTGTGATCTCTCACCTTTGGGGTTTCCCAAGGAGTAATGAACTCTCTGAGCTCCTGAGTGTAGAAATCTGACTGACAGGTGAAGCTGCTGCTCAGCAGTGTGCTTTTCTGCCAGAGGGGGGCCGCCCTGCTCAAGCCACACAGGCTGCTGGGGCAGCGGGTCGGGGTGGGGGGAGAGGGGGCCCGGCTGTGTAGGAGGAGAGCAGAGACACGTTCCTGCAGCCTCACCAGGGCCGCCTGAGCATCCTGAACGAGCAGGAGCGGAGGAGGACGAGGGACGGCTCCTTTTTTCTTCTTTCTACGCCCTTTACCTGCACCAGGTGGAGGAGACAGGTTTACATGCCGTCTGCACAAGAGAGGCTTTTTCTAGTTCTAATCAAAGGCAACTGGATTTGCTTGAAGTTACTGAAGATGTTTCAGCTCTTATCTAGAAAGCAAGTTCAGTTTCTTTCATATACCCAAGAATCTTCACAGACATCTCCAAGTCCATAAGTCTGCAAATAAATTGGCTAATTACGTATAATTTGTACTCATCTATGCATTTGGCTACTACCCAGACAATAATACAACTGTATTCTAAAACCAATCGTTTCCCACAGTTTATGTCATGTCTTTGTATGTTAAATGTCCAACAGATATTAGTAGAGACACAACTTCAGGCCTCGCCAAAGTTAACACACACATGCGGACACAGAATACGTTGTGTTCTGAAATATTTCTTCCAGCAATGACAAAGATAAAAAGAAAACTGCTTCTACGGTTTCACAAGTTAAACAAAGTAAAATGCTTTACAACTCCCACATTATTAACACAATAAATTCACAGACACACATTAGACAAATGTGTAAAAACTCCTGTGTTAAAATCCAGCCTGTTTAATTGTTCACATATAATTAACTAAGTTCCTAAATTTGGTTTCTTCTGTCTTAACATGGCCGATCTAAAAAGAAGAGGATAAAGCAAAGTAAAGGCAGGTTATACATCCTAGGAAAATTATCTCCAAGGATGATGTTACTACCAGACACACAAGGGTATCTGGTCTGAGATGAATTAATCAGACACAGGTCCGAAGTGTGACAAATAAAAATAATTCAACCGAGAAGGTAATTTCATAAAAACATAGCTTAAGCTAAGAAATCATTTCTAAAAGTTCCTCTTATATATTTGATGATGTATTATAAAAACTCTACTACTGTACCTGTGTCTGCTTTCAGCACTGGAGTCATGGAGGTGTGAACGGCAGTGACCTCTGTTTTTAACCCTCTCTGTGCCTCCCTCTCCTGTTCCAGCAGGGAGGAGGACAGAGCCAGAGCCACCATGGTGTCTTCATCCAGAGGATCGCTCTTCTTCCTGGGCTTCTTCCTCGCTGGGACGCCAGGCTTGGAAGGGCCTTTCCTTTTAGTGCCTCCAGTCTGTGTGCGTCTGTGACGTTTGATTAAACTTTGTTAGTGCAAACTTACTTGGTGATAAGCCATCTATTTTTATTGTAGGAAAAGATGAGCAATGAAACATGACATGGTTCAGTTCAACATTCTCAATCAGACTGAAATCCAGCAATGAGAGTAACTTGGTCCATGCAGGGATGAAAACAGTCACCATCAAAAGCCAACAAATGTTTATGGAGCAGCTGCATCACTTATTGCTACTGACAGTCAGCTCAGAGGTTTATTAAGGTGTTGTCTTGTATCTGGACTGACATGATGAGGCTGACTCACGCTGTGTTGACAGTGGGGACGTTCTGGGTCTCTTCAGCCTGTCTCTGCAGAGCCTGCAGCAAGACAGCTGGAAGTACGCCCATGTCTGAGGAGCAGCGCTTCAGGTGGGCCGAGCGACTCTTCTGGGACTTGAACTTCTTACCACAGATCGGACATTCAGGGAGAGCAGGGGGAGGAGGAGGGGGTGGGGCGCTCTCTTCACTGTCATCTAAACACCTATAAAGAGGGATCATTCTCACTGTCAATGTGACCAACAGTCTATTGCTCGTCATCTCTCGGAGTCAGATCACCAACAGAGCACCAACAATAAAAAATATACATGTCCAAACCTGTTGATATGTTGCGTTCGCCCATCGGGGGTCATGTGTGACAGGTCTCGGTGGCAGATCTGACAGAAGAAGAGGCCTCCGTCCTCCAGGTTCACCACCTCGGCCTCTGCTGCCTCCTTGTCCAGCTCCTGCTGCAGCCGCAGGGCCAACGCCTCGTCACTGTCTGGGTGGAGACCAGAAGTGCTGGGTTGTGGAGGATCTGCACACAGAGACGAGGGTGGACCGGATTCAAAACACATACAGATACAAAAGACGAAAAAACCTAAGCACAAGAGAACCATGAGCAAAAACACACTAAGAGACCTGCAGAGTCAGGTGAGAATTCTTTGTGGGTTTGTCCAGACAAGCGACCCTGCTCACATTACACATTCTCTAGTGTTAATACAAACATGTTGCAGCCTTAACTGTAAAAATTGCATGGAAGAAAATCAATAAAATTATTTTAAATTATTATCATTATATTATTACAACAATATAGCTTATAGTATGTGTCTGTCTACAGGGCCACCTTTACATCCCACATTCTCCTTATAAAAGTCAAAAACTTTTTAAAAGGAGCAGGGGGAGAAGCACAGCATATGTCTCTGCTGCGTGCTGGGTGAAGGACACAGTGATTAGAAATCTGTTCAAATAGCATCATGTCATGTCACCTTGTCTTTGTGGCGGTGGGTTCGGAGTGCGGTCGTTCTCGTGGCTTGTTGGCAGGGTCGCGTCCCTGTGCACCATCCTCTGAGGACTGGCTCTCTTGAACTGTTGCATCCTGAGGAGCACTTTGTCTTCCGCTGTCAGGACTCTCTCAGCTCTGGCTCCTGAAGGCACAGCCAAAGACCCAGCATCTCCTGAGTCACAGCCAGTCCCACTGCAGACAGACTGGGTCCCCGGGACTTTTGGCCGAGAGTCACCATCCTTTTTGTTGTTTCTCCTCCTCTTGACACCCTCGCTTGCCTGACTGGAGGCCGACTGATGCTCTGCTCTCCGTGGCAGCCTGGGTTCAGCTGGTTTCTTTCGGACTCGTTTCAGCAGCTTGGATGCAAGATCTACAAAATCCTGGTCAGAGTCGTCCATGATAGTGAGGTTTTCCTCCCATTGAAAGGCCAATGGAGCTGCTGTCACGACCAGCCTGCAAAGATAGATGGTATAGTGGGAAACTGCCACTCCTCCTGGGACAGAAGCACAACCGCATCTAGGAAAAAGAAAAGAAAATATGACAGAAAAATTACATTCGGAAAATATTACAATATCCAAAATAGTAATGCATAAATACACACACTTGCAAATGGAAAAACAAAGCATTCATTGGCTCTCTTTTGAAGAAGAAGAAGAAAACAACAAAAAAACATCTTAGAACTCAAATGTAAAAATATATGCACCTTCACTTTATGTTGGCTTAAAGTAACTTCACATCTAATCTAGACAAAGCACAACATTTAAACATGAAATAATATGATTTGTACAGTTTGTAAAGTTAAAAAAAAATCTAACTGCTGTATTTTAGTGACTTAAAACAGACTACTACCTTTCACACACTTTCCACCCAGGTTTATAAATAGGAAAAGTATGAACTATAACAACAGAACCTTCAAAATGAAAGTCTCCCTTAATCCACATAGGGATTTGCAGGAATATAAAATGCCCTGTTAATAATTTGAGCACAACATACACATGACCACATAAGCAGGGGCGTGTTAGCAACATCTAATAAAACAGCAACGTTATCGTTTAGTACAAACTTGTATCTACAAACGTAGCTTCGATAAGACCATTCTACCAGAGAAATAACGTTTGAGGTCGTTTGTTTATGGTGAAAATATCAGTTAGCCTGCTAGCTGCTCATGCTAATACACAACACTCACCCAGGTTTTAATGAATGAGCTCTTCCGCTTTAGCTTCCAGCCTCATGGTTCTCGGCTCTGCTGCATTAGTCCTTCTCCTGACATTTTAAATCAAATATAACTTCATTTGTTCATCGGTTGGAGAATAAAACAGACGAAAAGCTCATGGATGTGTATTTACATTTCAAAACGACTCCCACTCAGCCGCGTCACTGCGAGCTTCCCGTCATGTGACTGGGAGCCAACCAATGAGTAGTCGTCCGCCAGGTCACGTGACTAAGACCGCGGAGTAATGTGTCACAACTTGTTCCATGACCGTAAATCCTGGTTGAGTAGCGAGCAGGCTCATCTAGTAAAAAGTGTTGAATTAAATATTTGTGAATGACTGTTTATATTTTCTATTCACCCCAACAAACAGGATGCTGTTTACAACAAGCAACTTGTGGTGGTACATTTTATATTATGGTCCTTCTAGGATACTGTAACCATAGTAGCAACAAAGTGATGCTCAATTTCATGGAGAAAATCACGAAGATCTGAATTTCTCTAAATCAAACTATTAAAACTTTTAAGTGAGCGATAAAAGTAAAATTCTATTTATTATCACTCCTATTCACAAATAGTGAATATGTATTGATTGAAGTGTCCCATTAGAGACCCTGAGCTGAGCACGCCTCCATTTTTTGTCTAATATATCTAATTATAGTAATGAGCTCATTTTCATTTTGCATTCATCAGGGATATAAAACAACTAAAATAAATCCAGCATTGATATCTAACTTAGTTCTTAAAAAGCTACATGTCTCACATTTCAGCCATATTGATAATGTATTTATACATGATATAGATTATTGTTAATGTAAAGTTTGCAGAATAAAAGACCACTGAATTAACTGAGTTTTTTTAATGACTTGCATTATGGCAGATGTGATCTTAATCTCTGGTCAGATATTCCTTCCCTGAGCAGATCACCAGAGTGTTGTCTTATTGCTCAAACAGCATTATCTCTAAACGAGGCCCAATTTGTGCAATGTGCTGTAAGAAATCAACTTAAGTGATCGGAAGCTGTCACCTACTTTACTCAGATCACGTAAATCGTATATATTTCAAAATTTTGTCAGGATTTACACATCCACAACCGTATTTCCTCCCTCCATCTTTTCTTTGATATTTGTGTCAAAACGTATTATCTTGGAATCCAGAAAAAAGTATTTTTTCAATGTTTACTTGAATTCCTTTGATAGGTTCAAAATATTGAATTCAAAATTTTTCCAATAGGACTGGAATCAGTACTTGTTCTAATTTTACTGCGTTTTCTGGAAGTTATATGCAGTCTTTACTTTATACTCGATCAGAGCTGACTTTGTCATTGATACAGGAAGTGATTAAACTCAATCAAATAAAAGGGGAGACAACGGAGGAGGTATTAACCCTTCAACACATCCTTGCAAGTAAGCGATTCAAAATCTACAGAATGAACCTTTTTATAGTCTCCAAAAAGCTCCACCTTAGAAGAGCTGCATCACAACAAACTATCCTCACCGTGGCAAAACCTGCAAATTTGCACACCTTTCCAATCAGACGTACGAAATGATGTCACGAATAATGGTTTCATCAGGATCAAATGTTTGCTGCAGAAATGTGCAGACGCAGGGCCTCAACCAGTTGTATAGTTGAGACACTTTTTTCTCCACATTGTTGCTGGTGACTGGATGATAAAACACTGCCAAGTTAAAACAAACATGAGTGATACCTCATTATTTAGCCAACAGAGTCCTGGAGTTCTTCTGCTGCACACAGTTTATTTAACAATATGGTATATAAGTAAGAAATGAGTCTTTAACCAGTATATACAGTGATTTCATTCTCTCTTCCTTATATTTATAGTATTTTGCTTAATAACTTGATTTACAATAGAAGAAAAAGTAAATCCCCCTAATTCAAGTTTTCATGTGAGAGGAATGAGGGTTGACAAAACATTTAACATTTTTCCAGGGTGAATCTCAAACGTGTCCTTCATCCCTAGATAACACACCACTTAGTGTACAATTTAGAGGAAGGGGCATGATTGGAGATGTGGCCTACGAACAACCGGTGATCATTCCACCTCAGCTTAGGGGGCTGGTCTCTTTCTCACACTCGTTACACTTTACAATATTTGTATGACAAAAATGTATGACAAATTCTTTTTAATGTCAAAGCAACAATTTTCTACACCTGCCAGACACTTCTTTTTTTCAAATTCCAGGCCACTGAGATGTAGATTGCAGTCCTTTGTCATCTTTGTAGGTGAAACCAGTCAAAGCTGTGTTTCTCTTAGTGACTGTGAGGGTTTGTGTCAGTGTCTTCATGTGTGCCTGCATACATGCCCATGTATACACAACCTGGCGCAATCCATTTCCTAGTTTTAATACAACTGAGTGCTCTTCATACACACAAAGAGGAAGGGAGCAGTCCCTGTCCCTGAACGCATCGTCTTGGAGTAATGGTACAACACTAGATTACATTGCCAGGAGTGACAGTTTGAGAACAAAAACCTGGCCCAATTCCCAGACAAATTATTTTACAGTTTCAACACAAATATGCTTTAAGTTTTTTTCCAAAGGTACAAAATAAAAAGATATGAATAATATAATGAAATTGTACATTTTCCTTAAAAAAAGAAAGAAGAATGAGAAAGGCATGAAACATACCAAAAACAAACCAAAAATAAAATTGAGTATTGAACACATTTGGTCTCAACCAAAAAATATATTCTTTGTGATTTAAATTTTATCTTAGAAGCATCTTGCAAATTCCTCAACATCTTAAGGAGGAAACACCCTTCCACTTGGGTTTAGGAAACAATTCCCCAGAAGTGTTGACTTTTTTTAGTTTTGTATTTTTCTCAACCAAATTTTCTTTTTACAACAACTTTTTACTCAGTACAAAAAAACCATTCTCAACCATAGAAAGAACAAAGCGAACAGCATAAAGAGTCCGAAGGGAAGCTAGGAGGAAGAAGAGCATTGGGAGGATGGGTCCTGGGAGTGAGATTGTGTTCCCAGCAGAAATGCTACAATCCCTCCACAAACTTCTCCAGAGTGTCCCCTGTAGCATCTCCCACCATCCCCAAGTCACTGTTCAGCCCTGCTCTGTTGGGTGTGTTAAGCTGCGGCAGCATGGCACTCTGTTCTGGTGTCCCCAAGTGTCCCTGCTCCATGGATTGCAGCGAGCCCCCGAGTCCCGGGCGCGGGGAACCCGAGTGTGGCGAGGGCTGGGGCTGGATCTGCGGCGATGGACTGGAATGTGGCGGCTGTTGCGAAGGCGGACAGGGGGACTGGACGGGCGCAGGGGAACGGACCTGGTTGCTGAGGGTGTTGGCTAGTGTGGGCTGACCAGGAAGGTGGGCTCCACCCTGGGGCTGGCCAGCCAGCAAGTGGGTCTGGGGGCTCATCGGGCTGGGCTGGGCGGGGGAGCCCATCTGCTGCTTGAGGACGGCCTGCTGCTGCTGGGGAAGCTGCTGCTGCTGCTGCTGTTGGAGCATTCGCTGATGCAGCAAGTTCTGGCTGGGGTCCATCCCCATGCCTGGCTGGGCCATCTGAGACAAGGGTGGGAGCTGGCCCATGGGACCCCCAGCTGCTCCTGGGCCTGTCTGCATGGCTATTTGCTGCTGCTGCTGCTGCATGCGGATCTGGGAATATGTAGCTGCTGTACCCTGCGTTTGTGCAGGGAACTGGCCAGGGTGGCCCTGAGGCATCACCCCCTGCTGTTGCTGTTGCTGCTGCTGCTGTTGTTGTTGTCTTAAGAGCTGCCGACGGTAGAGCTCCTGGAGCTGGGGGTTGTTGTTCAACAGCTGTCCTTGAGCCCCTAAAGCTGCCATGCCCTGCGCAGGAGGCTGCTGCGGCTGCTGTGGGGGTATCCCCGGCCTCTGCACTGCTCCTCCTGGCATGGCCATGGCCTGCATTGCAGGCATGCTGGGCTGTTGTTGCTGACCTGCTTGCTGCTGCTGTGGCTGGTTGGCATGGTACTTGGCTGTTCGCTGTTTGATGAAAGCAGCCATTAGCTGAGGGTTTGATTTGAGGATGTTGAGAACTTGCTGCTGCTGTTGCGGTGAGCTGGGAGACTTGAGGGTGCGTAGGAGGTCCTGCAGGGCATTGGGAGCGATAGCACCAGGTCTCTGGGGTGTTTGTGGCCGGGCACCTGGCTGCTGTGTTATCAGAATCCTCTGACCCTGCTGAGGCTGCTGCCCTGGTAGCATCATGGCTCTCTGCATGGTCATGGCCTGCTGTGGCGTCTGGCCAGGGACGAGGCCTGGTTGTTGAGTCTGAGCTGCCTGCATGGGCCCTGCAGCTCCGGGCCACTGTCCTGGGGCCATGCCGGTTTGCATCACCTGCGGTCCCCTGGGCCCAGGCACCATTTGCATGGGTGGCTGAATTGGTCCAGTCATGCGCTGCTGTGGCTGCTGGGGGTTCATGGGCAAACCGTTCATGTTGACCCGGTAGTTCTGCTGGTTCTGCTGGGCCTGTGCCATCATCTCGATGTGCCGCGCCATCTTGACTGCAGCAAGGGGAGGCTGCTGCTGCATCTGCTGAGGTGGCTGGGGCGGCTGGGGGAGAGGAGACTGCTGCTGGTGTAGAGGGGAGGCCTGGGGCCCAGGCTTGCCCTGGGATACTGGTGCTTGAGGCTGGCCATTACGAGGTGCATTGGAAAAAGAAGGGGCCATGACACCTGATGAGTTGGGCGTCTGCGGCTGATTGGAGAGTGGCTGCTGGGGTGTCTGGGGAGTGTTAGGCTGGCCATGGGAAGTGGGGGTACTGGGGGCAGCTGAGGCCGGAGGGGATGGCAGCGGCATGGTTCTTCCCTGCATGGTGGCCATTCTCCTCCTCATCAGCTGGGCCTGCTGGAGCCTGTGCTGCAGCTGCTGCTGGCGAAGCTTGTGCTTGATGTTCAGGCAGAACGGGACAGGACACTTGTTCTCCTGACAGTGCTTTGCATGGTAACAGCATAAAGCAATAAGCTGCTTGCAAACGGGGCAGCCACCGTTGGTTTTGCGCTTGCAGCCCTTGGTGTGTTGAACCACTCGCTTCATCTTCTGGCAGGATGGCAGGGAGCAGTTGGCATTGCGACACTGACAAGCATGGACCAGGGACTGGATGCAGCGTTGGATACTTAGGCGTCGGCTCTCCTGCGGGCTCTTGGAGGCCTCTCCACTCTGGCCGTTGCTGTCGTCGTCCAGGCCGAGGCCCCACTTCACCATCTGGTGCTCGTGGCCCTTTATGTTATAACAACTGATGCAAAGATCAAAGTCCTGAAAAAAAGGGAGGGAGAGGGAAACAGTTAACAGGAGTTAAAAAGTTTCAAAAATATATTAATCATAAGTTTCATATATGATCTCTGTGATCAAGTCAATTTCCCTTGTCTGTATATCAAAAACTGAACAGACTTCCACCTTATTGTTTTACCTGTTGTGATTTTGTAAAACCACAGTAAGGCACAAAAATAGCAGCAACTCACCTCACACACGGTGCAGTGCCAACGTGTCTCCACATGGTGCTTGCACTCGTTGCAAGTGTAGACAAAACGATCCTGTCCCTGGTTGTGCAATTCAACCAGCATGCACATGGTGCTCCACTTGCACCTCCTGAGGGAGCTGAACTCCCAGTGCTTATCTCTGGCCAGAGTCAGGAAGGCATCACGGCCGTCCATCAGGTCGCAGGAGAGCGAAGGGTCGGGGTCAACGATGGGCGGCAAGGTGTTGACCAAGGGACCAGAGTGGAAGTGAATGACAAAGAACACCTTCACCGGAGAGAAATAAAGACGAACTTGAGTCAGCAAAGCACAAATAAAGTGAAACAAGTTTTTTATTGATTACTCTATCAAATTTTTTTTTTAATCTATTATTTTCTGTTAAATAAAACCAGATATTTTACCATTAAATTAATGAACCATTTCAAACATCAACTTTTACCCAATTATATTACCCAAACAAAAAGTTCAGATTTGTTTAACTATTTGTAGTAATATCAAATTTAATTTGGCCCAATGTAGTAATTGATTAAGTCAGCACAGAGTGCCAGCTGAAATTTACGTATTCAAAGATTTACTTGATTATTACATGTAAACGAAGGAAAAACAGATAAAAGCCGGACCTCTTTGTGCTTCTCCATGGAGGCGTACAACTTCTGGGACAAATCATTTGCTACATTCGGCATCCCAGGCTTCTTCTTATTGGCTCGGCTCACACTGCTCTTGTTTTTATTTGTCTTTTTGTTGTTCTTCTTCTTAGCATTTTTGCTGTCACCTGGCGTACCCTGAGGAGAAAAACAGCGTATTAAATTATCATATTCTCTCATCGTGTGGATGATTGACAGTCTTTCCATCGGTCAAGTTAGTTCAAATTACAGTGATTTTGGTTCTTCAGGAGGCCATGTGTTATAACAATAACAATATTCCAGGTTTTACAAAGTAGTGGAAAAAATAATATTCATATTGTATAGGAATGTTTAAGGACAAAATAGCTGTCAAAGACAATATGATTAAACAGTGGACTTGTAGTACCGCATTATCAAACATTATACAAAGTTCTTACCTCAGGAGTTTCACAAGCAGCTGTGTTCTCCTCCTTCTTCCTCTCCTCCTCCTCCTGCTCCAGCTCCTTGATGCTCTCCTCCAGCACGTTGGGCCAGAAGTCACCCTCGAAGTAGGGCAGCTCATTGGCGCTGATCAGTCGGTCCTCAGTCGCCTGTTTGAAGATGTCCTGTGGATAATAAAAGATATCCACAATTTAAAAACATTATTCTTAACATTATTATTCAAATCTAAGCAGAGATGTGACAGGAAACAGTAAATCAAAACAAGACTTAACCAACAAACCAATATTTTGAATGCACATGTTAATTTCTCCCCTTTACCTTGTAGTCATGAAGAATCCTCTCTGCAAAGGCTTTGTCAAGCATCTTCCTGTACCACTCCTGTAGCCTCTTAGGCTTGGGGATCTTCTGATCAGGAGGATGGCAGTGGAAGATGTAATCATCTCCTTCACTGGGAGGGCATGCCCAGATGTGGCCCTGGGCGTACCTGCAGACAGTGTTAAAGGGAGGAGATCTGTTGGCCTAGTACAGGATCCAATCAAAACCTTCTTTCCCAACACTCTTCCCCATGTTGTAAGCTTTTGAGAGGTGAAGCAGAATAGAAGGGTGAGGCTTACCCGAGTTTCTTGACATATTCTAGATAGCCGATGAGGATCTCGTGGTACACTGCTGTTCGTAGAAGCCGAGGTCTGAAGAAGTGAATACTGTCAAGGTATGATATGTAGACCCGTCTGCAGAGGAAGAGAAGAGGACCACGGTAAATATCACAGGTCAGATCCCATCTCTACTGCCATATACTGCATGTAATAATTCGATGTACAGACCTAGTGTTGGGAAATGGGCTCTCAGAGCCGTACTCCTGCACGTGCATGCCAAAGAAGCAAACGTCCACACCGTCAATCTCCTCAAAGGCGAAAAGTGCTTTGGTTCTGTAGGGAAAGGTCTCAGGCATTTCACCCGTGTCCACAAATCTGTAGAAATAAAGAAAATAGAATTACCACCTCACAGTTGTACGCATTCAACAAGCAGTCACATTTACATTCATGTCTGCCGAGAGTCATATAATTTACATAGCGATTTTATGAAAAGTATGAAGTGTATGGATATTGAGGTATGGCCAAAAACATAGTTTGTCAGGTCACAGTGACCTTGACCTTTAACCATTGCACATGAAAATCAAATCAGTTCACCACTGAGCCCTATTTGTGTCCAAGGAAATTTCCTCAAAGTCTCAGGCAAAAGAAATGTCACTGGTGCAGATGTATTAAAACCAATATTAAAATGTGTATATTAAGATCTAGCCATCTACACAACAACCTAGAACATTTCCTGAAAATCAGCCTTGGACTATTGGAAACTAAAACATGTAATCTGGGTGTGATATGAAGTTAGGAGAGGCTGTTGAACAGTAAGGTGCGGACTGAGTAAAGCTGCAGATTTTGTATACTTACTTTATTTGACCAGGGAGTGAAGATACTCTACACACCTTGTAAAGGTATGTAACCTTTAAACCATGTGGTTTTAGATGACCCCCTCTAGTGAAAATCAAGTTTCTAACCTCTCTCATGTTCATATGGTGTTTTTTTTAGAGAAGATAAATGTGTTTAATTAATGGTTAATCAATACCAGGGGAGGAACTTTAAAAGAACATTTCAAGTCCTCTGTCTTATTGTGACTCAAAAGGAAACAAGAGTCACAAGCTGTCTGAGACGTTTGCTTGTGTGTCGCTGGTTTATAAAACACTCAAGAACATAATGGGATGATTCAGGTCAAGAAGCCTTCAGTCAATAAAAGAAGCAAACAGTCTATAATCAATCCACCCGAAGATAACAGGTTTCAGGATGAGGGCCTCCGCCCTGTGAGGATGGGACGAACATCGCAGACTTTGATCTCGTGTGAGGAAACAGTAAACCACTCTGAGGTACTCAGGGAGGGTGTAAACTCCATCTTGTCAAACCAGCAGGCTCCACCATTACTCTAAGTGGTACAAAAGCTTTATAGAGGGCATTCAGCTTTGTATGGCAGGGACAATAAACAAATCAGCTCAGGGCAAATAAGAACTGTGCCGATGCATCTTCAAATATAAGAATGTGAGACAGGTACAGGTCATCTACAACACTATGGCCGCCCTCATCTTGTCCTCTCGTTTATAAATAATAATCATGTAATATAAATGCTCAAAAAACAAAAGCATACATTACAATTTTAATTCTGTTTTTGGCAAGGGCACTGGTCCTGAAATCCTTATTGTCCCCCAGATGACCCATCTATCTGCAGTCAGTGATGCTCTCACCTGGTTTTCATGCCTGGTTTAACCTCCACTGTTTTGTCGGAGCTCGCCACCACTCGTACAAACACCTCTCCAGCCTCTGGGTGGTTTTGTCTCTTCAAGTATTTATTCACACGGTCCTCTATGTACATTCCCAATCTAGTTGACTGCAGCCCTACAGGGATCAAACACAGAAGAGATATTTCAAAATGATAAATTCTAAACGTTCTGCAGGAGCCTTAAAATGAAATATAATAATGATAATGAAATAAGGAAAGCACTAGAACTGATTATTGTGAATCTAGTGATGGTATTTAGATCTCAGATCTGTTTATATCTTATACAAAGGTCATATATTTTGTAAAGGGCTACAAATATCAAAGCACAAGGCCTACAACAAAGCTGGGACTGTCGCTCAGGTTCAGATAAGAGACAGTTTCTATTACCCTGTGTGCTTGTGAGAAAAAAAACTTCAATAATATGTGGACCTTTTGAAAACTGCACTGAACCATACAGGGAAAGCTAGTCGATTGATCAATTGACAAATTGATCAATCAATAATCTAAACAATGGGATTTTTAAATACATTTGTCAAATGTGAGAATGATGCTTAAAGTGTTTGTCATGTGTTAGGCTGGATATTTCTGGGTTTTAGACTTGTCAGAAAAACTAAATGAATATAAAAGAGCAGCACTAACGTTTTGCAGAGAACTTGTTGTCCTTCCGTGTTTTTCCACTCTTCTTTAAACAGTTGTCACAAATGAATCTAGAAAGAGATAAATTTAAGACGTATTGTTACAATTTGCACATTAAATATGTAAAGAAAAACCTAGGAGAAGCTGAGTTAAACATCTCACCCAGACGGCCAAATGACGTCGTAGTGTAGGACGCAAATCTGGTGCATTTTACGTCCACAATCTTTACATTCAACAAACCTGAAAAACAGCAGAGACATATACAATACTTAACATTTCCACATGTTATGTTACATGTTCCACATATTGTTCAGTTTTTGAAAACTGTCCACATCATGTTTCTGATGCGGTCATTTGTATGAATGTTGATATCTTTACTGCTGAAACAGCAAGAAACTCATCTCCATTCAAATCAATGTTCCTCCAGTCGTTACACAATTGCAAGCCAGCCAATGCAAGTGTGCCTTTGTTGGAGGTTCGGTAAGTCCAGTATTTTGCATTTGATTTAACATTAAGTCACAATGAGAAAAGCAATCAGCGTGTCAGAGAACTTGGGGCCTGCGTTCTCTGATGGACAGGCAGAGCTCTAAGTTCCACTCAGCAGGTGGCGTTGCCGAGTTGCCCTGAGGCTTCACTGAAACCGATGCGATTGATCAAAAAGGTTCAGAAAGAAAATATGCAGACTGTGAACCACAGGCACAGAAACAAAGACAGATGTGGATGACAGAAAATAACCTTTAAAAGAGGTGATCATATAAAAGTGGAAAATGGAAACAGAAGTAAAATGATTTTTCAAGACGAATCATTAACTTCTAGAAAGGCAGTACACAAAGAAGATACAGTATTTTCCCTCTGTGTTCATCCCACTTGTTAAAGGGTGTGGGGTTGTGTGTACTTACGGTTCGGAGTCGAGCACATCATTCTTCTTCCGTTCAAACTGGTCTTTTGATATCATCCTGAAATGAGAGGGAGAGAAAGGGGGAGAGTCCTTTTTTAGTCTTAACGGCCACTCAAAGCGCTTCATAGCACAGGCCGCATTCCCACACTCAGTCATACAGCTCTACTATACGTGTGCTTCTTCCTTCACACACTGCCGACACAGTTGTCAGGGGCAAATTAAGGTTAAGAGTAGGGTTGCAAAGGGGCGGACAATTTCCGGAAACTTTCCATGGGAAGTTAAGCTCGGGAATTTTGAAAAATATTTTTTACCACAAATTAAACACTGAGCAATAAAAACGTCATTCAAAACTCTATTTTAAAGATGTATGGAATGCAGCACACGCTGCACGTTGAATTTCAACCCTGCACTGTGCATTTCTCTATCACATGTGCAGTGCATTCTTCCATCACATGCACAGATAATTCCCAGTATCCTGCACACTACAGCAGGGCTATTGATGCCCCACTACTGCATTAGCCCAAGGACTAGTCAGGTAAGTTTTGATGATATTACTGGGGAAAATATATTAGCATGCTG
This sequence comes from Hippoglossus stenolepis, assembly GCF_022539355.2. Classification (NCBI taxonomy): domain Eukaryota; kingdom Metazoa; phylum Chordata; class Actinopteri; order Pleuronectiformes; family Pleuronectidae; genus Hippoglossus; species Hippoglossus stenolepis. The sequence continues at coordinate 10,748,582 of NC_061484.1, read as the reverse complement.
ATTGAGGATTGTTCATCTAGCCTATTTCTATTCATTTATCCATCAATTGTAAAATATTTTTAAAGACGATTCCAATTGTTTAGCTAACTATTTATATCTCTGGCATTGCATTAGTGTTTTTTACAAGCTTTTTTCTCATCTTACTCTACAGAACAATGCCACGTGCACTATCTCATGTGTGGAGACATTTCACCCCAGCCAATGTAGAAGGAAAGGCTGTGTACATTTGCAAATACTGTGCAAAGACCTATGTTAAGAATGCCACAAAGATGCAGAAGCATATAGTCAAGTGCCCAAAGTTTCCTCAGGGCTCAAATCAGCTTATGACAAAACAAAATGTTTATATTTATGTCTGTATATGACAAGGTAAATACAGTTAGTATAAATTACCCACAAAATTTCCAGTTTATTCCCCGTTAATTCCCGTATATTCCCATTAATTCCTATGGATATGTTTCCAACTTTGAATATTCCCGGAATTTTGCAACCCTAGTTAAGAGTCTTGCCATAGGACACTTTGGCAAGTGGATTGGAGGAGCCGGGGATCAAACCACCAACCTTCGGTTAGTGGCCGTGGCCGACCAGCTCTAACCCAACGTGTGGGCTTGCAGACTTTTAATGTATAGATAAGCATCTAAAAACCAGGCACACTTACTGTAATTTAATTGCAACCAATTATAACTGTGAATATTAAGTCCCAGTGAAGAATTATATCATATCAAGCAACAGGCTAATAATGGTAAGTTTCTAACACCTGGAGTCATTTTCAGTATTTAATAAGTGAAGGACAAGCAAATAAATAATTAGAGCAAAGTTTGGTTTCCTTGGTGGTTAACCACTATAAAACATGAGGAAACATCTTCATGGACAAGACTGATCTTTGATAGAAATAATTTTAAAAAGTGCAGAGATCTCCTCTTGGAATATGTTTCTCAAATGACTGGTCTACTTCATGTGATTTATTATCATCTTTTAAATGGATGTAAGAAGAGACAGTTTACTTACGTTTGTGGCTGTGTAGGATCATCTCCTAACGTCACACTCTCCCCCTGGATCTCATTGAAGCACTTCTCACAGAAGTGGTACCTGTCAGACACAACACATTCACATTCAGGACATACAAAACTATCAACTCTGCTGAACAACAGTTTCATATAGATCCTTGTGTTTGTTTGACTGAATCGAAATGTCTCGTGATCAGCTACTTGTTGGTGTGTGCCTAATACAACTGTGCACAAAATAACACTTGTCTTTTATGTTTTATAATAGTGAGCGGGGAATCCCAGCGCTCCTATTGAGAGTGTAAATGGACTGCGCTGCAGGAGCCTCATGCTGTCTGTCAGGCTGTGCTGTTTCACTGCTGCTGCTGTGCTGCTCCGCTCTCAAAGTGCCTCATCAAAGTGTGAAAAAAAAAAGGCTGCAGTTACACTGTTCATACAGCAGGGGGGGCAAGGGAATGTGTTGTAAACCGTTATCTGCTGGCTTTCAGCTGAGAAGAAAAAGCTATGATGGACAATGCTGTTTGTGGCCTGTTTGTGTGTGTGTTATATTTTCATCTGTCGAACAAGAGAGGGGGCGGCGACACTGGATTCACGCAGTCCCCTGATAAATACTGAGAGAAAAACAATAAACACACATGCTCCAATGCTTTCATTGTTTGACGCTCGTTTGGATTTAGGGTCTTCACTGTTTCCCTTTATGGGATTGGGATGCAATGCGGGGAACATGGCTGGTAATAAGTATTGTTGTGACCAAAAGCCCCATGCTGTGCCAGGACTGAGTGGCAGAGCCATTAAAAGTCTATCAAGACCATAGTTGTCCCTCTGGAGCTATAGAGGAACTATGGGGGACAGATAAGGCTGCAGGGGGACAGATAATACAGTTCAAATGCTGCATTCATCTCCCATCAAAACATTTTATGAGAAAATCTTCATGCAATGTCTGAGTGTATACGATGATTCAGTGAGATTACAATTACTACTAGAGCAACATTATTGTTGCTCTAGTAGTTGTTCAGAGTTGAATTTACAGCCAACCATAATCGCAGAGACTATTGCAGTGTCTGTTCTAAACCTGCTTGTTTGAAATGGGCCATTAATTTGACCTGTGGAAATGATGGTTGCAGCTTTCTTTTTGAAGGTGTAAAAATGACCTGCAGTAATTGAGCCGCAGCAAATAAAGACCGACTGCTGGACTCAGTCCACAGAACCCTGAAGCTGCATCACCGCTGTTCACCTGTTTATTCAAAGTGCAGTGAAGCAAGACTCAGTACGCAGAACCGAAACTGGAGAATCAGTTAGCGTTGTTGTGATCAACAACATCACATTGATGTTGAGAGCACTGGTCCCCTGTTTATTAAAAACGTATTAATAAAGAACACATTGTGTGTCCAGACACACACACACACACACACACACACCTGTTCTGGTAACTGTAGTATGTTCCTCCAGTAGGTATGGTGCAGAGTTGCTTGCCATAGCAACAGAGGGTTTGTGGAGAAAACTCATACTGCAGATATAGAAACAAAAACAGGAAAGGTGGTCAAAATATGTCAAATAAATGTTTGCAATAAATCCTTGAAAAATAAAAAATCAATAAATATAAATGTCTTTATTTGGCATTTGAATTAGCCTCATCTCTCAGTTGGTGTTCAGCTATCAAAATATTCAGAATCACAGGGTGAAAAATAAAACAAATGCTCTACTGACTGAGTCAAACTCTTTTTTACATGTTTTACCAAACAAAAAAAAAAAGAGTGGAAATAGAAATTGTCATTGAATTCTTTTAACTTGAACACCTGAACTTAACAGCTATTTATGGCTGAATAGGAATACATTATTTTCCAGTCTTTCCTTCTCCATTTACAGTCTCTGTAACTTCATTTAGTCTGATCCCTCCATCTCACCTTCCTCCCGCAGCAGTAGCCCAGGCCCTGCATGACAGGGTCGATCTCTGACTCAAACACCTCTGCCAGTTTGGAGCAGTACTTGTAAACACGGGATGTCTTGCGGTTGTAGACCCAGGCGTTGTTGAACATCAGCCAGACATCATCGACATATTGCCAGGGTTCTTGGTATTGTCCCGTGTCGAGCTTACGCTTTATTGTGGAAAGATCTATCGGGTTTTTGACAATGTCAAAGTAGTCCTAGAGAAAGAAGGGACAGATAAATACTTTTGTGTTACACACAAAAGAGCTAAAATTGGGCAGCTGAATTATGTTCATCCACTAACGTGAGAACATTAGGTGGCAAGTGCGTATGTGCTACGTACCGGGATACCGAGAAGCATGGGGTCTACTGGCTGTCTGAAGGGCAGCGACTCAGGGTCCTGCCGGTAGAGCGACTCCAAAGTTGGCATCAGAGCCTGACGCAACTCCTCGGGCTTAAAGACTGAAAAATGGAAAATCAAGGAATTATTACACAGAAAGAGACGACTGCTCCAGAAAAAAATGCATCAAATATGAAGGCAAGCAACAAAAAAATCTACTCTATTATATCTTGCCACTTTTTTCGGAGTGTAACATGTTTATCTTATCCCTCATAAGACAATTTTGGAACAAAATATAAAATAGCCTTCACAAATACATCAGACTCACTAAAAAATAACAAGCAGTCAATTTAGCACTACTCACTCTGTGTCTGACCAAGAGTTTTGATTAATGCTTAATTTAACATTATTTCATACCTGCAAGCCAATCGTAACTGAATCCCTGTGTCCTTCAAGTAGTTATCATGATTGTGTGATATCAACAGTATTCTACTAGCAGTTGCATTGCCCCCTTATCAGTTGTGCAAAATTCTGACAAACTCAAAGACTTGGCAGTCAACGCCATACTAATAATGTTGTAATAACAAGTTATACTAAAACTACAACAATCCGTCTTTCTCAAAGTTCCAATAACAGCATCGGGAATAAAACAGATACTGTTAAAAATGTCATCTTGGGCATTTTCAAGTACACAAATGTATGCATCGATCAAATGCAGCGTCTTTATAAAGCATATTAATTTCACCTAGTTAAAATTGTTACTGTGTTTTCCCCCAAAGCACCTCCTCTTCGCTGCTCCTAGCAATACTGGTTTTAGAGCAACAAAGAAAAAGTGACTTCTGGTAGTACTAGCTAAAATGCCAGCAATTTTACAAAATTTCCCACTGCATACTACCACAAGTAAACCCAATGTATACTGAATGATATTATGACTTCAGTTTTGAGGGGTGGCATTATTGTTGCCAATTATTATTTCTGCCAAGGTTTTTTTTAGTTTTTAAGTTGCTGTTGCACTGTTCTATACTGTCACTGTACTGTTTAAAACTTAAAAGGTCGTTTGTGATATTATAGAAACTGCGGCTGCACTTCAACAGCTGTTTAAAGGAAGTTCTTGCTGTGTATCCCAAGATGTATTTATTTGTGCACTTTTTCAGTTCTGATTGCCAAACTAGATAATAAAAGAAGTTCTATGTCATACATTCTCTATATGTATTTGTTCTTCAAAGGGTTTAATCTGAGCGAGCCACACAACAATGACTGCAATCATCACTTCCATATAGGGTTAGTACAATACAGCTGTTAAGATATGTAATATAAATTGATATCTTTTTAAATGCGCTGGTATCGGATTAGTATCGGTAAGGGAACACATGTTATCGGAACATCTTGAAGCTCCTCTGAAGATCTAATGACGCTAGCTGAAGTTAATGGTGCGGCTGTAGATTCTGGTGTATAGTGGAGCTTCTACTTCAGCAGTTAAAGCTAATGAGCAAGTGTGTAGACCGACTTCTTATTTGGTAACTAAAAATAAGTCATGACAGTTGGTCTCACAGTTGGCACAGCGTGGGTGTTTGAACATTACAGACGATGACAAAAAAAACTCTCTGTTCACTGAGTGGAGCTCATTCGTAATCAATCATAAACTCAGACACAGGTTATATTCTGCTCGCGGCTTCAGACTCACTTTTCCTCCGTGACTGAGAGGGGGAGGAGGAGGCTGTGCCGTTGGCTCCACCCTCTTCCTCTTCTTTGGGTTCTGTCTTTATTTCCGGCTTTTTCTCCTCCACCTCCATCGGCTCCTGCTTCCCCTCTGGCTCCTCTTTCTGTATCAACTTTGAAGCCGAGTCCTCCTCTGTCTACAGACAAACCGGCAAAATGACTGGTTATACGAAGGTCAGGTTTTAAAACTTAACACTAAAAGGGCATCGATAACTGAATACATATAACAGATAACAGAATTTGTCTACCACACATTTGTGACTATACTGATCTGGAAATATGTTTTACACTTGAGGATAATTGCTCGTGTGTCTTGTGTTATACTACTGCTGCAGTGACCATAGATGAAAAGATGGTTTGCTCCTCAATCAGCCAGGCTCTTGACTTTATTCGACTGTTTAGTATTTAAGGAAGCCTATTGGTTACTGATAATGTGGAGGCAGGACTAAGTTTACAATTAATAACAAAGTAACACTTGAGACCTAGAATATCAGATGTGTTATATTCATTCAAATCAATCCACACAGGGTAATATCAAATTGTAAGTGTAAGAATTGGGGATCAAATACATACAAATTATTGGCTAATCCTTCTGACACGTTGTATGCAATCATTGTATAAAGTGGGTGTGCTTGTCTAATTTCTAATTCCGACATCAGAGGGGGGTTTCACGTGCTGTTTAACCAGCCGTCCAGCACTTGGTTTGAAGTATACTGGCGATTTTATTGTATTTAACCACGCAGCCCTGACTCACCTCCATCTTGCTCTCAGATTTGCCGCCAGCGGCCTTAAACACCTTTTTGTCGTGGTGTGTCTCTGCTTTGATCTCCTGGACAGGCAGGTCTGCTCCGACATGCTTCGAGTGCAGGTCAGCGCTGGCGGCTGAGGCTGGTGTGGGCACCCGGTTATCCAGACTGGCTCCTGGTTGAGAAAGCTAAAACAGAAGAGGGAGGGACAGAGGCAGAGAGAGGAAAGACAAATATGAGGTATTTGCAACAGTGTCACTGCTGTTTTTGCATCCAGGACTGAAGCTATGACACAGATGAACACGTCCATATTGATTTCATTGCTGCCTTAAATTGAAAGATGTAATGTTCCCAGTGTGATGGATGCTTGAAACAGTGAAGATGCAGTCGTAAGACATAGAGGTGGATGTGGATGGGTCGGATTGATACATGGCAGTCAGAGGGATGGGAGTTTGCCCGGGAGCAGGCGGGAGTTCAGAGTGGAGGGCATGCGGAGGATCTCAGTCTCACCGGCGTAGTAGGGGGCTGAGGCGGGGGCTGAGGCGGGGGCTGCGTCTGTGCTGCTGTGGGAAGCTCTGCCTGGGGTTGGGGCTGGGGCTGGGTGGGACGGGGCGGGGTGGCACCCTGGGCTGGAGCAGGGCCAGGGAGGGTGGGGGTGGAGCTGCGGCTGGAGGGCTGGGGGTGCGGCAGGTTAGTGGCCCCCCCAGCCGTAGAGGCGGAGGAGGCAGCAGGTGAGGGCGTGGAGTGCAAGGGGGTTTGGGAGGAGGCTAGCTGAGGGCCCACTGAGGGGCCAAGTGCATTCATGGGGAGGTTAGCACTCTGCTGCTGCTGCTGCTGCTGGAGAGAAGGACACGCACGCGCACGCACAAACACAAGGGCAGGCGGGCAAACACGTACACAGGTACACACAAGAGAAGCAGACAAACAAACAATCATAAGGTCAAACAACAACACACAATTTGGGGTTTAGAGGGCATATTGTGATTGTTCCAAAAACAATTAAACAGCAATTAGGATGAAGTATGATCGGTTAAGATAGTTTGATTTTAGTTTCCCAGAAGCTATTTGTAAGTAGCACAACTTCGTAGCCTCTCTAAAAGCAAAAGAATTATCGAATACAGCCAAAAACATCAGTTATCCAACTAGGTTCACAGCTCCACACTCCTCGTCTCTCTCCCGGTCTCACCTGCGTGACAGCAGCCTGTGCCTGTGGCTGACCCATGCCAGGGCCCACGGTGACGTTCATGGCGCCTGTCGCAGCCACTGCAGCAGATCCTGGAGGAAACTGGGTCTGAGCCAGAAACTGTCCCTGGCTGGCCGTCTGGCCCACCATGTTGCCGCCACCATGTCCGGCCATCATGCCCTGAGCCTGGGGCATCCTGGAGGGAGACAGGCCCATCTACAAGGCAGGAAAACAAGGTGTTACTATGGCCATAGCGACAGAAATTCTTCAGAGGGTTTCCATTGACCAAACGATAATGCAAAGATCAATCACAGTACCGATATTTCAGCAGCACTATAATTCAGTTATGATGTATTTTAATTAAATTCTATCAACAATAAGGCTGTGTGAGACTGTGCATAATGGTGGCTGTAAGGCATTTACATTATGTGCATTACCCTATACTTAAAAGTCAGACTTCAAAGTCAGACTATAGGAAGTATGATAAGTGTTTTTAAATGTATTAACTTTAATAATTTGAAATGTGCTGATCCATTGCCTATTGACAGGCAGTGTGCGAACAGGAGTTTAAATCTTGAGTGATCAATTATTTGTTTTAGTTAATTATTCAAATAGTTCAATTGATTTTAGAATCAAAAAACTAATTAACCAGTTTTGTTTTAACCTTTGTACTGTCTCAGTTAATTAATACATTAATGATTAGTATCAGAGATAAAGGAAATTACCACTTTAAAATGTTACGAGGATTTATCTCATTTATGATATATCAACATATAATTTGTTTTGTTTTTTTTAAGATGTTGCATTCTTGTTACGTTCACTGAAAGTCTCTCAAACACAAATGTAAATATTTAAATAGGTATCTCTGGTGCTGTTCCGGTGACACTGCCTTTTATTCAGGAACGAAATGAGAGAAATGGCCATTTCACAGTTTGTGATCACCGCAGTCCTGATCTTATCAAGACATGGAATAACAGGGCACATTATTTTCTACTAAAAAGGTCAGTGCCTCTATGCCACATTTTAACAGCAGGGCATTTGCTTTTTTGTTATTTGACAAACTGGCAGTTAAATCTTAAAAAATTCTCCAAACACTGAACAATAGGTCAGAGGTACCTTGTGTAGACAGTCAAAGTTTGCTCATGTTACTTGTATGGGTCTGTGGATATGCATGCATGTGTGTGTGTGTGTGTGTGCTGTGATTTGTATTCCCCTCTGCCCCCCTCACCGCTGGGACGGAGCTCATGTTCATTTGCTGTGGATGGTTCATAGGTGAAGCAGCTCTAGCTCCCATGGGTGCCTGGGATATCTGGGCATTGGGCAGAGTCATGTGGTTGAACTGGTTCAGTCCTGGACAGAAGAGTGGGCCACAATATTAAATAATGGACACACACAGGCAGGAGACAATGCCACGATAGTGGTGATCGTTTATACATTTCATTAAGTTAAGGGCAGTTTGGAAGCATAAGCTACACTATAATTAGACTTCTTTAGTTTGACATCTCTCAATTATCCTTTCTGTTGGCACATCTTTATTTTCTACAACCTCCTTTACTCGTTTATTCTCACTTCACACAAATGTTACACTTATTTCTTGTCTCCTGCTCATCTATTTCTGTGCTATGTTCTCTCCAACCGCCAGCTGTTTTATTTGAATCTATATGAAATCGAGACTTAAATTACCATGTGCCATGCAAGACGTACCTTGGGAAACCTGCATGCGATTCATGATCTGATTTGGCATGTTCGGGAGAGGAACAGGTCCGTCTATGAAACAAAAACAAAATATATGAACCAAAAGATAGCTAGATGTTATATACATGAATAACCACATTAACAGCTGTAATGAAAAAAGTCCAAGAACATCCATAGCAGTTTTTATTAAAGAATTCCATAGTTATTCTCAGCTTTATAAAATAACACAAATATATCACTATATCAGTGTCAGTGGTGGCAAAATAATTTTAGGTAGAGTTATGATTAAAACTAACTATGGCAAGTAAACTTTAAAAATTATTTGACCTGAAATTCAGTTACGATATCTATACTGACTCTGTGGCCTTGGGCCCAATGCATTGGGCTGGGCGAGGCCAGGCTGCTGCGTCCCCTGAGCGGCCATTGGTGCCTGGTTGATGATCTGCTTCTGTAGCCTTGATCGCCTCTTCTCCTCCAATTCCTTTTGGATTTTATAGATTTTCTCAGCCAGGAAGTGATAGTACTCATCCTGTAGTGGAAGGAGATAGTAAAGTATTTCGTGGATATACTATGCTAAAAAGGTGTTGTGTGTGGCCTTGATTATATGACCAATTCAAGTCATTGCTTAGTTGAGGACTAATTTAAAAAGACCTACCCGGCTGTTAGCTGACTCGTACATGTCTCCCTCCACCTTTCTGGCGTAGGCTACCAGGTTCTCCATTCGTCTGTCCTTTAAAGCTGCCGGGTCAGGGGTAGGGAATATGGCTTGTACTCTGCCACACAAGAGCAGAATTTGGAGCAGTGAATATCTCTGGTAATTTCTACTACCGTTATTTCTGGACATGAAACAGAAGCCAATAAGGGTAAGTAACAACTCAGGTGACTAACTAGTTATCTTCACTAGGGGTATGTACTTACAGTTTGTGTACGAGGTGATTGCGCAGGTCCTGAGTGACGTGCTCATGCCAGGTTTTCCTGGTGCCTGTGGCAGGGACAGGTGATGCTGTGGGTAGGTTGCCCATTGATCCTACAGCTGACCCGTCTGACAGCAGCTGACTGGATGTGGAAAAGGAGTAACAAAGAGGGTGAGATGTGACAAACAATTGAGAACATTGAGGTTTAAATATAAAAATGTTGCACTCAATTCAACAAATGAAAAAAAAAATAAACAAATAAATCAGATCAGCGAATGAAAGACTTAGTGCTTATTGACAGGGACTGACTTGTTAGTGTTGAGTGAGTTGGGAAGGGAGTCTGAGTGCAGGTTTGTCTGTTCTGAAGTGGTCACACCCATTGCCGCACCTCCAAGAGCCATCTGGTTACCTGTAAAACAGAACTGTGTGAGCAAATAGCACTGCCTGATTTCAAACTCAAGCTCTGTACATACATCTTTGAATAGCCGCCACGTCTGTAACTGAAGTGCACTGTACACCACAAAACACATGTTGAAATGACTGCAAGTATTAAAATTAAGGATTTTATGAACCCATTTTCTTTCAGCGCTTTTCCAATTTGTATTTCTTAGAATTCAAACCTACTTAATGTCCTTGCAGCAGGGTGTAAATGCAAAAGCCAGCCAATACATACAGACAAATGTAACAGTACCATGTTAGACAGCTTATAATGCTCATAGAAAATATAGAAATAAAATCAGCTCGTCTGGATTTACCAAGTGCATTGATGGGTCTCATCTGCTGCGAAAGCTGTTGCTGTGCGTTCTGTGCCCCTGCTGACTGTCCTGGGCTCGCAGCCTGCTGGGCGGGGGCCTGCCCAGTGGCCTGGCTGCTGTAAGGCAGCCCAAGTGCCGCGTAGGCTCTCTGCATGGAGCTGGGGTCTATTGGGGTTGAGGTATTAATGGTGGGAGCACTGGCCTGGCCCACTCCAACTGAAGACATGGCGTTCTGGAGGCCTGTGTTGGGAGAGCTCAGCATAGCTGAGGAAAAAGAGACAGATTCATCAATCCAAAACACTCACAGATAATCACACTGACTATACTGTTATCAGCTTGCAGTGCTGACCATGTTGTTTATTCTATTGCTGCACCAGCTTGAGTTCATAAACAATATGTAAATGCTGATGCTGTGTGCCAATCCCAATAAATATGAAAAGTACCTAGTTTGGTGAAAACATGCCTGGGATGTACAATAGAACAGGTGACAAAAAATTCACATGCATTTTGACTAGGGCTGTCAAACAATTAAAACATTTAAATCATGATTAATCACCATTTCTAAATGCCCGAAAAATCCCCATTTTTTATGTATATTGTTGTGGGAACGGAAAGATAAATGACACAAGGTGGATATATACATTTAACATTTGTTTTTTTTATTGATGACGAGTCCAAATGTTTGTTATTAAGATTGAACAATAAAATCAAACTAAAACATACCACACCATAATTAAATGTGGCTGTCTCTTTGCTTTGCCTGAGCAAACATAGGATGATGTTATTTAGAATATATATTTTTTTTTTTATCAAACTCAAAGAACCTTTATCCTAAACTATTTGGGCATCTTAACCTTTGCTCTTTTTTTTGGATGGTTGAATAAAAATGTTTTCTTTTCTTTTTTAAATCAAACAAACAACCAAACCTTTACTCAATTTACTTCATGCACTGATCAGGTCCTGATAACTAGTGATTAGTGTTTATTAGTTCAAGTGAGAGCAGAGTGGAGGAGAACACAGAAACTCCAGCTGGGTACAAACCAACTGCAGCTTCTGCTCTGATCATGACGCAGCAGCGCTGACCACTGAGCAGATGTGACCAGAGAAACTCTGTGTTTCACTGTTCTTCTACAAAGTCACTGACCGGCTGCTTCACGTGAACAAGCTCTGATCTCACTGCGCGTCGCTCTGAGCGAGTGAGTGGGGGCGGGTATGGGTACATGGAGCGGGTCAGTCTGCGCATGCGTTAAAAAAAAAATGAACGCGTTAATTCCACAAATTAATCATCCAGCGTTAACGCGTTAATTTTGACAGCCCTAATTTTGACACATTGACCTCTGGGAAGATGAAGTCATAACATGGCAGCATTATACAGTAAGAACATTAACATAAGGCTAAACTCTTTGAAAAGCAGTGAACTGAATAAATGAATAAATCCCTTCAGGGGACACACTATTAGCATATTTTTCTGGGTTCAGGCATTGGTTGGACTAAAAAGACACTTACTTTGTGCAAAGACAAAAATCAGAGGAGGCAGAACAAAGTAATACTGCGCTCTGTTTGCATTGGCAGGAGAGACACAAGCCCCGGCATCATGTTCTTTAACATGCAAGCCAAACGGGGACAGACCAACCCTGGAATGCTCTAAGTGATGAAAGATGCTGAGCAAAATGGGGAATTAAAGAAAGAAAACAGAGAGCAAAAATGGAAGAAAAAAAGTTTTAAGTAACTAACGTAAATGTTCCAGTGACTAATTTAGGTAATCCAGAGAAGAAAACAGTCTGTCAGTGCATAATAACAGCTACATGGAGTGAGTGAAAAACAAAACAGAAAGTAGAGCAGTTCTTGTACGAGGTATATGGTGTCAAACTCAGCTCTGTTCGAGTGGGGAGTGGCAGTAAACAGCACGACAGCAAATGGCTGCGCGGAGCTCCTCGAGCACACGCTCTACGTTTCCACCCTCCTTCCCACCATCACACTTCTGTTTCTTCTGTGTGTCAGATTACAGGCACAGCAGGACCACACTCTTACTAATCGAGTGCTTTAAGTCATCGCGGAGGAGCGTAAGCCTAGAAATAAACTGCCAGGCTTGTCTGAATGGCTAAAGGTAAACACATTCGACACACAAACATCTTTGACTGCTTTCAGGAAATCAGCATGCAGGTCGAATTCTTTCTAAAGGACTATTAAAGCGCTGTATTGTATCCTGTCATGGCTTAGGGAAAAACCGAGGCCTTTGTTAAACGAACCCAGAGGTTGCCATGTGTCGATATCGTCTAACTTATTCAATACTTTCAATTGAGATAATTCAACTTTTTTAGTGAGTGTGGTAAAAGATGACAAGTTGATAATGTATATGTGGCAGCAGGCCAGAACCAGCTACTCCTCCTTACGCTGCTGGGTGCGCTTGTCGCTGGCATTCTTCAGCGGCAAGCAGACGGGACAATCGTGTCGTGTGCAATTTTTCCAGTGGGAGATGATCTGTCTGGACGACGCACAATGAGCCACTACAGGGGAAAGCAGAAGGAGATAAGGGAGGAAAGTTAGCAGGTTATAAAACCATTATCCTTACAATATTCTGTACTTGTTCAGCACATAGCACTTGAAGCAAGTGGTGGGACAATATCACCTGAAATCAATATAATGGTTATTATATTCAACCCAGTAATTTAGTGTTAACTGAAGCAAAGGTTTTCCAGCATGACCAACATGGCATTTTATTTCCATTTCAGTTCTTCTTCTGTATTTATCATAGACCATAGACCTCATAAGACCACGATACATGTTTTGTTACATTCATCAATCATGAGTTTCCTGGTAAAGTTATATAAAACAATAATACACACTGCATATAGCATTGCATTAAACTCAAATCTAGGACTCAAGACGTTATGCAGTAACATCATTAAAAGGATTTGTCTAGTGGACCTGGGACCTGTAAGGAAAAGAAAAAAGAACTAAGCAAACCACATTAAGAGTAAGAAAGATGGACAGAGAGTAAAAGAAATGTTGAGCTCACTGCGCTCATTTCCACTTAACCCAGTAGAAGGGAACCCAAACCACATTTCCCACTGCGTGACTGAGCAAACTGAGGGGCTGCATTTTATTTGTGGCCAGTCTAATGTGCTAGCAGCTGGATTTCTCACAAGAAATCAACAGCAGGCTAAAGTCAAACTTGCTAGCTGCCTGGCACTTTTGACTACTGCTCCATTTCCAATTATGTCTTCAAGCTTCAAGGGCTATGCCAAAATAAACAATTAAATTGTATTTTCTTTGTGAGAATGCCAGTAATACTGGCAAAGACTCAAACATAGCAGCACTATCATATTGATGGCTTTCTGCGACTATGTATGCAAGGAAAATTGCATCAAATATAGGTCTGAAGCCAAACCAAGCAGTCCGCAGACACCAGGGTTTCTTCAGGTGAAAAAATAACAATGCCAACAGACACGAGATAAATGTAAAATCTTACAGATGATAACTACGTGTTAGGAAACAAAATCTCTCGCGACTGTTGTTTCAGTGACAGCGAGAAGCAGAGATCCTGGGCAAGAGGAAATGAGCTGGCATGCAGAGAGCAGAAACACAGACGCCTTTACACTTCACGCACCTTCGGCTCTGAATGTGTTTGACTTGAAATATAACTTTAGAGTCCAAGCAAAGCAAAAACACATGAGTCAAACTTAAATAAGAGAAGCTGCAGAAGAATTTTTCGTCACATCAAAAGCAGACAGAAATTGACAATCTATAGCCAATGATGTTCCCTACAGATCTATCAGACATTTTTATATGTACAAATACTGAAAACATTGTCACACTTTTCCATTATGTTAATAACAGTTTTTTCTCATCAATGTTGTAAATATTGTTATTTTGGTGATGTTCTCAGTTCTATTGCACTTCTGTGCGTCCGGGGAGAGGGATCCCTCACATGTGGCTCTCTCTGAGGTTTCTATGTCTATTTCCACTGTTATGGGGTTTTTTTGGTAGTTTTTCCTTACTCTTGTTCTGGGTTAAGGACAGAGGATGTCACATCTTGTTAAATTGTGAAAATGGGCTATACAAACAAAATTCGATTGATTCATTAATTCAAAAGATGATAGAAAGAAGGTCTCCAAAATTATTGAGGTCTAACTGAAAATGACTGACGTAAGTTAAAAGACGCATTTTCATTGTGCTGCTTAAAGCTCTTTTTCAAAATACGTACGTTTTATGTAGTATTACGTATTTTGAAAAAGAGCTTAATGAAAATTTATCAAATAATTGTGTTAAACTTTTTAACATCTGGAAATTTGTATTTGCTGCCTATTTATTTAAAATAAGCCAACTCACCCTGGCAGGACTTGCCGGCCTGGCAGTGGGTCATGTGGTTGAGGACGTTCTTCATGGTGCGGCAGTGAGGCAGGGCACAGGCCCTCACCTCCCCATTGGCCTGCTCCCGACGCTGGCACTTGTGTGCGTGAAGCAGCAGGACCAGCTGCTGCTGGATAAGCTTGCGCTTCTCTGGGTCAGCTGTAGGTACTGCCGAAGGCACTGCCACACCTCCGCTGCCAGCCAGGGGGAGCATCGCGGCCTGCTGCGGAGGCTGCTGTTGGAGCTGATGCATGGTTGACAAAGAGAAAGGCAGACATGTCAAAGTTGCAATGGGTTAAAATAACTGTCTTTTTACTTGTGGTGCTAGCCATTCTTGTCAGTTGCTTGCAGTTAGATGATTTTCCATATTACCAAACTTTATCAGGAACTTTAAGTCTGATGCTAGTAATTTTATACATCTCTGAAGCATCTCTAGTATTGTATGAAGTTCTAAAAGTTCTTAGAGGTTGCCCAACCTTTCAAGTTTGACTTCTAATAGAGCAGATTAGTCATTCAATTATTGTCTGTGAACTTGCAATTACAATCAATTATTACAATCAGTCAATCATAGCAAGATGGACAACATTGTAAAGGTTCTGCAATCACTAAATGAAAATTATAAAACAAGAATAAACTTCAAGCTTGTATCTTTATTAAATATAGAATATAATCAAAACAGAAACACTAATCACATGCAGACAAGCAGATATTAGCTGTTAGTGTTGGGACAAAAATGTAAACATCAAGACACAGATGTGTGTAATTCTTAGATTATCCTAATTAATCAATTTGTCAACAATAAACTTGGAATCTTAAAAACTATAACACTCAAATAGTACAACACATGTTCATAGATATAGTGAGCAACTGTATGGCAATGTCTGAATGTGTAAGCACTAACCATGTTTGGCACGCTTGTGACAGCAGCCCCTTTGAGTTCGCTGGGGAAGGGTGGCAGACTGTTGGCAAGAGCAGCCTTGTTCTGGAGCTGCTGCTGAGGGTTTAGCTTCTGGCCCGGCCCTGTGGCACCCTGACTGTAGGGCTGAGTGCCAAACGGACCCCCATTGCTTGCTAGGCCCATCTGGAAAACAGATTTATTGACAGAAATGTGAATGTTATAGTAAAGCATTATTATTAGCTTCACAGATTGGCAGGAAAGGCTATTTTGAAATGCTGACATTACAAAGGCTTGACTTAAATTGTTCAAAGTATTTACAAGTGTAACATATTGATTTAATATGCTTGAACCGATTATAACTCACAGTCTCTCCACCAGTCATTTACACGCTACTTCAACCTAGCCAGAGGTTAACATTTATGTGAAAATGATGTGATGTTATCATGAAACTGTTTCCATAAACAAAGACCTGTGACTCTATCTGAACTCTGAGAAGTCCAGATGTTACAATGGATGATGATTTTCTTGTGTGTTCTTGATCTGCTACATCTGTCAAAGCAGCACCAATGTGCCAATAAAGGTTCCGCTTCAAATTCAAAGCCAATTTGTCATTACAAGCCCCCCACTGCCAGCACAGGCACCAACATAGCCAGGCTGACTGTGCTGTTTTGGCCTAAACCAGCTCACTGATGCTCTGGCACCATCACAGCACAGCATGACACCAGCTATTGGCAGGATGGACTTCCCCATCCCTCGACTACAGACACATTTTCAACTTCTCCCCCCTCTCTCAAAGAGAGGGGAGGGGCTCTCTTCTACAACTAGATAGCAGCAAAGGTTTTAAAGTCGATCCACAAGAGAGAACTCTGGCATTGGAGTAAGTAGGTAAGGGATTACCTACTCGGATTTTTGAAATAGTGTTTCTTAATTAGCTGTCAGCCACTGACGGGTAATTAGGCACAACTTGGCAGTCATATTCTCAAGATCCTGTTGGGTTGTAGTCCAAATTAATTCTTCAGCAAGACCCCTGAGAACTTTCTCTACTTAAGAGCCTCTTCCTAGAAAAAAATTGATTCTATATGATTCTTATATTGTATTATATTAAGGTTTTTTGGAACAATTGATTTTTAGAAGCAAATGGCAGAGTTTTAACACAGTTTATTGTTACTCCTGGCAAATATCAATATTGTAAAATTATTATTGTTAATATTATTTTGGGTTGGGTACTGAACTTTGAATCTTTTAGTTTTATGAAACAGAACGGACTGCTTAGATACAATTGAGTATCCAGTGTTTCCCCTACGATGAAGTTGTAGCAGCGGCGGTAAAGTGCGCATTGTCAAATGTTAATGTTCCTTTGTTTTCTTTGTGAGTGCCCTATGCCCCCGGCATGATGCCACCTTGGGAAAGCTGTCGCCCAAACCTAGATCCTCGTTAACAGGCTCTCCGCTCTCATCCAGCTTAAACCCAAAATGTTTTCACTTCACCTCCAGCTGCTTCACTGTGTGTTTCGCTCTGTATGAGTGAGTGTGGGCGGGGCCATCCCGCTGTGTGTGTGAACTTTGCCTCGCTCTCAGACACAGAGAAGCGGCACAACTCGCTAAATGTCCGTGAAATTGTTATGTAAATAAACATGCATGTAAACACAATGCGCAATTTATCCAGGTCAGCTAAATTATCGAGTTCATATTTATATATTGTATGATTAGTCGATACAGTAATTAGCATGACAGGCCTACTCGGTGCTATGATCGTTGTTATGAAAAAAAAAGAAAGAAAAAAAAGTCAGCTCAGCAGCAGCAGTTATTATTCAGCAGCAGCGCAAAGCCGCTGCTAAATGCATGTAGGGGAAACTGGTATCGGAAGATTTCTGCATTTACCGTGTTTGTTGCTACACTGCATCTCATAATTAGTTGCTGAATGGTTGTTGGCTTGCGTCTACTGGCATTTTAGTCTGCTATATTATACATGCATTGGCAATCAAAAATGAACTGAAGGTTTCTAGGGACATAGGCAATGCCAATTAGTCCAGTGATGCCATGCTAAGAGATGGGGCTTGTGTGTTGTTGCATAGGGCTGGGGCTACGCGTCGACGTCCTCAATCGCGCAAATGTGTCAAAGGAAGGTGGCTGCGCACATTCAAAGCATGGATTCACCCAAAGAGCAAGCTGAAGCGGGGAAAAAAAAAACTTTTTTCAGTGATGTACCCCCTTTGAAATATTTTTTCAGCCGAGTACCCCCTAACCAGCGCAAAGCATTTTTGGTTGAAAAAAAGATGTAATACACAGTGCTGTGCCATTAGTGTCTGATTTATTAAACTTTGTAACTAGACACTTTCAAATTTAAAACTCCATCAATGTGCATAACATTGCTCATTTGTAGTGGTCTCTCTTGAACTATTTGGAAATAAAAAGATATAAAAATAACTAAAGACTTATTAAAAAAGAAATAATTATCTCAATTATAAATAAAGATTTGTGCACATAAAAATATTTATCAACTTAAAGTGCCCTCTTTTGGGATGATAAAGATATGTTCTCAACCTGAATTCATGAACTTAATTATAGATAAACACTTCTTCACAAAAAAGAAATCATTAACTTAATTTTAAATAAAAGATTAGCTCAAAATAAAAAATATTTATCATCTTAAAATATCTTCTTTAAGGATCGAAAAGAATACTGATCTTAAATTTACAATTGTCAACATTGAAGATTTCATTGTTGCATTGAACTGAGTGAGTGCTTTTGCATTTACATTTTAGTGAGAAACTTGTGCTTGACTGAGAATCGTTGTCAATCTTGGTGGCAGGGAGGCAACTGCTGTGATCAAGCTCTTCTCCAGGCACAGTCTGTTTCTTTGCTTTGTTTTGATCACAGTCATTGCAGAGAAGGAGGCCTCACATAAATATGTGGAGGCAAAGGGTAGTAGCTGCTCCAAAGCTTTCTGCCCAAAACTGTGTGAGTGTGGATGTGGCAAACTTCATCTGGAGGCCACGGTCAGATGACACTTCCAGGAGTTTTTCCTGATAATTGACAGGTAGCTTGCTTGCGTTTGCTTCGGACAAGAGAAATGGGTTTCTCACCCAATCCAGCTGTGCAGATTTCTCCTCCATGTCAGGAAAGTAGGAATGAAAATCTTGAATCAAGTTGGTCAAATGTCCCACTATGACCGACTTGACTGGAGCTCTGTCCACATCCTCACTAGAGAGCAAATCATCCACCTGAGGAAACCAGGTGAAATCCCCCTGTGCAGAGGCCCTTCTCCACAGCTCTGCTTTCTTCAGGAAGCCACCCACCTTGTCATACAGGTTTAAAATGCTGGTGTCCTTGCCCTGCAGAGACGTATTCAGTTCGTTCAGTTTGCTGAATATATCTGCCAGATAGCACAGCTTTGCAAGCCAGTCTGCGTCCTGGAACAAGGTGGCATGGGGAGATCTGTGCTCAATCAGAAAGGTGTGTACTTCAGGTAGTAATTCCAACAGCCGGTTGAGTATTCTCCCTCGAGAGAGAGAGAGCCAGCGCACTTCTGTGTGCAGCAGCAGTTGTGTGTGTTCAGCTCCCATGTTCCATGTCCCACGAAACAGGCGCGCATTTCGTGGCCTTGACTTTATGAAGTTGATCACTTTGATGCGGTCGTTCAAAACGTCATGTAACACAGGGCTCATTTTCTTGGACGCCAATGCTTCCCTGTGTATGACACAGTGAGTCCACTTCACGTCGGGGTTTTCTTTTTAATGCGCGTTATGAGTCCTCTCGCGCAGCCCGTCATTGATGCTGCTGCGTCCGTGCAGATGCTGCTGCAGGATTTCCAGCTCATGCCGTTTTCACAGAAGAAGGTGCTGACAACATAAAAAATGTCCTCTCCTGTTTTCCCCTCCAAAGTTTTGCAGAATAATATGTGCTCATAAATGTCGTCAGTATCGATGTATCTCACAAAAGCAACAAGTTGTGCATTTCCACTGACATCTGTGGATTCATCCAGCTGGAGTGAAAAAGGGTCGCTAAGTTTTCCCACAACTTGCTCGACAATGTCTGTTCCCATTTTATCTACTCTGCAGCACACAGAGTCATTTGACAAAGGCACAGTCTTTAATTTCTCCGCTGCGTTTGTGTCCAGCATGGTCTCAGCCAGCACAACAGTGGCTGGAAGGAGCAGGTCTTCGGCTATAGTGAATGGTTTCTTGGCTTTAGCTATGAGCAAAGACACCGCATAAGAGGCCTCCAGGGCTTTCGCTGATGTCGTGGAGGCTTTCCGCATCGTGTCTTGAGATGACCTGAATTCAGAAAGTTTCCTCTTAAAAAACTCAGGTGGCTTACCAACATGACTCATGTTTTGTCTGGAGATGCCGCTGAAGATGTGCTGGCTTCATGCTACTGTTGGCTAATCTCTCCCCACAGAAAAAACACAAAGCCTTGGGTGGGTGGCAACTCGTGGACGTAAATCCCATTAAAACATATTCTTCTGAATACTGACAGAATTTTGCCGGCTCTGGTTTTCGCCTTCTTTGGCACTTGTCCCTCCGTGTTTTCAGCGGCATTGCTGCAACGCTTCAACCACGACTCCATTGTTTGAGTTTTCAAGGCGGCAGTGATGACAGGTGGCGTGTGCCAGGTTGGGTCAAACCATCCTGGTATGGGGGAGACTCTGGGTTTTTAGGATAATGAAATTGAATAGCCTACTGAATATAAAATTCAGTTCATGAACTTACACTTATATTTTATTGAATATTTATTAAATAACAATTTTTAAAGGATTTTTGAATGGATGTTAATTTTAAATATATATATTTTTTAATCTCACGTACCCCCTGGAGTGCCTTCACGTACCCCCATTCGAGAACCACTGATCTAAACCAGAGGTCACTAACAGGTGGACCGCGGTCCGAGTCCGGACCCAGAAGCCGTCCCGTACGGACCCGGACCTACAGCCAAAACAGAAGGTTATGATTTAAAACCTGACGGGGCGCTTCTATTTGTAACCGGCGCAGCTTTTGTAGTCTTTACGGTAGTGGTTTAGCGGATGAGGAAACGCGGATGAGAAACAGAGGATTGAGACGGAGAAAGGGAGAGAAACAGAGGAGTGAGACGGAGAAAGGGAGAGAAACAGACGACTGTGCCGGAGAAAGTTGAGAAACAGGAGTGAGACGGAGAAAGGGAGAGAAACAGACGACTGTGCCGGAGAAAGTTGAGAAACAGGAGTGAGACGGAGAAAGGGAGAGAAACAGAGGAGTGAGACGGAGAAAGGGAGAGAAACAGAGGAGTGAGACGGAGAAAGGGAGAGAAACAGACGAAAAAAGTGGGGGAGTGGGATATAAGAGGGAAGAAAGTGATTCTAAAACTGTTCAATTGTTAAGATGTGTTGAGATTTATTATCTGTAAAATTGGTTGAGACTTGTTGAGTCAAGATGTGAAACAGAAGAAGGGAAATTCAAACTTTTGCTCCCTTTATTTTATTTTTCTGTTAAGTTTCCTTGAACATGCACAATTTTCACATTTTATTTATTTTCTCTTATTTTGAAATGCAGCCCTACTTTTATTTAGTTAATGAGAGAACATTATACATATCTGCAATCATACATACATGTTCAGTTCTATGTTACGTGGCAATAAATATTGTCAAAAAGTTTTTGAATCGTACTGAATTCATTTGATTTGACAGTCAGGTATTTAGTACATGCAGATGTTGATACAACTACTAGGCTACTTAAATATATATCACACTAAATAGTTAGACATTATGATCTTCCGGACCTTGGCTTCAAGAAATTTTCCCTAACTGGACCTCTTTAAATTTTAGTTGAATACCCCTGATCTAAAGCATAAGTCACCAATAGGCGGACCGGACCCAGACGCTATTCTATACTGACCCAAACGTATTATTAGATGTTGGCGGAGCATTTCTATTCTAACCTGCGCAACTTTTCTCGCATTACGGCGTAACGAGTGGGGGGGGAGATGAGGTGGGGGGTGGGCCAAGGCCATGTAGGGAGACTTCCAGTGCCTTGTTACGACACAAAACCCAGGAAGCTCAATCGAGTCACTCAAGCATGACGTTTCTGACTTAGAGGAACTATAACAAAACGCGCAAGTGTTTTTTCCCCAGAGTTTTTGGGTTGGTAGACATGCCAGATACCCACATTAACGTGTAGAAGCACTAACAAAGTGGAATTTGCATGCTATGTCCCCTTTAATATTTGTAGAGATGGTTCATGTGAAATGTAGTTAGGAAAAAAGAAGAAAAGCGGAAACTCAAACGATATCTTTTCTTCTTCTAAAATTATGCACTTTATTTTAAGATGCCTTTTTCAAAAGCTCTTCATTTTGTTTTTAAATGCAAACCTTATTTTACTTGAAACGAGAAAGGTACATTTATTTTATTATTAGAGTACCCTCCAGTTCAGTGTGAAAATTAATAATAAGCATTGTTGAAATACTATTGAATTGTACTTTCTTTATTTTATTTGACAGTCTTTTTTGACTTCGTACAGACATTGATGCAACTACCAGGCTATTTCAAAATGAACCATAACGCATGTTAGACATGATTTTTCGGACCTTTGCTTAAGGAAATTTTATTTTTGATGAATTCATTATTATATTAATCGAGTTATAAAAGATAATCGTTAGATTAATCGATAAGAGATCTTTGACTCAGGTGTGCGTCGTTGGCATACATCAAAAAACGATACCCAGCTATAATATTTCTTAATTCCAACAATGTCATCAAGTTAGGATCAGGACTGCATACATCAACATGTGACGTGCCCAGGAATTAAAAGCCCTGTTACTTCCAGACTTTACACACTGATCAACTTGCTACTCTCTCATCCACAGAGCTGCTGGGAGACCAGACCCGACTCCCGACATGCCAGGCCCGGCTGTATCCCCTGCGGCTGTTGACACCGCTCCAACAGACCAGATAAAAAAAAGAGCCAGCTGAGACGACCAGACACTGGCAGCCTTTCAACACAGCTGAGCAGGCGGACATGAACACACAAATGCACGCCCCCTTTGCTTTGCTTTCTCCTTTCAGTCCGCCCCCCCTCACTCTCTGACACACTCCACACATCAGCAGGCAGGACAGTTGCCACCTATCATCTCACCGGTCTACTGCCCTGCCTGACTACACAGCTGAGCTTCCTCCCCTCCTCCTTCCTCCCTGCAATCGCCCTCTGTCATTCTAACTGATTAAGTGGTTTACAATACCTGTCCTCCTCTGCATGACTGACAGGGCAAGCAGCCATCCAATAAGCCAGAGAAAGCAAGGGGAGTGTTCACACATACACAATAACAAAGGAGCATGAGGCAGGAAAGAGTGACAAAAGCCTCTGACCAACACAAATGCCCAAAAAGAGATTTACAACCTGCAATTAAACCACAATAGCGGAAGCAACACACAAAGACTGGATCTTGTGGTTTTCTGCTCTGGAGCTGTTGGTGACATGATAATCACAGCAGACCAGCTGAGGCCTCTTCCGTCAAAACGCTGAGAGTCCCTTCAAAGATACTTCTACGTGAGCTTCTAATCTTTCTTGTGGTTAATGCAGGTGTACTCTATTTAAGAATGAATCTCAACACACACGTTGACTCTCACTAAATGTCTCTTCTCAGCAGCCCAAAGCATCTGTGTGTGCTGTGGTTAGATACCGCTTTAATATCTTGGCTCTTACACATAGCGAGTAAAATATGGCTTTCTACTGATTTCCTGTGAAACCACATTTGTGGCAAGCTAAAGTCTGAGTAGCAAAGCGACCCTATGTGCTCTGTCTGTTACACATAGACAGTCAAAACTAATAAGGTCTCAAGACCAATCTTAACAATGACTGAGCAGCTGACAGCCAAGTTAATATCAGCTCCTTGCCAAAGGTGATGATTGAACTGCCAAATGTGGAGTGTACATCTAATTTCCAACCAATCAGAGTTTGGAAAATGAGCAGTGAGGGAGACAACACTGTGCAGATGAAGGATTCATTCTAGTTCCTTGTTAATGATCTCAAAGGTTTGTTGATGTAGTGAACGTACCGCGTTATGGGACAAAGGATGAGTGCTGTAATGATCAGTCATAATCAAAATCCTCTCTCAATAATTAGCCAATTAGGATGTACAGCACAAGTAGTTATCTCACAACGACAAATAGATTTTGAAATAAGTTACTTTTAAACAATGAAAGACCCAGTCTTAATATGACGTTAACCGATGTCAATCGATTCATTGTTGATATTTCATCCAGATTTGCCATTAATACCTCCCTCAGGGTTATGTTTTCACCCCTGTCAATTAGTTTGTTTGTTAGTAAACAAGATTACACAAAAAATACTGGACCACAAAACTTGGGAGGCATTATCGATCAGGGAAGAACCGTAGTCCTCTTCTCAAGACTCTACTATGGAAGTTATTAAACACACTCATGGACGGAGTGAAGATGAGCGCCACGTAGCTTCATGCGTGGCTACCATCTTAATAAATTCATGACAACAGTTAAGTTACCAATTACATTACACATTTTACAAGAAAATCCTGTCCGAGCTTAATATCTGTAAAGCACTAAGACAATGTAACAATGAAGCGTACAGGGTCAATTTTTGCTGGACAACCTGACATGGATGTATAAACACAGGAGATATATTTCATACACATTTGAGCCCCAACATGTGCATGCACAAACACTATACTGACGGGAACTGTGATGGAAATGGAGCTGTGACTCACCTTGTTCATGTTGCCTGCTTGTTGGGCTGCATTAAGGGTGGCATGAGCTCCCATCTGCTGCCCTCCCTGGCTGAGTGTCTCTGCCAAAGCACTAGCTGCTCCTCCGGCTCCTGCCGAGGCTCCCTGCATCGTCTGTCCCTGGTACTGCAGGCCTGCTATTCCTGCTCCCCGTCCTCTCCCAGCTCCAGGTCCGAGACTACCGTTCATAACCTGCCCAGGTTGGGGCTGCCCTCCCTGGGACAGCAGCCCGGCATGTCCCTGGCTATTGTTGATCATTGCCTGGTTGAAGCCCATTGTTGCAGTAGTATTGTTGTTGTTCTGTCCTGCTATTCCAGTTGGTGTTCCCGCTTTTTGGGCCTGTGGGGACGGGTGGTTGTTGGGGGAGCCTTGGCCAAGGGGGCTCTTACCCAGCGGTTTACCCAGCTGAGGCCCCATTCCGCCTGGCTGAGGGCTAGCCGAGTTCAGCCCTGCAGCAGTGATACTGGAGGTGCTACCCGCTCGAAGGAGCTCTGAGAGCTGCTTGTGCTTGGCAGCTGCATCTGGGACTACAGGGCCGCCACCAAGGCCTGCAGGGGTGCCACCTGGCCCAGCTCCAGGTGCTGCTCCACCATTTGAAGGCATCCCACCCATCAGGTTTAGATCTCCACCATTAGGGATCAATTCATCTGGTAGGTCATTCTCCAAATCATCCCAGGATAGTGATCCCAGATCTAAGAGAGAAGGAAGAGATGAAAAAATAAGAAACTGAAACTTGATTTCAGGGAAGTTTGTTGGTGGTTTCAAAAGGTATCGTATTGAAAATGTTGCCCATACGCAGTCAGTAACGAAGATTTGGTTTGCTTATCTCCACTGGCTTTGTGGTCTATCAAATAAGCCTGTAAAAAAGCATTTACTGCCAAGTATTTATATCTTCCCCATAATGCAACTGGAAACTTAGCCTACAATTCACAAACAAAACATTCGTCAAAAATAGAAAATAATATTTTCTTATTCCTCAGTTGACGCCCTCTCTCAAGCAACTTGTTCATTAACACTCCCAATTATGGAATATTAGCGTGCAGACACGCTATCTGGTGTTGCATTGGGGCCTTGTCCCTGCAGCACAAGTCAGTAACGAGACGTAACATGATAATAAAAGAATTGCTACTGGCTGACAAACACAATGTGACAACAGAGAGAATCAAGCAGCACTCAGGGTTCCTGCTGGGCGGTAGAGGAATATTTGTATAACGCCATCCAGACGTGTGAGCAAGATGTTGATTGCCTCGGGAGCCATGATTTGAGATGAAGTGATTAAGACAGCGAAAAGGGGGGGAGGTGTGTGTTCATTAGGGCTGTCCTCGATAAGAAAAAAAAACACCTGTTTGAACAATCAATTAGTGGCACTTAAAAAGAAAGTCTGATGAGTTGGGTGAGTGTCACCGTTTGCATTCGATGTGTGATAATATCCAGGATTCTTTACCTTTAACATTATTTTGGTTTGACAATTTGAGTGTTGCATTCTGTGTCAGAAGCATGGTACAACGTAAGAACTTTCTAGATCTTTAGTGTTACTTTCGGAGCTGATCTGGACTGTGTGTAATATTACCCCACACTGTGAATTAAAGCAATATGACATAAATCACAGTGATGGCCGTCATCATTGATTATATTCATAACATGTCAGAGGTGTGTGGACATTCTCGCTATATGAAATGCATTTCACATTCAGCTTTTAATCTAACCAGACTACTAGTATTTCCTGTATTACCATTACTAGGGCTGTATCGAATCTCGAACCAAAACTGTGTTCCAGACGCCCACAGTTTCGGCACGTGGAGACGGAACCACAACTCTCACTGCCCGACCCCACATGCTGCCACAGCAGGTGCAGCCTGTCGCATGTGTGCGTGTGTCGCGTGTGCATGTGTGTCCAATCACACTCCAATCCAATCACAACCCTGGGACTGCAACCCTGCATATTCTGAACCAATACACAAAAGTGACTAATAGCTTCAGAGCAGTGACTGTGGAGGTCGGAGAGGATCGTCTGTTTTACCGTTACAAAAGTGAGGTGTAAAGTCTGCGTGTTGTCGCCGCTTGGGAGCAGACGCCTGGTCTCTAAAGAGTCAGGAGGAAATTAGACTGTGGGAGACATACAGGCACACACACATCCTAATTCCTATTCTTTGGTACTTTTTGTTCACGTAGCTTAATGTGAAGTCAAGTCCAACATGTTCTTCTATTTACTGTTCCAAATGTTCCAAAAAACGTGGATTTGGAGTATCGTTACAGCCCTAACCATCTTGCAATTTCTGCTCCAGTTATTCGATTAATCGTTAGAATACTCGATTACTAAAATAACCGACAACCGACAATGATCAAAGTTCATGAACATCAACAGTGAGACATAGTAAACAAACTGCAAATCCTCTCAATTAGTAAAGTACTTTACTTTGGATTATTATGCATTGAAGTGATTAACAATATAAAATCTATCAACAGATTCTACAAGGGAATATGCAGAACCTGTAGGGGAGGGACAAGATTTTTGGGCCAGAAGCCTTCTGGTTTTCGTTTTCTCGTTGGAGCAGGCTTTGGTTGCCCGCAGGTAAGCAGTTTATGTGGAGAGCAAAAGAGGCAGAATACATTGACCAATCAGTTACTGGTTTATTAATTAATCTGCATTCATATGAAGATAGCTAATAATGAAGATTAGCCCCAAATGTTTTTTGGATGGATAAACGTTCGGCTCGTATAATAAAATAAACTAGTGACTGTAAACAGTTTACACTGAACGGAAGACAAAGTCTTGGCCCGGATCAACACTGGTAGCCACGAAACATTGGTCTTTGCTTCCAGAGGCTAATTAGTTGTCAGGCCATAGCTCATGAACTCAGAGATTGACAACACTATAACTATTAGAATGGGAGTTTGCTGTGTAGGTAACTTTTTAATCCTCATTCCTTGACATGAATTAACATTTGCCCCCAGAATTAGTGGGTCACATGTAAACCATGTTGATTTGAGTGGTGGTGCCAAGCAGTTTCAGAACCAACACATAAATTAGCAAGATCATCCAGTAAAAAACGTTAAACCTGCATAACATTTTGCCTGAAAACAAGGTGATATCAACTAACGAGATCTGTTAGTGGCCAATAATTCTACTGTGAGGCCCACAGCTGTTCTGAAGCAAAATAAAACTATTGTGACATGGAATGTAGTATACCTTAAAAAAAAACGTATGTACCAGTTACTTAAACTGGGCTTACTGTGAACTGTGTTAAACAACACCTAAAGAAACATGCTCCCAACAACGCAATGCTTTGCGCTGCTTTAATGTACGGCTGCTTTCAGTCTGCCCCCGCAAAATGTTTCATTAGGTTGCCTCCCAAGACTTAGGTAGGCTAAAACAATTGTCTTGTCATCCAACCAACTTGTAGCCTATAGTGAAGTAATTTATTAATCTTGGACAAAGCTATCTTGTAAAAACAACATATTCTTACCTTGAAATAAACAAAACACGAGAAAAAGAACAGAGGCCATGATCAGCATGCATGGTAGTGGCTGGCAGTAACATGGTTCAAAGAGGCAACAATTCACTGCAGCTGCACAGCTGGAGGTAGTGAGAGCTGAGGAATGTGACTTATCTAAGACATCTTTAAATCAAATCAAGCCTTTCACTTATCAACATATGATAAAATGGGTCTTGATACTATAGGATGGTAGAAGGTAGTACAGAGCAGACGGAAGGAGGCAGTCACTGTCCCATCTGCTGCTGCTGGATGTCTTCATTGAGATTCAGTCTGGATCCTGTCTTTAATGAGGGCACTGGGCCTTTCCTGAGTAAACACAGCCTTCCAGATCTGCCACGCTACCCGCTGTCTGTCCCTGGTATCCAGCAAGCAGGTGCTCCATGTTGTAGATGCTTGTTTAAGGCTGAAGGAACCATCCGTCATCTCCCTCTCTCACGCCTCTCAGCCTCTCCTCACTAGTCAGCAGCCACATGGATGCTCTCAGCATTCAGTTCAACCACATGTGCTGTGGTCTGGCCCTGCATTCATTTCTGAATGGACGCACACACATACACACTCTGTGGGACCTTGCCCCCAGGCTTCTTGGCTGGAGACAAATGATGCAAAGCAATGTTTTGGTTAGGTAGCACCACATGCTGTCAAGGGAGCCCCAACCATGAAGAGGGGGAGGGGAGACACAGCTAGAGCACAGCTCTACTCTTTTTTTCAGTGCTCTTTTACCCCTATTTCACTGGTTACATTTGCTTCCGATTATTCCTTCCTTCTGACGAACTTTTACTTAATTATCCCCCTTTCTTAACTGACTGATTGCCATGATCTCTACTTTTTACTGCCATATCCCCTGTAGGTCCTGCCTGAGAGTTAGTGGTTATAAATACCCAGCAGAGGTCCAGACTGGGGCTGTCTGTCATTTTGCCTCTTGTCTTAGCTCCCTGCCTGAAGGGACAGGTGCAGCATGGCTGCTGGCAGCTTTTCACTTACAGTAGGACAAGACAGAAAGCAATATAATGTGGGTTAGGTAATCTGTTCTTTGCATTTATAACAATACTATGAGGCTCCATGGATTGGACACATTGAGTGGGTATGCCCATTTAACCCAATAAAACCGGATGCAGCATATGCATGTATAATTTGAAGGGATAGTTCACCCAGAAATGAAAATTCACTCATCTACTCACCACTATGCTGATGGAGGGGTGGGTGAAGTGTTTGAGCCCACAAAACAATTCTGGAGTCTCAGGGGTAAACAGTGTTGCAGCAAAATCCATTGCAATTGAAGTAACTAGTGACCAAAGCTTCAGACGTAATAAAACAGAAAAACCATAACATGCCTCCATACTTCTCGTGTGGTGTCATCCAAGTGTCCACAAGCTCAGGCATTCATATTTGACTCGAAACAAGCTCATTTACACCGCGTTTTAAATTCACCAAGCCTAAAAGTCCACCAAGTGGCTAAGCTAGCAGATGTTAGCATTTCTGACAGTCCCTGAACGCACCTTGTCAGAAGATATTGGGGGACATTTAACATTAATGACACACACTGACAAGATCATTAAATGAAACAGCAGGATGCTGTGTGTTAGGAGACTTTCCACTGTTTAATTGAAATCAACAACTTTTGACATCTAACGTATGGAGAGTAAACAAACAAAGGATCACAAATGAAAACTAGGGCTACGTTGTAGCACTAATGGGCCCAAGCACAGGCATTTTGAAGCCTGTTGCAGTTAGTGGAGAGAGCGATCAATGACCAAGCGCACGTCTCTGCGTTGCATGCGTTTTGCGCACTGCGGCAAGGAGTAACGCTTCACTTCCTGCGTCTGTCACGCGATGTCGATCCTTGCCTGCTAATTGCTCATTACGGTCCACGCTATCAATTGCACATTACACTGTGAACATTTTATGTAAATTTAATGATAGTTGGTAAAACAAAGCTTATTTCCTGTTGCCAGTAGGTGGCGCCATCAGTATTATTACATGCAGACTAATAGATCTGTTCAAGTAGGGGCTCTGATGTAGCGTGAGCAATTTTGTGTCAATTGGACAATGTTTCAACAACTTCATTTTCACACTGATCAGTAGGTGGCGCTATGACCCTACACTAATATATGGAGCTGGTCAGGTCAGGATTGTGATCATAGGTCAGTAGTTTGGGGCCGGTTGGATAATGCAGAGTGGATTTACAAAGTACTTCCTGTTTCATGGCTATCAGTAGGTGGCGCTATGACACTGAGGAATTATTGACACAGAGCTGTTCAGGCTTGGACTCTGATCATTTGACAGAAGTTTGGCGGTGATAGGACAATGCACAGTGGAGTTATGACAACATCGTCTCCTTTGGCGAAGGATGAACCTTCGCCGCACCTCAATGTTTACACGGTTTGAGGAAATGTCACAATTCTGACCATGATCCTATGACTTGTCTCAGCTCATTTGAGCTGTATATTGTAAAGCAGCCAGGAGCAGTTCATCAAAGTATAAAACATGTCACTTCCTGTAGCCAGCAGGTGGTGCTGTGATTTTAAGTCATGATTTCTGTGTAGATGTCATCAGGCCGGGACTATTGTCTTACATGTCTAGTTTGGACTCGATTGGACCAAATCTGTCTGAGATACAGAACCTCATGTTTTGATGGCGTGTAATAAAACTTTAATGCCACGCCACGGTCACACCGTGTGATGAAATCAAATAAACCAAGGTAGTTTATATCTCCATCTTGTTGAGATGACATTCCCAGAAGTTGAAGTTGATCTGATGAAAGCCCTGGGACAAGTTCGTCAAAGTAAAAATGTGGAAAATGGCCAATAAAGTCAAAATAGCGGGCTTCTTGTTTGGTCTAGCATATCTATCCAAGAGACTTATTTGTTTGTTATGAAAAGACATGTCCCTATCGATTTTTGTAGATGTCGGCAAATCGTAGTGCCGGGGCTGCCCTTTAGGGGGCGCTAGTCAGTTATTTTGCCAAGCCCATTCCTTAAAACCATCTGAATGTCTGGGGGCTGTTGTTACACAAATGTAGTTTGAGGGAGGTTGAACCTCAAAGTTACAGCAATTTCGTGTGTCACGGCGAGTTGATGAACTTTGACGCCACGCCACTATTATAGCGTTTGACGAAAAGTCACAGTAATCTTATGCCTTCATTATCAATGTCTTGAGACCCATTTGACACAGTTTGACATGGTTGTGGTCAGTGGATGAGGAGGAATACTTCCAAGTGTAAGACGTTCCAAAAACAAGACATTTCCTGTTGCCACCAGGGAGCGCTGTGATTTCAATTCATAATTTCTGTGTAGATTTCATCAGGCTGGGAATCTTGTCTTACATGTGTAGTTTGGACTCGATTGGACCAAATATGTCTGAGATACAGAATCAAACTTTGACGCCACGCCACGGTCACACCGTGTGACGAAAAATCGATCTTTGAGGTAGTTTTTATCTCCATCTTGTTGTGATGACACGCGTCTCCATATGAAGTTTATCTGATGAAAGCCCTGGGACAAGTACATCAAAGTAAAAATGTGGAAAATGGCCAATATGGCCACTAAAGTCAAAATGGCGGGCTTCCTGTTGCTTTTTTCCAATTGCACCTCGGACCTTTTTTGTTTGTCTGGTCATGATACACCTGGGCTACGATTTTTGTGAAGATCAGTGACAGCTAACTGAGGGGCTTTTCCTTAGATGGCGCTGTTGAGCCATTTTTCCACGCCCATTTCAAATTACTCCAGAATACAATTACTTTTTGGGGTTTTGAATTCTCTGCAAACTTTGGTAACAATTTGAGCATGTCTAGGCCCTGAAAAAGCCCCAAAAGGGAAATACAAATCCTTCGAAATACAATAGGGCCTTCCACCGGAGGTGCTCGGGCCCTAATAAAGGATTTACATAACAAAACATCCCAACTACTGCTTTTAGGCCTGAAGTTGCTACTTTACCCGAACCTTCTGACTTCAAGCGAAGCTAGACTTTGACTGTTGATGATCTACCAACTACAGAAAGAAAGATTATGACTACTTGATAAAGGTAGAGGTAGGGCTGGGGTAATGGGAAAAAATCATATCACAATATTTTTACCCATATCAGTCGATAGCGATATATATCGTGTGTAAATGAAATAACCAGCAACTAAATTTGTTGCACATTTGTGTTTATGTACAATGTTCTTCTCATGAACAAATGTTTTTGCTTATGCTACTAAAGTGAAAAGGTGTTTATAATGTACATACTCAGCATTTTTTGTATTACATTTTTTATTCTCTTGCCTTTTTATATTTTTTTATTCTCTTGTCTACATCATTCTGACCTGCGTGCTGCAGGAACAACTGAATTTCCCCTGTGTGTGGATCAATAAAGTTTTATCTTATCTTAAATCAGCACCACTGCACTGAGGCGCATTGCTCCGCTGTTTTCTAATCATCACATTTAGAACTAATCTTTAGAAAAACCTACTGAATTCATATTTATGTTCATGGATAAACGGGGCGTGGCTTCTTCTGCAACAAAGAAGTTAAAACACTGTGCTGCGTCATAATCTGCCGGAGGAACTTCTGTCTGCAGGAGTGTGTGTGTGCCTGTGTGCGTGAGTCTGTGTCTGCTCACCTCTGTCCCTCCTCACACACACGAGCTGATATTCACATGGGATATTCACCATCTAGTCCTATATTCTAAAACAGTTATTAATCGATGATGTCGGATCATGACTCCAGATCATTCCGGTCGCTTTAACCCTGATGTCCTGACTGTGCGAGTCACGTTACGTCTCGTGTAGAATTTTAAACATGTCTCTCAAACTCTGGAGCGAATCAAACAAACAAAGTTAACATCATTACTGTCCATCTAATAACCTGTGATCAGGAATGGTGTTTATTGTTAAAGTGTAAAGTGAGCGCAGGTCAGCGGGGGAATGAGGAGGAAGCAGACTCAGACAGAGACTGACACAGGACAACCGGACCTTTAATGAGCGACTGTCCTGATCCTGGAGCCGTGCTGGTTATAATTATTCAGCTGTGGAAAACCACTAAAACAATGAAGCTAGCAGAAAACATGATTATATTCTGTCACTGTATTGATGCAGAGTCGTCCACCTCTATGCAGGAGCCCAAACATTAGAAACTGTGCTGCTCCTTCTACACTGTAGCAGCACAGAAGATAGAAAAATATAAATATTATTTTCATAACTAATATTGTTTTCTGAGAATTATTTGACTACAAAAAAGTAAGTAAAAGTATTTGAATTTGTACAACACTACTAGAAGCACTGGTTTCAGGAACACCAGCACAAAATGTAGGCGCACCACTTACTGATAAATGCTTTGGTTTTATGCTTTTTAAATACAAACTTTACAAAATATAGAAATGTGCTGTTTACATTTGCTTACGATTATTCCTTCCTTCTGACGATCTTTTACTTAATTATCCCCCTTTCTTAACTGACTGATTGCCATGATCTCTACTTTTTACTGCCATATCCCCTGTAGGTCCTGCCTGAGAGTTAGTGGTTATAAATACCCAGCAGAGGTCCAGACTGGGGCTGTCTGTCATTTTGCCTCTTGTCTTAGCTCCCTGCCTGAAGGGACAGGTGCAGCATGGCTGCTGGCAGCTTTTCACTTACAGTAGGACAAGACAGAAAGCAATATAATGTGGGTTAGGTAATCTGTTCTTTGCATTTATAACAATACTATGAGGCTCCATGGATTGGACACATTGAGTGGGTATGCCCATTTAACCCAATAAAACCGGATGCAGCATATGCATGTATAATTTGAAGGGATAGTTCACCCAGAAATGAAAATTCACTCATTATCTACTCACCACTTACTGATAAATGCTTTGGTTTTATG
Organism: Hippoglossus stenolepis; assembly: GCF_022539355.2. Classification (NCBI taxonomy): domain Eukaryota; kingdom Metazoa; phylum Chordata; class Actinopteri; order Pleuronectiformes; family Pleuronectidae; genus Hippoglossus; species Hippoglossus stenolepis. The sequence goes on along the minus strand of NC_061484.1, from coordinate 10,714,989 downwards.
CTTTTTAAATACAAATTTTACAAAATATAGAAATGTGCTGTTTTATTAAGTGCTGAGAAAAAACGAACTAAAGACAGCGTAAAGCAGTGGTCGCCAACCCTACGATCGCGATCGACTGGTTAATCGCGACAGTCTTCATTGTCGATCCCCACTCTGGAATGACTAGCTGCGGTTTGCGCCACAGACCAGCTGTGTTGGTTGTCTGTTGTTCGCACTGACCGCATGTCGGCTACTGGTGGCGGAGCTGCTGGTAGATCTACTGTGTTTCCTTCAATACAAGTCGTATTATGTACTAAACTAAACACCAGGGGCCTCATTTATAACCGTTGCGTACACACAAAACAGGGCCTGAAAGATACGTATGCCACTTCCCACGCAAACCTTGGAATTTATACAAACAAACTTGACAAGAGAATGTGCGCACTTGGGCGCTAACTGTGACCCGTGAGGTGGTGAACTGAAGCAGATTATTGATCTACTTCATCATTAACATTAAAACCAACAGCGTTTTGTGCTCACGCGACAAAACAGTTCCATAAGAACCTTCAATTAAAAAATATATAAACAACTTAGCGTAAATTACGTTCAGATACCATTTAACAGCGGAGTTGCAGAGTCATTTAGTTTTTAATAGTTCATAACAATGTGCATGTATCATCAAGTACAAGTGTGTGTTAAATCTCTGCAGTGAACGTGACTGTGCCATCAGGCGCACAGAGCGCACAGAAAATAAAGAAAAACTATTCACTTTCCAAATAATATCCCAGAGTGGAGGTTAGGATCCACTGATGTGTGAAGTAATCGGTCCGATTGCTCTAAATATATAAATACTGCGGTGACACTCGTGCGTAATGCTGCGTGATGGATGCACTGGCACTAGAGGAGTGCGCGAATGGAAGGATTTGGAGGAAACAAGTGTTTAGAGATTACAACGATTCCCTGTCCCATAATGATGACTGACTCACAAACTGATATAGATTCTATAGATGTGTGATCATGGATCTTTGTGCTGAACTGATTCCAGCATTATACACATGACGGATCCATCCTAATACAAACACAAGTCTCACCACTCTGGTTTATTACACGTATGCGTGTGATATGATTCGGGTTGCAAAGGGGCGGAAAATTTCCGGTAAATTTCCGGAAACTTTCCATGGGAAGTTAAGCTCGGGAATTTTGGGAATTTTGAAAAAAAAAAATTACCGCAAATTAAACGCTGAGCAATAAAAACGTCATTCAAAACTCTATTTTAAAGATGTATGGAATGCAGCACACGCTGCACGTTGAATTTCAACCCTGCACTGTGCATTTCTCCATCACATGTGCAGTGCATTCTTCCATCACATGCACAGATAATTCCCAGTATCCTGCACACTACAGCAGGGCTATTGAGGCCACACTACTGCATTAGCCCAAGGACTAGTCAGGGAAGTTTTGATGATATTACTGGGGAAAATATATTAGCATGCTGATTGAGGATTGTTCATCTAGCCTATTTCTATTCATTTATCCATCAATTGTAAAATATTTTTAAAGACGATTCCAATTGTTTAGCTAACTACTGCATTAGTGTTTTTTACAAGTTTTTTTCTCATCTTATTCTACAGAACAATGCCACGTGCACTATCTCATGTGTGGAGACATTTCACCCCAGCCAATGTAGAAGGAAAGGCTGTGTACATTTGCAAATACTGTGCAAAGACCTATGTTAAGAATGCCACAAAGATGCAGAAGCATATAGTCAAGTGCCCAAAGTTTCCTCAGGGCTCAAATCAGCTTATGACAAAACAAAATGTTTATATTTATGTCTGTATATGACAAGGTAAATACAGTTAGTATAAATTACCCACAAAATTTCCAGTTTATTCCCGTATATTCCCGTTAATTCTCATGGAAAGTTTCCAACTTTGAATATTCCCGGAATTTTGCAACCCTAGATATGATTAACACTGTATAATATTTACCTTTCAACAGAGAGCCTCTTTTAATCATTTTAAATATATAATTATTCTAACTTTTATAGATTGGGGATATCACAGATGTCTCTGAATTTATTAATCCTGAACTTTCAGATAGTTAAAATATGTGCAGGCGATACAAGTTCCCTCACATTCTGAGTGTGATTTATGACCACAAACCGTATGTGCTGCCACGCCCACCTCAACAGACCCCCCCATGCAAACTCTCTTTGGTGGAACAGTTGCCTCTTACTTTTCTAACTAACTCAGATTTAAACCTGTAATATATAGTGGTTATTTCCACTCAGGGCTCAGATGCAACAAGTTGTGAACACAACATTGATACATCACCTTTTTACATGGTTTTTCCTGCATAGAGAATTGCGAGGCGGCGGCGTCTGTCAAATTCCGTGCCGCATTCGCCTCACGACACATTTCCTGTACTTGGAAACCGAATATAGTAGTCATCCAATTATATGGATCAAAAAGCTTGGGACATAATCATTTCTATACAAATGCTGTTTTAATAATGTGGTTGTAGTGATTCATTTAGGGTCTTATCCATGTTTTGATCATAAAACAGTAATTTGCGGCTCCTCTCTGTCATTCATGCTGCGCACAGCCAACCAGGCCAAGTGCGCCCCTCCATCTTCTCCAGTTCTCCATAGATTGCATACATTTACAAATAAAGTTTTTACCCAGTCGGAGATTGTGTGGCGGTCATTTCAAACAAATCTACATTTTAACTGTAGCGGGTCAGACAGGCCAGCTGAGTCTGTGTGTATCTCTCTGTGTATTTGGTGTCTCTGTGTGCGTCTGCAAGTCAGCGCAAGGTGCAGAGAGAGAATATTGTATATCCATATGAACTTCTTGAAAACCGAATTTATTTCATGATACCCATTCTCACCAGGCTATATGCCTCAGTAATCACCAATTAGTAGTACACATATTGACATGCGAGTTTCCCCTTTTCTTCTTTCTTCTTAATATATAACTACATTTCACATATAAACAATCTCAACAAACATACATCTAAACAGCTTTAACGCCTTTTCTCTTTGTTTCTTGTTCAGTGAGAGAAGTGAACGCTACCTGCGCTGCCAGGATTTACTACCGTAAAGACGGAAAAAGCTGCGCAGGTTAAAATAAGTCTACCGTAAGTGCGAGAAAAAGTGCAAGGTTAAAATAGAAACGCTCCATCACAATCTAATAACAGCGTCATGGTCCGTGTAGAGCGGCTTCTGGGTCCAGTCCAGACCGCGGTCCGACTATTGGGGACCTATGCTAGATGATCTTCAGGTTGCTCTTCAGGTGAATCCATGCTTTGACTGTGCTCACCTACCTTCCATACGACACATCGACGCACATTCTGCGAGACAATGCATTTACATAATTGATGACGTCGATTACATGGACGCGTCGCCCCAGCCCCAGTAGCAAAGATGGCTAATGGAAACAGACAGAACAAACTCATAGAAAATAAGCTTAAACACACACTCAGACAAAAGTGGCACTGAAAGAGATGACCTTAAATTACCAAATACCCCATGCAACAAACTAAACTAGTTAAAAAAAGATGAGACGCTGTGATGAACAACTTGCATAGAAAGGGTTTGTGGATGGTGACACACTGCCCACCATCTCCCCTCGTCTGCTCCCTCTTGATTTTTCTGATTGCTCACATGCCGTAGCATAAATGGCTCCATTAGCGGCTGCGTCATGAGCTCACTGTCTGCCTGCTAGGCATTAAAAGTGCCATTTACGCAGTGGAAATTTAACATTCGGGTGTTGGCGGTGGAAGTACGGTGTTACTGACATGGCCCTGAATGGCACATGGAGTTGAATTGAGATCTAAAAGTCATACATTAAATATTCAATTGAAGATATGATTTGTTACACTTGCAGTTTTGATCTACATAAAGAACCCTGATCAACATAAAGGACCCTAAAACTCATCCTACCCACATAACCCCTGATTTAACCAGAGAAAGAAAGCTCTACTGGCTAAAGACAATCAGCCATTTACAGACTATTAATTAATTTTAACAACAGACATTGCCCCAAGTTCCAATGAGTTGCGCTACATATGAACAGGGGGAAGCAAAAGGGAGTTGAGGGACCCTGAGGGGTGACAGATGGCACGTGTTTACCCTCTGCCACAACAATTAATAGGAACCTCCCCAAAACACAAACCCTGAATACATAAAAACATAACAGGCCCTAAAGGCAGACGGTATCTCTACCACTCTCACATAAGTACACCAACCACAAAACACTCTACAATGTGCTATATTACACTCCAAAATGGGACACACAACTCAAACCAGGCTCTACGGCAAAAGGCAACGGCCAAAGGTCAGGGCCAAGGGGTGCTGCGCACAAAGCTCCAGGCATGACAGTCATCAGAGTGAATGCCAACTCTTTATCTGCAGTAATTTATGGCTGATGGTGGTGTTGCCCAGTGCTGTCCCATGGGGTCTGTTAAGTCCCAACAGCTTCTGGCAAAAGCTATAGATGAGGCGGGGCAAGTTTAATGATTGATTACTGCAGACATGTGGTGCCTTTGCAATGTGTGACGGGCGTTGTAATTCATTGTTGATGTGACTTGTTGTTGAAAGGCTGTCCAGTGAATTATTTTTCTTCCAAACTAGACAGAAATTAATTCAAAAAACAACACATGCCATTTGAAATATATGATACTGAATAAAACCATTAACTACAAATATATTACTTAATCTACTCATATACATAAAATAGTATATAGCCGTGGGTTAAAATCTGGAGAATTGGCTACTAAGTTTACCCAGAGTCTGCTTTTCACATATGCACAACACAGTGGAAGGTTTTCTGTACAGACGCGTTCACAACAGCAACAAATCCTCTGTATTATTCAGGCTTGAGGTGGAGCAGCCAGTGCAGGAGACAGAGAGAGGAAGTGACATATTACCTCCGCTGTGGGGATCATGTGATTTTGTTTACAGCACCCGGACGTCAGCTATTATCAACACAAACCTTCTTGACATCTTCATCAGTGTCTTCTACACGTGTGTCACCACTATTTCACCGGGAGATATTTGTTTTCTTTTTGTGTCTGTCGCGTGTTAAGCGTCATCAACCCGCGGTGAATCCAGCGGGAAATCCACTGCTCGCTCATGGACCTCTCCTGGATTTCTACGGACTTTATACCAGGAGGTCAGGTGGATTTAAGTCTGCAGAAACTCTGGACTGTCTCACTCAGACATTTGCGTTCACACATACACCTCCTCCGGAGAAATACGTAGGCCCTGTCCAGTGCATGTCTGAAAGCAGCTGATGATTCTAAAACATACTTAATAGTGAATGAATAATGATGGCCCTATTTTTTTTTGCAGTGTTGAGCTTTAATCAGTGTTTTAGCATTGATGACTAGGACTTGGATTCAAAACTCAAGCACTGACTGCATTCAGACTCGGGCGTTTGACACAAGGATTCTGACTTTTTAGAGCTAAAATACCTAAAGAAACGCCAAACCTTTGCTGATCTTAATTCACATTCAGACTTGATAGCTCAAGACTCTGATTAAGGTAATGGGGACTCCAGTTGGACTCACTCAAGGACTGGAGACTAAAGCCAAATTCATGCATCTGCGTCGAAGCTACACCGTAAGTACGCATGTAGCCTCTGCACGGGGCCGAGCATTCATAGTTTTGCATAAGTGTGTGTGAGTCATGCTGCAATTACACCGCCGAAATGCTTTTGGCGGTACGGTTTCTATGCTGGTGTTGAGTATCTTCCACATAGGCTACGGCGTAGCTTCGACACAGAAGCATGAATTGGTTAAAGTTGCCTTAAGTTCATTCTAATATCAAAAACATCAACTGGTGCAGAGGTAACAGTGTTGTATGACGAGATTCTTATGTCTTAATTTAATAAGCAAAAGATCCCACCCATCTGTCTAAAGTATGTCTGCTAAATGAGTCCCAACAGAGTCTAGTACACAGTCTAGCATACAGGAGTTGGCTGCTGATAAAGATTTTGCTGCCGCAGAGAAAATAAATTCCTAACAACTTCTTTAACTCAGAAATAAATCAGAGAATCATCTGTAAGGCAGCCAAGAAATACATGTCACAGAATAACATATCATCATATCAGAAAAAGAAATGTCTGAAGATAAGTTTTAAAAAAAAAGTTAGAGTACATATTTTTCCCCAAAACCAACCACATCAGGAGAGGCAGGAACCTTTGATAAAGTATGACTGCATACGGGGTTATACTCTTCATATACTTCAAGATGTTAATATTCAACAACAGTACTAAATAAGACAGGGTTTGTCTTAACATCAGAAATGCATGTGTTCTAGAAATACACACGTCTCTTAAGAACCTTCAGCCACTGAAATATTTACTGTACAATCAAAAGCAGCAGAGTGACATCCACTTGGGTGTGTGGCTTCATATCCTAGGGCTGCTGGGGCCATGGAAATGCCTGAGTTTGAGTTAATAAATGTTTATACACTTGGTACTTAGCACCAGTATCAAACACTGTTAGCAACCAGCCCCCCTCTTGCAGGCAACTAAGGTGAGATCAACAAACTAGACAGACCTAAGCACTGAACGCATAAATAAAATGTAACCCCTTGTCTAATTAATGAATCCACTTAAACAGGGGCAGCCTGGAACTATGATTATCTATATTAGATGCAGTTGTCAGATGCACAGTATGCAATGAACTGCAGTGGCATTTGGTTTTAGAAGTGGTGTGATGTTTAAGCCCAACTGTGCATTGTTTGGGAATGGGAGACGATCAGAGTCCAGGACATCACCGTGTCTCCATCGTGTCGTCGTTACCTGCAGTTATGCATGAAGCACGCCACGGTGTTGCTATGCAGCTCCATCTGAGCCGGACGATTGTCTCGCACACACCAACTTCCCACTCAGTGTTGGCAAAATGTACTATGCTGCTAGCTAATACATACGTATTCTCATTTGTCGGTGAGATACACCTTAAAATAAATAAATATACGGCAGTGTGGAGCAAGAAATCCAACTTTTCAGAGGTGGTGTTTTATACTACTGTCGTTTGGTTGGTTTTGTTAAACTGAATTGCGTGTTAGTTAATGGAAGTATAATAATATAATAACTGTTATTAAACCCGCATTACAGCGAGGGAAATTAACTCAATCAATTGGCACGCACAGGGTAGGTCCTGGCCATCGCACGCTCCACAGAAGCAAACCACAACACTGCAGCAAACGCAGTGAAACGACAGTAACTACTACAGCTCAGCACACTTAGCTGCCCTGCTAACTTTACAGTGTGCGGCGAGGCTGGCCTGTGAATTCATGAAGTACAGATCAACCGGGAGTGGCGTGTGCGTGTGAATGTGAACGTGTGTTTGCACGAGCAGACGGTGTCGAGGCCTTTACCTTGTCCATCAGACGCTGACAGGGCAGGTGAATTCAGCTTCGGCCGCTTGGAGTTGGGAGGTCCGACGTCCAGCAGGTTTTCAGCCATAGTCGCTCGCTTGTCCGGCCGCAGGTTCAAAGCTGATATAGTTGTGTTGTCCTTGTGACAGGGAAGTTGTTCTATCGACACGAACCTCCCCAGTTAGCACATTAGCAAGCTGGCAGCCTGCTAACGTTAACTAACTGGCAAGTAGCTTGCTAACTGCCCGCTACCAGCTAAGTTAACTGTTAGCGTTAGCTACTCCTCGCCGCGAGAGTCAGTGCCTTTCAAAAGAGATGCAATAGCGCCCCGCTTCGCCAACGCCATTCACCCCATGATAATCCAACACCCAACACCCACATTATCATCGTTATATACCGCAGAATAAAATATCCCCCATGTAAAGAGCCGACTTCACAGTGACGATGCGATAACATCTGGTGGATTTCAGCGCTCCGGGGGGAAAGTCGCAATTTCTAGAGGTTCAAAGTGCCCATTTTGCGTGACGTCAAATTTCTTCGTGCAAAAATCGCGCGAAGCTCCGCAAAAATGCACGACTGCATAAAAATGTCGTCTTCTTGCAAATCCCCTCGAAAGCCACGACCCGGTCTCCGCTTGTCCTGGTAAACAATGCTGCTCCCGGACGGCGACAGGGGCTGAATCGCCGCACTCTGACGGGGAAATCACATATACGGAGCTTTTCTGCCCGACGACCACCGATCCAGTTCCCGTTTTTTCTCTCAAAATGTCTCCGAGGCGACGTTAAGATTCCGTTTTCCGGTGAAGGACGCTCTCATAGCGCAGAAAGGACGCTCGGTTTCTAGGTAAAAACCAGTGTTGGACAGAAATCCTAATTCCGAGCCACGACAAGATGGCGGCTGTTGATTCCTTCGATACAAAAAAGTTTTTTTTCTTTTCCAGATCAACGGTGGAGGGGGAGGGGCCGCGCAATCACGCCCTACGTGAGAACACCGCTGCGGCCAGCCGCTGGGGGCGCTACAGCACCGCAGCAGATCTGACCTGATACGTTTCCACAAATTAATTATTACTTTACAGTTAAAATACATAAATAACACATTCCAAAATTAAATATTACAAATGAAATACTAAGTTTTAAATACATACAAATGCATGTAAATTGTGGATTAATTTTGCACTGGACTATATGTTGTAAATAGAAAAATTAGTTATAACATTAAATTATATTAAATTCAATACAGTTGTGGCAAGTGAATGATGGTAGTAGAGGCTTGTTTTTAATTAGAAAAATTATAAAAGTTAACCTACCTAAAATGATAAGTGTATTATTAGTAGTAATGGTAGTGAGATTAGTATTATTTACTGTAATGATAATTACTACTGCAGATGCAGTAGTATATTAGGCTATGTCACTACTCCCTGCAGATGTGTACAACAAGATACACAAAAGTCAGGTTTCCATTTTTTTTTATCACATTTTACTGATCTGTGTTATTTTTAAATGTCTACGCTCATCTTTCTTTTACTCTGCTTCTACTATCTACACACTATCTAGGCCATATTTTTCGTCATTCACTGGTCAAAAAAACGATCCACCCCTCCTGACATTTCCTGGAAATTCAGTCCGATTATCGGGCTTTGACATAAACCCATCCTCACTTTATACTTCACAATCCACTCAAAGACCTTCTGCTTTGAGATTTGTTTCCCTCCTACTGGAAAAAAGGACTAATAAAATAATTACACTCACACTTACTCAATAAGACGCATTGGATCAGTTTGATAATATGTGTCTCTTTTCATTGTTTTCTGGCAAAATCGGACACATGTATAAAAAAAATCATATGTGACATAAAATAACTGCATATGTACAAACACAGTGCTTTGTGCAAATGTGTACAGATTACGATCATGTGTTGATAAATGATACATGGGTAATGTGCACAAAACATACATAATACATATCATTCAGAAACATAAAGCAAATACAAAGACTTAAAATCAAATAACTCATCTAAATTTTGTCCCAGTTTAATTAAAAACACATACAGTATTTTTAGTGAAGAGCGACGCTATTTTTTGCTGTGATGCCTTTAGTGCTGATTAAACACTATTTTCAATTATGCTTCTCTCTTGTATTTCTGTCACAGAGCAGAATCACACTTCTTCAACAATACGGGATGAATTAACTTCTCCTCAACGCACTCAGCTGTTAAATTGATTGCATTTCTTTCCCCAAACATAGCACTGGACTTCTGGGTCCACTTCTTTCCCTCTAAAATAAACCTGGTAACACACACACACACATACACACTGTCAGAGAGGGACAACGTCCAAACAACCCAAAATGATTGATTTGAGGAATCCCGCGTGTAATGTTCAATATAAGTGAGGGCAAAATGACACGGAAATTAAATGAAAGTTTATGAGTATGGTACAGAATCAAGCTAAAATGTAGTGTGTCGAGCAAACAAGAAAATTGTCCATTCATTCCCATGGGAACAAGAACACATTCTCCTCCCCCACAGATCACAGAGCCAGCAGTGTTCGCTGTAATATTTTATTCATACGTGTGTACAGATGTGCGCTGTATTGGAGAGGTGGTGTGCCCATCAACCTGTGGAGTCCCACACCTCAAATCTACTATGGATTGTATCTGATATATGGACAGCTACAGTGCAGTGGCCTGAAAATCCCAGAGGATTATCTCATGACATTAAGGCAGAAGGGTAATCTGTAAAACGTGCACGTGTGTATGTGTGTGTGTTCGGGGGGGGTAAGAAACCTTCCTTCACAATTAATACTTGGGATTCTCATTTGTTTCCATTACCATGTGTGTTGTGATTAATTAGGCATGAGCATGGTGACAATATGCATTATAATAGCGGAGCGAGAGATGTGCTTTGGAACGCTACTAAAAGCAATGAAAAAGATTTTGCAGAGCAAATCTGATGAAGCTATTTTTGTGTTATTCTGGGGACAGCTCCAATAGAGATACGTCTTTGGATTTTTGTGCTACTGGGGTTATCATGATTATTTGATACAGATAATCAGAGCTGACATATCCATAATTCAAAAGGCACTGGTTGTGTATGTTTGTAGTGCACAGTGGCAGAGGAAAACAAGGATGCTCTTTATGCTACAGATTTAGGTAGCTACATAAATAGAGTTATTTGAATGTTTTAATTCCATCCTTGTATCTATGCGTGTGGTCATTGCTTCAAAAGGAAGATTATTAAAAGCCTAAATGTTGACCTGTCCTTAAACGATGGTGGTGGTCTGTGTTTGCAGGATCATTATGCAAATTTCAAACTTCAGGATTTGTCTCTTCTCCCTTTCAAAGAATGCAACTTTGTGCATCCTCTACGGATAAGGCAGCGTCAGCAAAATCCCAATTAAACAGAGGCCATACTGATGATATTGATTATTTCCCTTTTGCATCACTTAACAGTAATCTCTCATTGGTGATTGACTTTGAATTGGAGTAAACTTAAATATCTTTCTCTCTCTCTCTCTCTCTCTCTCACTCACACACACACACACACACACACACACACACACACACACACACACACACACACACACACACACACACACACACACACATCAAGGTGAAACAAGTGTTTTCAGGAGTAAAGACAAAGCATGAAGTGAGTAGAAGAGCAAAGAGAGCTTCAGACGTGCCAGGTATTCGAACACCACCATATTATTCCAGGCAGCCAGTTAATGACAATGAAGGAACTGGAAAAGAGCAAAAAGAAAAAAAAGATGGAATTTGTCCAATCAAATGCAGAAAAACCTGCACAACAAGCATAATTTCATCAAACATACAATCATAATCTACTCTCATTATGACAACAGCATGATAAAAAAAAAACTTTATGAAAACCAAAGTACTCAAAAAATACAGTCATAGTTTTAGGCACCACAAAACAATCAGCTACTTTAGGTTGCACTGCACCTATAGATCACTCAATTAAAGTGGCAAAATTTAAGTATATTGTTACAGTAGAGGCTCCCCTCAATGAAGGGGCCCATAACAGGGTCAAAGTGAAACGTCCCACCCCTTCAACGACAAATCCCACAGCCAAAGGCAGACAATACTGAGCTACTGAGTAAATCTAAAGTACTGGACAGACCGATGTTGATGTCTTTTATTCAGCAATGAAGGCAAAGAATGGATCGTCCCTAAATTTGAGTCTGAGGTTCTACAGAAGAGACCGAGACCGTAGCTGATCTGTGCTTTGATACTGCAACCAAGAGCAACGTGGACCACCAAATCATTTATCGAGAACTACCCAGTGATTGTCCCTCACAGTTTCACTTCCAGTGCCTACTCCACCCTCAACATACTCTGGGTATCAAACTCTCACCCCACTGTGGGTTTTAAAGTTTAAGTCTGGTCACATTCTCTCTTTTTATCCCTTGAAAAGAAATCTAATCTAATTTCTCTGAAGTGCATTGTTAGTGATGGGAGACATGCTCCCTTCTTGAATAAATAAGGGGTCAGTTGTTTATTTTAAGTTAATCCCACATGCACTGTCCTGCTGCCATAAATACAAACTACCACAGCAAATCCACCACTGAAAATAGTCCCCCAACAAATACAAAATGTACTGCCCTGGTGGTCTATGAGTTAAGGTGCTGCTGACCATAAACCAGAGCATCCCCCAGTTCATGTATGTCCAGGCACCTCTGTTGCATGTCGTTCCTGTCATCACGCCCAAAAATACTAGAAATTTGGGCTGAGGATGGAAAAGTCAGGAAGTGTTGAGAGATGCATTTACACTTTGTTGGTTTTGGTCTTTTCATTGGATTTTTTTTAGCAACAACAAAAATATAGAATTTCAGTGTTTAAAAAGGTTTTAGTTAGCATTTTTTTATACAGCACAGTAGTGTACAATCTAGCCTGTGAGGCTCGGCTCCAATAAAGATTATTCCAAAGAAAGATTCACTCAGACTTGGGGGACGTTGCTTCTTTTGTGGAGGAGAAAATGTTTGATACCGTTGGTTACATCTGCGTGAGTTTTGTAGTTTCTCTAGAAACTGTGAGATAAGTGATCGAGATGTGGATCCTGAAGGAGTGAAACTCCAGCGAGCACAGGTTCTCCTTGCTGCTAAATTTTTGTTTCCTTATTCTCCTACTATTACGACTCATTTGTCATTGAATTACAACTGTACTCATATAATATTACGACTTTGTTTTCATTATTTTATGACTTTGTTCTTATAATATTACAAAATTCTCGAAATCTGACATTTATTTAGTTTTTCATCAATATGAACGTGATACTCCATCATAGATTATAGTGCAGGATTGGTTTGATAAGTTTCTGCAAAATCCAATTTAACCAGCATCAACTGAAGTTGATCACAATTGCCATCTGTTTTTTCTTTTTTAGACTAACATACATTTTTACAGCCACCTCTTTGTTCTACGTGGGGTGAGAGTCTGTTACTCAAATGTGGAATAACCCCTAAAGCATATTTAAAGTGCCTTTCTACTTTTCTTACGATCTCACTTTTTAAAAATCACATTTTCTTCCAAAACTGTATTCCCTTATCTGATTCTGATTTTGTGCTTTTGATTGTACTTGTTGTGAAAGACAAGAACTCTTGTTAAAAAATCGTAAAAGTCTTCTCCCGGTAATAACTACCAAATACAAGTGGTAGAGAAAAAACTGTGCAAGACCTGTGCTTAAAATGTGCATTTAGCTGCTACACAAACTAAAATCTATGCAGCTTGCTTTGTAGCATTTGAGTCTAGGACAAATTAATAATGTATTAAGCCCTCATGTCAAAGCACAACACATAAATTAACACTGCTTCATGTGAGTCCCTCATTCTTCCCTTAGTTTTCCTGCTCAGCCCATCACGCTGCACTGGCACTTATAAAGAATCTCTTTTTTTCCCTTAAGTATAAGGTCAAGGCTTTGATCAAGTTTGATATGCCATGACAATAATGATTCTATTAAGAAATACTTGCATTGAAAATAAGAGCATGGAGTAAGAAACCACAGCATCTTCCGTAGTCTAAGATTGTTAAAACTTTGTTCAGCATTCATATTTGTTTGTTCACTTTTCTAGTCCTGAAGGCACTTGATAACAAAAAAAAGAAAAAACATCAACAACATCTCCAAAAAATCTTCTTTTCCCTCTTAATCCCTTTCAACCTTTTCTCCATAATAAACTGCTGTGCTCAACACAGGTCTAACCCACCCCAGCACTCAGGCAACATTCCTGTAAAAGATGTTATTGGCCACGTTAATCACCACTGTGGCCACTGTTGGTGTTGGCGTGATTAACTCCCTCTTCTTCAACCATGCTAAAGACACTTGTCTAATGGGAGGGACATCCTGCCCCGCACCTGCAATCAGTCCTGGGGATGCAGATCAGGGACAGGAGACAGGGGGGAGGGGAGAGGAAGGGATCAGAGACGAGCATAAAACTCCTCGTTGAGTTTTGACAGCTCAGTGGCTTCCTCCTCTTCGTCCTCCTCCTCTTGAAGTGCGAGAGGAGCAGGCTGCACCTGGGAGGGCATTTGTGCAGCACTAGGTTCTGGGCCTAGTTCAGAGCGAGGAGGGGGGTGAATGTCTGTGGCAGTGGGCTGCCCGTGGAGGTGTGGAGCGTCCGTATATCCTTCCTCCCTCATCTCTGCAGACCGAGCTGGGACAGGCTCAGGCCCTGCTCCTGAAGGCCTTACAGCGCTTTGGGGCTGAGGAGGAGAAGAAGAGGGAGAAGAGGGAGGAGAACCTGCTGCCTGGGGAACAGATCCTGAAGTCTTATTGGCCGGTAATGCCACGGACGAGGGTCCTTCCCCGATGGCCTGCTCCATGCAATCTTGACATATACTTTCCCCACTTTTGGGGTATAGAAAGGTCCTCATTTGACCTTTGCCCTTAACATTCACAGTACCTCGATAGTCAAACTCTAACCCCATGGCGCTAAGCATAGCGTGGCTCTCCTCGCTCACCTGCACCCGACACTCGACACCCGTGGAGTCCATGCGGCTGGCAATGTTGACCGTGTCTCCCCAGATGTCATAGAGCAGCTTAGTGGTGCCTATCACCCCGGCTGTCAGTGGCCCGTGATTAAATCCAATACGGAGCTTGAAGCCGAAACCGAGCATGTTCTTGTTGAAGTCGTCCAGGACGCCCATCATCTCCAGGGCGAAGTCGAAGAGGGCCCTCAGGTGTGCGTGCGGAGAGTCATCCTCGTTCTCAGCCAGCTGCTGGACGTTCAGTCCCGACGCCGCCATGTAGGTGGCGCCGATTGTTTTGATTTTTTCCACGCTTTTGAATTCAGGTTTGCGAAGGAGCTCGTCAAAGTCTCCAATGAGCTCGTTGAGGACACGATAGCACTCTTTCCCACCCTCGTAGCTCTCCTCATAGAACTCGCTGAAATTCACAATACTGGCGAAGATCACGCCAACACTGTTGTGGTTCTTGGAGTAGCTCTGGGTCACCTGAGGAAACAGAGACAAGAACATTATTAGGAGAGAAAATAAAGGCTACATTTCCAGTATTAACAATGATCGTTTTGTTTTCTGTTGTTAAGATTTCATCTATTTTCTCCTTCATTCCAGAAAATAAATACTAAGAAGACAATACTTTTGTCTCAAAAATGGTTCGGGATTATAAAACAAGAGGAAAGTCTGTCAAACAACTATTAAAACCTTGAGCTGGTCAGCGACATGGATGGGGATGATGTTGCCCAGTAGCCACTCGGCCTGGTCTCGCATCATCTGGATCTTGGAGCGATGTTTGTCAGCCTCGACGTTGCCATGGTAATGGAGACGGTAGCTGACCTCAAACTCCCGGTTGAGGAACCAGACCAGTAGAAGAAGCAGGAAGAAAGCCAGGACGGCCTCAGGGACCAAAAGGTCGAGAGGTCGTGGGGGAGGGTCAGGGCCTGATTCTGAGCCACCATCACTCGATGTGGAGACGTTCAGTCTGAGAGAGGAAACCGGGAGGGAAGTGATCAGAGAAATGTGGGAATAAAGCATGATGATGAACGTTACTAGGAGGTGACAGCAGAAGGAAGCAAAGGAGATACAGATATTTCCATAGCAGAGTTTATTGTGCGATGATGTGTGCTAAATCTGATCATGATGGACAATTTGTGGTCCAGCCAAAATGAATGTGAACAGATTGTTGGAGTCAGTCCCTCATGTTTCTAGACCAATGTTCAAACTCATGGTGGAGCAGGGAGAGATACAAGTTTCTCCACTCACCTCAATAAATCACACTCAGTGCTCAAAACTGGTTGACATTTGTACGTCCGTATAGCCACTGTTTTTTAAATCTTTCTTTCGTAATTTAAAAGATATTTAATGTAAGGAGAGATTCTAAGCGTGAAAGGGAGATAGAGACAGGGGACGACAAGCAGCAAAGGGCCACTGCAGAGGACTCAAGCCTCAGTACATGTCCACCTCTGAGTGAATTAAGGCAAGTGGAAGTTGATGAGGGCTAAAATGATTATATTCATAGACAGACTGACAGACGGGCTGGACGGATGGACAGTACAAACATTTTGACTCAAACTTTGCTCACTGCATTATAAACTCTGGGCATTAAAGCCTTGGGCTCAATCAATAAAACAAATTAGATAAACTTGTGGTTCTAATACAAATTTCAGGCTGTGAGGCGTTTTCACCACTATTGACATTTAGCAGCCATTACTGCTGGTGCCCACACAGAGAGACGGAGGACGGGAGAGAGCAGAGGAGAGGGAATACAGAGAGGGGAAGCAGGAGAATGAGTAAAAGCCAAAGAGAGCAGTAGTTATGAAAAATATAAAAGAGACGTGGCTCATGTTGACCCCTCAAATGTCACTCATCCATCAAATCTCTCTGTTTCCACAGAGACACTCACCCATGAACTGGCAAGCTGTTATTACCGGACCTGAAAAAGACAAGAGCGGTGTCGGGAGAGAGAGGGAGAGAGCATTGGTCTCATAAACACACAAACACAAAAATAACACACACGTATAATATAGATCCTGAATTTAATTCAAATGAAATCCTCTTTACTGGCTGAGTTAACTACTGTGTTAGAGATCAATCCATTGAAGTATACTCGTATTCATGAGAGAGGTTTATAAATAGGCATATATAGAAAAAAAAATTTTAAACCCAAAGCTGCAAATTTGTGTTTTCACGTTAAGTAAACTTAACTACTTTTTAATCATTAGAAAAAAGGGACTTTTATAGAACTGCATGATGATCACACTTACACTCACACACACATTTCATAGTATTTTAATAAAATAAATATTTAAACTGTACATACTGTGGATAGTATACCAAGTGTGGATGTATACAGATGCATGCAACAACACACCCACACACCCACCCACACACACACACACACACACACAAAAGTTGGTGAGCTCCTGGATGCGTATCTCTGTGTGTGTGTAATTCATATTTGCATTTGGTATTTGTGTGGATCACCTCCTTCCAGTATCCAGAAATGAAGCCAAAAATCCCATTTGCCAACGCTGCCATCTTGTGCATTTGGAGCCAGAGACTGCACAGTAGTGATCGGGGGATGGAGCCGGGGTATTAAGGTCCCGTGATACATGCACTCAACCCATCATGAGTCAGTCTCAGCTGTCAACACTACATCAGTGTGATAAGAACTACAGCAAATCACATGATATTAATATGCACTCAATACTTTTTAGTTTGATCCATTTCCCATCCACTAACATGGAGGAGGCTGGATGACCTCGGACCTATACTGCAGTCAGACACCAGGTGGCGATTGAGAGGTTTTGGCTTCACTTTTGGGGCACTGTCATGTCATCATCTTTATATACAGTCTGTTTTTGTGTATGTGTAAATAAGTGGTGGTTGCTCCCCTGTACCTGTGTATGGGGCTGTACAGCAGCAGCAGTAGAGCGACCCCCGTGGCAGTGGCCAGGACCGAGCGCATCCAGAAACTGAGCTGACAGAAGTTGCAGTACTGGATGATGGCCAGGATGGTGGCACAGCACAGGAACATGGTCACCTGAGGAAAAACACACCTAGCTGTTAAAGTAGCTTAAGAAAGAAACAAAGGAGACAATAAACAGGGTTCCCCACAGCTTGATTCAGTGTGGATTACCACTGTTTACTTACCAAAATATGACTATATTAATTAAAAAAATATATGGAAAAATGTCTTTACGTTTCAGACTGTGGTATCTGCTGTAAAAAGCACTTAATAATTAACAAGTAATATGGTTTTATACTAATGTTGGTACAAAGTTAAAACAGCTTATATTACCATGCAGCCTCAAGTACATGAAACTTCTTTCATGCCAGTGCAAACTATGACTTCTAGATACATTTCAGCTCATAACAATTGTATTTGTAAAATACCTTTTGTCACTAAATAACATTTATTGGAAAAGCTTACAGGCAATTTAACTTATTTCTGTCTATTCAGATAGAGTTCAAGTTTTGTGTTTTTTATTGGCGAGTATTTTTATTAGAATTACAGATTTGCGAAAAGGTGAGTTTACTTATGAAGACTGTTTATTTTATTTGTGCACTGATCATAATAGTATATAAAAAATACTAAACATGCAAAGTTGCCTTACTGTTTGTGAATGTATAAAGTATTTAGATTCAAAATGCAACAGTCAATCAGAAGTATCTCCGGAGACATTTTAACAATAGAGGGTCACGCCGATCATGGCTTAAAAAGAAACATAGAAAACTGGTTAGTTCAGAATAAGACTACTTTTCAATAGGGATAAAAAAATCTAAATATAATGTTCAATATAAACCAACTGTGAAATCCTGAGCGTATTGCATTGCAAAAAAATACTCTCCATTAATCAACTGCAGGGAAAAGATCCTTCAACATCAATGAAGAGGATTTGATGAGAAACATGCTGATGATCACGCAAAAACACATGGAGACAGCAGCAGTAACTTCACAGGTTGTTGAAGGAAACCGAGCGGAAGTTTATTTTTCTCCCTCTCATCCTACTCATGTACTGAATCTCTCCCCGTCACACCTCTCTCTCTCCCTCAAGCACCGTTATCAGGTCTCCACATCTTCCAATGAATTTACGTCCAGAAAAGCGATAGATCTAATTAACAACTCTCCCTGAGAGTAAAGCTTTGATCTGTGAGCCCCGGAGAGACTGAGACACAGGAAGATTGAGACAGAGCAGGGTGGGACAGTCACCTGACAGAGAAATGGGGTGATAAACAAATCCTTGAAAAACCAGATATCAAAACACCACACATATTGCGAGCAGCCGTTGGCTCAGAAGCTGGAAGGCCAGAGTCAGACTCGCACAGAGTTATGGCCTTGACTCAAAACAGAACAAAAACGCTGCATAGAATGGCTGCTCTCAATCTTCTCAAACGCAGGACTCGGAGAAGAAGAAATGTCAACATCTCTGATGCCAAAGTCCACAGCCGAAGCCTCCTGAAGCCTCCGAGCTGTTTTCCTTCGACAGTCCCTATCAGTGCTAATGCCAGCTAGTGGTTCGGCTGGTCTCTGACGATCTCTGGCTTCAGACCACTGCCGGCAAGCTTTCAAAATGCCAGACCCCTCTCTGCTTACTTTAGCTTAGGGATATCACTGAAGACAATCTATTATAGCTTGGAAATCACAAGTATTACCACAAACATGATTAGCAGTAACAGCATAGCACAGTGGTACGGAGAGTGGGAGCAGTGGTTAGATCACTAGCAGTGCTAATGGTGATGGTCTTTGTAGTGCTGGGAGCAGCAGGGTTGTTGAGCAGCAGTAGGAAGCAATGATACAAGCTACATTCACTGAACGCCGGAGATCCTGCAGACTTTCTCCGTCTGGCTCCCTAGTGTAAAGCCTGCAGAAAGTCAGGAGGAGCCCATGCGAGAACAGAGCAGGAGAGAGCAGTGTCTAAAGATATTTTTGGGCAAAATCCCCAAACGATTCAATATTTTGTTTAAATATAAAAGGCTGGCAAATACTGGATCTGCAAGGAAATGTTTGATATTTTCAGGATCTGGAGTTTTACTCTGCTGAAGTTTGTTTGTGCAGCTCATTTACAGTATGCAGATATTCAGGTAATGGAGATCCAACTATCTCACCCTGTAGAGTGGGCACCCCGTTACCTAAGATTCTTATTGAGCTGCAGAAACTCAGCATGTGAAAGCTGCAGTGGTTCAGTTCCAACCCGGCCCTGTGCTGCATGTCTTCCCCATTCTCTGTCCACATTTCACACTTGTACTCTCCTGTCAATAAAGGCCCCAAAATATCTTTAAATAAGAAAGAATCTCAGGTAATGCTTTATTTTACAGGTCCATTATTTCCTTATAAGTGATTGAAAGAACCAGGCTGCTATTTACAGGAGAAACATTTTTGTTCAATTGTTGGGGTTAAGTTTATTACTGGTTTTCATATAGATGTCTATAAAAATAAACTTTAATACTGTAAAATTATTCTCCACTTTTTTTGGACACATTTGAATTTTATTTTCACGGGTGACACTTACTTTGTCTCACAATCACAATTTATCAATGTGTTTAATTATTATTTTACTTGAAAAAGTAAACTAGGTTTTGATAATTTCTGCTAAATTAAACTATACTGATGAGCAATCATCATTGTTTTTGTATATTGGGTATCTGCTTATACTGAGTCGTATCTGATGCTCTGTGTATCTGAAATACAGAGATAACACTATAGACTGTAGCTGTAGTCTAGTTTATCACACACAGCTTGTTTCTTATGAGCTTTTTGATCCAAATACTGGGTGTCAGTTTATAAAGGATTGATATGACATAAATTTAATTTTAGCTGGGACAATACCACCCTTCACAGTGATCCACTTGAAAGACGATGTCTCACATCTCACATTTTGGTTTTTGAAGAAGCTCTTCCTTGGTCTCTTGTGGTGGTACAGTGTTGTTACAGATGAATTATCCTCTCAAAAACAATCATTGACAAGCTCTGACAGTAGCATGGGGTTGACACACAAACTCAAAGTAAGTTTGATAAGTGTCCGCTGACATGATAAATCACCAGCTAAATTATTTATTTTACTTAACAGCGACTTAGAAGCAAATCAAAATGAGAAGCTGCAGCTGAATGTTCTCTACACTTCCACATGTACATTTTCACCGGCTTATGCAGCAGGACACTGCACTGTAGGATAAAGACAGCATGAACAGGATGAACCCCTCTATAAAATAAGAGTAGTTCCTCTTAGTTTTAGATACCAAAAATGTCTCGGTCTGTTTAGACTTAGAGGACATCACTGGTCCAGCAGCTTTTAGAAGCAGTTTGCCTGACTCACTCTGAGCTCAGCTAACTGTCTGTTGTTTCAACAGACAATAAAATGTTAGAATATGTTATTCTTGCACCCACAACTATTTTTAGTTGCAAATGCAAATCGCACGGTCGAGCCTTGATTTTAATGTTTAGTACCAAAGTATATGCTTCTATATAGGAAATGTATTTACTAGTACTGTATTATAATTACTGGAAATCCTCTAAACTGACTTTTCCTGACCTGATGACTTTACCTGTCACCAGCCAAGCTGGAAACAGTGTGATATGAGGCCCTTCAAACGGTGATGGAAATCCTGTAAGAGTGCCCAGTTACAGTGCAGACTTTTATTTTATTGATTCATTCTCAGAGTGTTTTACTGGTTTTTATGCCACCACCTGATGCACATTTACCTGGAGGGGCAGGTGGACGCTGGACGTGAGGTGGGATAAGACGGAGATGGCAGGGAGGGACACTAACACGGCCCCAATCACATGATGGGGAATCCATCCAGAGACCACCAGGAGCAGGGAGCGGGTACAGTTCATCACCTCCTCCAGATAAAAGGCCATACTGCGTGAGAGAGGAGAGGAAAAGTTTAATCCACAAAACTTGTGCAATAACTGTACAGAAAACAGAGGAAAGAAAAACATATTTTCTCTTTCCCCTGAAACATTCACCCCCTCCCAGTCCTATTCTATTCAATAATGGAAAGACTGCAGCAGATTCTCATCAGTCCTTAATCAAGACACATTATTAAACACAACTATGCTGCCCAATTCCCAGCTAGAAGATGAAGATTTATTGCCCATTTAGGCATGGCAATAAATTAAAATTAATTCATTTTTAAATACTCTCCACTGAGGCACATACACAGCTATGAAAACACACCACAAAATAAATAAAGCACATCTATTGCACTTGAATACTGGAAAATTTAATACCTGGTACCTGTATGACATAATACCAATGTCGGAGCCAATAGTGGTCTTTCACAAAAGCCATGGGCTTGAGCCAGTCCCTTCTGAACAGGAAAGTTAAGCCACTGTGGTGTGGCAGCCAAACAACACATAGAATAATTTGTTTTGGTTTCAGTGGTGAGTCACAGAGCTGCATGATGGTCTATCAGTGGTTTCACACACTGCACCACTGAGGCCTTGGAGATACAGGCTTTTATTCCAACCAATCACTGCAGCAGCCGATATGAAACAAACACTTGTATTCTTCGAGACCGATGGCACAGCACTGACAGCAGCAGCCTAAATGACAGAGGCTTTTCTATTCTGCTGGGGAAAAAATCAGTCTGTGGAAAACACTGAGTCCAGCCTTTTTGTTTCAAGTTTGAGACGCTATGCGAACGTGTCTGTCTGATTTTGACACAGAGGATGCGACTCCCACACACAGATACAAGCAAACCAACAAACACAACGTCCATCTGCCCGCGGCCTCCTCACCGTATGGACAGCACCAGAGAGGCCAGCTCCAGCAGACCGGCCAGGGGAGCCAGGGCCAGGGCTGCGCGGGCTGGAGGACCCACACTGACTGGGCTCACGAGAGGTGGCAGGAAGCAGGCCAGGGTCAGGGCCAGGAAGACAAAACAGCTGAGGAGAACGTCCAGGAAGGAGCTGAAGGTGGAGCTGGCAAACGTCTGCACCTGAGCCTGGTTTTTCACCTGGAGGGGAGGAGGAGTGAGAAACTAAACGACACACAGAGGCTCAAATTTCCCAGAAATCTTATTTTACCAATATTAACATCTAGAGATGATTGTTGTGCTCAGAGAGACACAATGAACTATTCAATTTATAAGCATGAAGGGGTTCTCACTAAAAGGTCAAACATCATTGTTTTGTATCATCCAAATTCCACATGTACCTGCCTCTGATGATGCAATATTAGATTATGTTGCTTCCTTATTTTCCTAATTTTTATATGCCCATAATATTAACGATGGTTTACCAACAAGTTTCATTCAAAGATAAAAATGTATATTTTCTTGGATGATCCAAATGTTTTTTTTTCTTTTTTTAAAATTTAAATCAAGACTTAATTTTAATTATTCCAATTTATCTTATTTATATCTATTTAAAATTATCCTTTCAATTTTTTTATCGCTGTACTTAATTTATGTATTTTCCTAATGCCTTTTTATTTTGTATGCTATGTCATTGAATTGAAATGTTGTTGAAAGCTGCTATACAAATAAACTTTAAATTATAGTTGTTATAACAAACTGAACAACAAACTTCTTGGTTCATGTTTAATTTTTTTGGGGGGGTCCTGCAGTAATACTTGTGTAACAGCAGAGGGCTGCAAGGCTGTGAGGTCAAAGCAGGGCAACTGGAACTGGTCCCGGGTGTGTGAGTGGCACTAATGTGGCAGAAAATTTGGGAAACAGGGTGGGATACAAGGAAGAAGTTACAACAATCACCCATTCACTCACGAATTTGCAGACAGACACGGACAAAAAATACTGGCGAAGACTCCTAGATGTGTTTAGAAACTAGGATTTGTCTGAGCTCCATGTCTGTCTGTGGATTGTTGCTTTTTTCCCCCCCAACACATGGACTTAACAAATATCTGGGAAAATTTGGAAAATGTCCGTAACAACTGACTCTGACATTTATGTTCCCACATACAGGCCCTCCGGAACACACAATGTCCAGATTTCAGTGCATGTCTGAAAGCAGCTTCAGTGTGATGAAAACAAACAAAGTATAAAGCAAACTTATAGGTGCACTAACATAGCAGTGGTGTGTGTGTGTGTGTGTGTGTGTGTGTGTGTGTGTATATACCTCCTCCTTGTAGCTGCTGCGATAGGCCTTTTCCAGAGTTCTTTCTAGGAAATTGAGGCTGATCTTGTTGATTGGTGGCTTGAAAAAGTAATCTTTCATCAGACTGTGAACCAGAGACGTCATATGAGTTTACTTTGGAAATCAAATTGTACTGAAACAATATCAAACAAAAATTACAAATCACTTTTCAGTGTATTGACTTAGTAATGAATGTCAGATTACAAGAAGTATTTGAGTGTATGGTAAGATTGAGTGGACTGCATCCAACTCGATTCTGTTTTTAAGAGCATCATGAGTTTCAATGTTTTCTGTCAAACTCCCAAGACGTGATGCAGGAGTGAATGTAACAGTTTAATGATGTGTGTTATTCCTGTCAGAGACTTTGCAAACCATCAGCCGTTGCATGCTGGGATAAGCTCCATCCCCACAATCCTTAATATGATGGGTGGTTTAGAAAAATGGAAGGAGGTTATGTTTTCACCCCTTTCTCTTTTTGTTAGTTAGTTTGTTTGTAAACAAGATTACGCGCGCAAAAAACCCCAAACAGATGGAAAGATGTGGTATGGGTCAGGGAGGAACGCATTCACTTTTGTTGTGAACGTGAGTGTGTGAAAATGTAAGGGGACTGTTTGGCCTTGGCAGAGGTATGTTCTCTACGGAGTAACATTCTAATACAGTGGAACTATTTATAGTGATCAACCGTTTGTGTGGATCAAAAAGCTTGGGACAGAATCGTTCCTTTACAAATGATGTTTAAATATTTCTGTTATGTCATCAAGTAGGACGCTTCTAAGATGATCATACAGAAGCTACGCAATTCGGTCACGGTAATCAACCGCTCATAGTGATCAATATGGTTCCAGAACAACCATGATCACTACAAGAGTTTCCACTGTATTATTCATATAATTGACAACCTCACCCTCATCACATAACATCCATCACCCTTGAGGGACTTTATTTGTCATAAATTCAACCTTTAGCCTCTGTGCTCACCTGTCCTCCCTGATAACGTCCACAAAGTGGGCGTCGCTCTTCTCTCTGAAGCTCTTGGCACGCAGCTGAATCAGAGCGGAGTGGTCCATACCTGGACCCGCTGCCCCCGCGCCTCCAGCCATGCCTAGACTGGTGCCAGTCCCCGTGCTGGTGCTGGTCTTCTTCTCTTTCTCCTGAAGCATGTCACACAAGGAGCTCTGGCTGGCCCGCACTGGGTCTTCCAGTGGGGGACTCAGGAGGCCGTTGGCCGCCCGGGGGGTGCGACCTGGGATGAACTGGAGGAGGTGAAGAAAGCAAAGAGGAAGAGAGAGACAGGATTCAGAAGACGGAGGAGGAGATGGAGACGAAGGACACAAGAAGGAGGTGGCAGCAGGAGTGATTGTTGAGTAGTGACAAACACTTTAAGGAGTGTTTTACAGGTGCACTTGTGCGGTTACTGTTCAAGCATACATGTTATACCTTGGCACTACTTGTCTTGTGCTCTTCCTGGCAGCCATTCAACACAGCCACATCATCGCCCTGCTCTGTTCCCGCAGACAAGGCCACGCTACGGGACACACAGGGAGGCTGGAGAGAGAAAAGGACAACGGAGGGAGAGGTTGAATAATAAAAACAAGTCACTGTGTCGCTGTTTTGATGGGCCCAGGTTTCTGACTTTCTCCTGAGTTTGCAAAAACACAGAAATCTCCGTAGTGTTCCGTTGAGGGGCGGTGCCGCAGACAGAGGGAGGACGTAACGTATTAATTCCGTTGCGTAGATGACATGTTTTTGTTTTAAAGCACATCAACACCAGCGTCTGCCCTTATCACCAGCTCTCTTGGCATTTTCATCTGCGTCTTCTATTTGTATGGAACCACTTTTCACTCTGAGATATTTGTTTTCTTTTTCTTTTTTGCTGTGTTCTCACATCGGCTCCTTCGGACATCCTGCAGAGTTTTCATTAGGGGACTGGCCAGAGAAACTTTGCAGAAAGTCCAGAGCCTCTCATTCGGACATTTAGGTTCTCATATAAGGCCGGAACACGTCCGGAGGTTCTCCAGAGTTCAGTGCATGTCTGAAAGCAGCTTATGTGACTGACTGACAGTTAAGTCAGTCTCAGTCAAAGGGCATCGTCTCTGACATCATTACCATTAGATTAAATGAATCTGAAATGAATATGAGCAAGTACTGGAAAAAGGACTGTCTTCATGTTGGAGAGTAAAAGTTTCCTCCAAGAAGTAGTATGTTTTCAAAAGCACAGCTATCATGAGAAGTGCAAACAAAGTGAAGGTTAGTTGAGTAAAGAAACTGGTGCAACGATCATCAGCAGTTTTCTTCTTTTTTCTTCTTAACCTGACTTACCCCGATCCTGTCTGGTGGCTGGTGGGGCAGCAGGAGCTCTGCAGCCTGCGCTCCCCCAGGGATGAGGTCTGGTGTGTGGGGCTGAGGACAGGAGGACAGGCCGACCGCGGCAAAATCCCCACCAGGCAGTCCCACCTGAGAACAGCCACACTGCACATCGAGCTCCAACTTCCTCCCTGAGATCAGGTAGGTCTGCAGCCCTGAAAAACAGAAAACCCATTCAGGTTAGAATTTCATAATCACAACTTTCATTATTTTCTTGGTTCGACTTGAAGGTGACACAGAAAAGAGGCACCAGTGTCACAGGAGCAGTTCCACCAACTCCAGCATCTGTTGTCATTCACAGAAATCAAATCATTGCACTGAGAATGCAAACCTGCCAGGAACGATTTGTTTATGCAAAACATTCGCTGTGCAACAAATCCTCTCATGTGAGGATTGCTGCCTGTTACATCTGCTGATACAATAAATCAGTGTACCACACAATAAAGATTATAATTATGCTAAAAAACAATCTTTTAGTCAATTTTTAAAGACAAATAGTTTGTGGTTCTTTGTTTTATATTTTATATCATTATTGAATAATCATTTTCCTTTGGTTGCTGATCAGACTAAACTTTGTCAAGCTCTTTGTGACTATCAAGAAAAGAGCTTTACAAATCATTATTATTATTATAGTTGCAGACATTCCCTCACCAGCTGATTGTAAGCCACTCTTGTTTCATGCACAATCAGGAGGTAACGCAACACTGAGTGTTTCACCAACAATGTTTGCAAATCATCCAGAGCTCTGGCCGTGTTCACGCTGCCGCAGGGCCAACGAGACAAAACACAAACAGTGGATTAAAGTGGTGGCCCACAGCCAGCCACTATCAGCCTGACCAAACACGCAGTAACCTGTCGATCTGGCCTCTTTGTTCAAACAGCTAAAGATGTTCACCTTGTTAGCATAGTGATGACTAGAGGAGCAACTAGAGGACCATAAAGGGGACATTCAGGGTTCTGGGCTCCCTGCCTCAAACTGATCGCCCTTCTTACATTTCATCGTTATGTACACGATTAACTCAGAAAACAAAGCCCTCATTTGGCTTCTTCTGGGCAGGAGTGGTCCCTGCAGCACAGACTCAGTGATTTTCAACACTGCTCATCTGTTTTCACAAGAACCCTGCAGACGCTCATTCCTGCATCGATGAGTTTTAAAGAAGTCTTACAAGATAAATTATGTATCAATGCATTCAAATGCATTGTGGCTGGATTATCATTGCAGATTATTTTCAAATATTAAATAAAAATCTATCAAATCACACTAAAATGGCACTCAGTAGAGCACATACCTCATCCAAGGCCCAACAGTATTCATTTAAAAATCACTAGATCTGAATTTTAATTTGGATCTGCACCAAATTATGCAAACTCAATATCAGTCCTCTAAACGTGCCTGATTTTTTTCATTTCAAAATCCACGAATTATTCTCTGAGAAATCATTGAAAATTTTAAATGTAAAACTCAAAATTTCTCACATTGTTAAAGAAAGAGAAAATTAATTCCTGGATCTGCCCCCTGATCCGGATCTGCACCAATATTTTTGGGGTTCTTCCCTGACCCATACCAACGGTAATGAATCCTGTAGTTTTTTGTGTAATGTTGCCAACCAACAGACAGACAAACAAACAATTGCAGATGAAAACATAACCTCCTTGGCTTACGTAAAATTATCATCCGTATCACCTTTGTCTTAAATATTTTTGCTTCATTACCCCCAAAAAGACATTTGCAACTGACGACTTTACTGTCGAAAAAGCAGCATTTATCCAGTTCTCTTTTTTTTAAATAACTTTGTAAATGATCTAAAGTGAATGAGCCCAAGGGGCTGGGTTAAACCTTTTTGTAAATACATGAATGACACGGAAAACAAGTAGGATTATCTGGGATTATCTTCTGAGAAACCTTGTGCTGTCCCTGTCTGACACAGGATCATATTAACTTTGAAACCGGGAGCAGCCCTGTGATGCACGATATCAGGTCGATATTACAGAAAACAGAAAAAGGAAAAAACGTGACGATGTGTCCGCCTGTGTAAGTGTGACTGATGGGCCCCCAACCCATATGTGAAGGCATGTGCGTCAGTCTGATGCTGAGTAGGTGTGTTCACACTAACACACACACTCCCCCTCACGTCTGTCTCTCATTTCACTGGATGCATCTACAGCTTTAATCATCCATCCCTCTCTTCCAATCCTTCCTCTCTTCTGTTCTCTCCACTTTTCACACGTTCTAGTGAGGCAGTGTGACATTAATCTAAGAACAAATAGGACATTTGTAGTATGACATGAGTTTGAATGTCAGTAAAGGCTGTGCTGCTTTTCCCAACTGCCACCAACAGTGACAGTCTAAACCCAGTCAGCACTTGTGATTATAAGATTTCATAAAGCAAAATACAGACTTTTCTGTAAATTTATCACGTTATTGACAAAACCTAGTTACTTTATAGTATTAAGTGTTTCACTGATTCAGGGTTAATCTGCCGTCAGCACCATATACAACAATAAGCCAGAGGGTTAAGACAGCCACTGCAGAACCAATGGGCATGACAAAGTTTCACCACCGACTTTTGTCCGGCTTCCTTGTTTGCATAAATAAAATTAGTTATGAATGCGTAACTAACAATGAACTCATCTTGAGAGTCTGGAAGAACTGTGTGTTTTGTTCCGGGCCCTGGGACAATGTGGACTTGGCAGACGTCCAAAGTCTTTAGGCCAACAACAGTCCTATCTTAGGGTTTGAGTTCTCTGCCAAACAGGCGACTAAGAACTTTTATGAGATCTCCAGCCACTCTCTCTCTCTCTCTCTCACACACACACAAATCCACCACAACATTAAACCCAGATAAACTGTTTTAATGTAATGGACCTTCACGCAAAGGTCCACTGCTTTTCTCTGCCGCCCATTAGCTCGTAGGCACTCTACTCTATCAGGTTTTAATGGATGTTAACAGGCGCCTTCTGCACAACAAGCCAAGCATATGGCTGTGAATTCACTAATGATGGCTCATCTGCCTCTTTCTATTTTGATCTTGATCTCCAGTCACTCACTGAGACAGGAAATAATCAAATTATTCTAAAATGATGCAATCAAAATTAAAATATAAAATAATTATAGGTTAGTAAGAGTTTTTGTTCTTATCATTCTTTCCCATGAAAACACTGAACTCCTTTATGCATCCGCCACAGTCAGAAACCACAATCTGCTGATTACATGTTGTATTAGGAAACTTTTAAAAAAAGCTATTAACATGCAACTTCAATACATGACTGAGAAGACGGCAAGAAACTGCTGTTAAACTCAAGTAAGATGTTAACAAAATGTATAAAACTTTTTTTAATAATTTTTTTTTAAAACACATACATTTTTTGGGCTGACATATATGTATACATGACATAGACAAAAGAGGAAATGGACAAAATAAAGGAAAAACATTTAGGGGATAGACATTAAGGAAAGCAGGACACAAGAGGTCAATTAAGGCTACATCACTACGTTTTCAAACTAAAACGATCTCTGTCCACACAAGCGTTTTGGTTTCAGGTTTAATCCGTGTTCATACTAACGCCTGAAAATGCATATCACGTACATCGCTCACGTACACTGGGCATGTGCATTCCGGTGTAAACAGGAAGGCAAGTGCGTCCCACTCAGGTCCCGCTGGACACGGGAATTGTCACAGATTGCTTGAATAACAGCTCGTCTCCTACAGATAGTAGTAAATAGTAGTATCATTGTAAATTGCAGAATTTAACTGCACAACAGCTGTTAGCTAAAACAACAGGCTCAAAAACGCTTGTAATTGATCATCTAAGTTGCTTTCTAAACAGGACGCTGAGGCTAACGCCAGTTGTTTTCTTTCCGGAAGGGGGTCACATAGTCTTAACTGAAAAGACACAATCAGCAAGCGGTTGTGAGTGTCGATGTCATTGTTTCTAAACAGCTAAGTTTTTGCAGATCCAGACAAAAACATGGCCCCGGATTTTTCAACCGACAGTGTTTCCAAACTTCTCTGTTTTAGAGGGTCTAAAACTCCAGAGTAATGTGAACGCCAGGCGTATCTGTAGCTAAGTTGATTCTTTTTCAAACAAAAACATAGTAAGTGGATGTAGCCTAAGTCCCCAGATCTTAACCTGACTGAACCCGCCGAATTTCTGACCGACACCTTATCATCATCATCAAAACACCAAATGAGGGAATTTCAGTTGTAAGTAGAAGTTTCAGTTCAGAGTTTAAGACGCTGTGATAAGAATCTAAGGACATGGCTCCTGGTCCACTCCCATCCAAAGTTAAAAACTAGAGTAGCACATACCTGTGCTAAGACCCAACAGTCTGCTTAAATGAAAACAATCCTTACATCTTAGGCCATATTACATCTCTGCTACACATTGGTGATACGATACTAATCGATAGCAAACCACCAATATGTCTGAATTTTTTCATCAAAATTCACATAATGTTGCCATATATCGCAATGTTTAAGCCTCCTTATCTGGATCGGCACCAAAATATAATGGGTTCTCTTCCCTGACCGATACCACATCCTCGCACCAAGTTTTTCGTGGTAATCCATCCCATAGTTTTTGCTAAATCCTGCTGACAAACAAACAAACAAATGCTGATGATAACATAACCTCCCTGGCGACGGTAAAGATTTACATGATCCTGTGGTACAGGTAATTACCACCTGAGCCACCATCACCTTGTCTAAACCAAAGACTGTATATAAAGATGGAGGACATGACTGCTCCCTCGAAGTGAGGCCAAAGCGTCTCAATCGCTCAATGGCTGGCTGCGGTATAGCTCATAAATCCCAGCTCATCCATGTTAGTGGATGGGACATAAACCGAACTATAAAGTCAAAGTACACCTCACACATTGTCCATCTTTATATACACTATGGTCTTAACACTGAAGCAGCCAGCCAACTTCTCTCATCTTCTCTGGATGTTGGCTCAAAGAAAACTCCTAAATTATCTTAAAAGCTTATTTTGTACGTCTAGTGTTCGTCTTGGTGGCTCTGTCTTGTTCTTATCATCTCTGCTAGTGTCCCAGTTTGTTATAAGAGTGTAACAGTGATGCAGCGTGATCATACCAGGACCTTTTAACTGAAGGAGCTAAATGGAATTTGCCCATCATTCATTTTATTATTTATACCTGTGCTCTTTTTTCTGTGTTACACAAAAGTAAAATCTTCCATAACAGCAAAGGCACAAAATCTATCAAGCAAAGCACAGCCTACTGAGAACAACTTGCAATCTTCCTTCTTACTCTCCTGCATGAGAGGAACAATGCTGATGAGTTCGACACACTGCGTAGGTAAAGATAAAGGAGATAGCAAAAAGCAGAGAGCGGCCGACGGCGCAGAGATGAGGAGGAAGAAACCGTGAGTACTTTGAAGGTCACTGAGTTTAGCATGCCTCACATAACCCGCATTCCTCGTCTACTTCCATTTCAGCTTTCTGACTTCATCAACAGCTCGGCCCTGATCTCTATAACAGGCCTTGAATTGTGCGGGCATTTAAAGGCTGGACAAAAAGACGGAAAGTAAAATGTGTAGTTTTCCAATGAACCGAGGTTAATGTGTGTGAAAGTACGAGTATCAACTATCTACGTACAGTTAAAACTCAAAGGCAGAACAAATTAAATCCTTTTCTTATGAATCACTCTGTGTGTGTGTGTGTGTGTGTGTGTGTGTGTGTGTGTGTGTGTGTGTGTGTGTGTGTGTGTGGGCAGCACTATGGGAAAGAAAGGGACACAAGCACTCTGAAGTCTCAATGCAGCTAAATGGTTTTTATTGATTTATTGAGAGCAGCTGGCAGGAGAGAGGGTTCAGCTGAGGACATCACCATCACTGCTACAACACAGACATACAAACAAAGTGCACATGAACACCTCGTCATAACTGCACTGGCTAGAGCATGTAGGTCCCAACAGGAGGAACTTTGTCTGACAACATGAGCAAAGAATGGAATTTACTAAATTTGGGGGGGCTTCATCATCTTCACCTCCACCAATCATATGTTTTCATTCCGGTTTGTCAGCAGGATTACGAAAAAACTACTGAGAGGATTTTCTTGATACTTGGTGGAAGGATGGGATATGGGCCAACGAAGAATCCAATAACATTTGGAGCGGAATCAATTAAAGGGGCAGATCCAGGATTATTATTTTTACTTTCTATTACATTGCAGAACATCTGATCTTAATATACAGTATGTATATGCAATGTTGTGGTACGTTCCCCAAGCGTCGCTGACCCTGTTTGTCTTATACAACTGCTCACATGCGTAGGAGACAAGCTATTATTTGAGCAATCTGCAACAACTCCTGTGTCCAGCGGCATGTTCAGCCCCCAGGGTACTGGGTGAGACCAGGAAGAACGAGTGCCTGGTGGGATCATTTTATGAGTTGTGGTTCCCGTGGAATAGCGAGAAACCTATCGAATGTCCAGATCGGCCCTGATGCACCTAAGCAAAAGACTATACCCGCATGTGGAAGGAGGAGCAACAAAAATGAGGGTGTCCGTGGATTTACTTACAAAGGTAGCATGCATGTTACTACCTGAGAAAGGAAGAATCCGGAAAACCGACATTCGAATTCGACTCGAAACGAAGTCATTTACTCCGTGTTTTGAGCCTAAATGTGCCTGTGATCCAGGCACGAATGTGGCTCAGGACGAGGATATCAGAGGACATTTAGGCTAAAAACATGGTGTAAATGACGTTTTTTTTGGGTGAACTGTCCCTTTAAGATAAGGAATAAGAAAGAATTCAACCTAGAAATTAGGATTTCTACAACAGGTGTTTATATACAAACATCATCCACTAAAAGGGCATAGCCCTTCACACACAAGATATCCTTTCCAGGAAATATGAAGCATCTGCCTGTCTGAGACAAGTGGATGGATGATCAGACACACACACACACACACACACACACACACACACACACACACACACACACACACACACACACACACACACACACACACACACACACACACACACACACACTTTGAGCAGACCAAGTGTGTAGGCACATGAATGAATCAATCTATGAATGAACAGAGGGATGAATGGAGAGGAAGCATAGCTGAGCCGTCAAATTCCACATACACACCTGAAGACCATGCACTCTATGGACACGCACATACACACATGCACGCACGCACACAAACATGCACGCTCACAAGCATGCACACACACAAACACACATGCACGCACACGCACACACGAAGAAAAAAAAGACTCACTTACATGCTTCTGCTTTCCTGACACACTGACACATATACAGAAAAAACCCACTCTGAACCACTCTAAACTATTGGTAAAGGTATGAATTACCATGAACATTAAAAAAACTGTTCCTGTAGAAAAATGTGCTGCCACGTGCTTCTGGAATACAAAGATTCATATTCATATATTGATAATTATCGTGATAAAAGTCACATTATATTTCTTTTAAAGTTGAAAGACTTTTAAAGATTTTTGCTCCTGAGTGAACGTTGTGGGTTTAAACTTGTCTTTATGGGCAGAGAAGGACACTTGACAGACAACAAAACATAACAAAATCTGAGGTTGATCAATTATGTGTTATACCTTCTCATAGTGCACAATGCATAACCATTATATCGATATCTATTGAACACTTGTTATATTACTGTTGATGAAAATGATATTGTGATAATTATCATAGCACTCTAAAAAACAATATTTTGGAGTTTAGGACTATGGAGACATCCTGTGAAAGGTCTCTTTCACTCATTGCTAACATCATTGTGAAAAACTAATGAATTTGTTAAAGAAAAGACTATTTACTCGACTATGGGAATCAGCTCTTACCAACACTATTATTATTCAGTTGTGTGACACCACAGCTCTGCATACCTACATACACACATACTGACACACTAGGTGTAGGTCAGTCCCGCCACAAACACACAGCCCTGTTCGTCTGCCTTCCTGTGAGAGCGTCTGGCTGAACGTTTCAGACCGAAGCTGACATTTCAGATAATCCCCCAGAGGGCAGATCCCAATCCAAACTCTGCACTTCCTGACAAATGACCTTCGACCTTACGGAGGCTTCCAACCACATGATCGAAACCGTCCCCGGTGACCCCAAAGGTCGCCAGCTTCCCTCTGGTCCCACAACACAGAAAAGTGAACTTTTGTGTGACTATGGAAGACAGAGGGAGACAGAGGGAGGCCCCTTGAACATTTACTCAAACCAGTTACACTTCTAAAACAACCCGAGTCAACATGAAAACTGAGGCTGAGAAGGACGAGGAGAAGACAGACAGCGGAGAAACTTCCCCTCCTCTCTTCCAGCTTCATCTAACCTTTTCTCACATTCTTCACTTTCATGTCACTGCTTGGAACAGTCAGAAAATAAACAACTCCGGCACTAAAAATAGACTTCAACATGTTTTCCCTTCTCAGGGAGCCGGCCCTCCAGCAGCGTCTAACTTCTATCTCTAACCTTCATCTTGAATTTGTCCCTCTCTTGCCAAACCACACGTTTCTCCCCACCTCTTACTACCTCGCTTTATATCCAACTACTCTCGCCATGTTTCTGCTTTCTCGGCTTTCTTCTACTTTCTCCCACCATCTACCATCCACGGTTCTCCTTGGTCGTGGTGGGTCCTGACTACAGGCCCCAATGCAACAGCACATGCCTCCATATTTGGACACGCTGATGAGACTCTCACACTATACTCCTTCAAATACCCTCTTATCCCTCCCCTTCCCTCTTTTGTGCCATCATTTGAGTCCAGGGAGTTCCTTGCTCTCTCCCACTCCTTCCTCCCCTTTTCTTTTTTTTCTCTCCACCTCATTTATCTCTCTCTTTAGAGACATGCATTGAAGTCTGGACGTTTTTTTCCAGAAATTTTGCACGGGGGATAAATATGAGAACGAAAATGTCTGAGTGAGTTGCATGGGCATTTTCACTAACTTTTCCTGTCAGATCCGAATAAAACATCCAAGCGAGCCCATGTGAGCAGGAAAACTTCCAGAAACAGCCAGAAAGTGGGTGTGTTAATGATGTTAATGAAATGCTTTTTTGGGCATTTCGGCTTTATGACACGATAGTAAGCGTGAAATGGGGAGAGAGAATTGGGGAAGACACACAGCAAACGGTCGGGTCACAGCCGAATCCACGTTTGAGACAAAAATGGAAAAATCGAAATATCCCAGGACGAAAAGAGGTACCGTATATGTAGAAGATGCCAACAAAGATGTCAACAATGACAATGAGTTTCGAGAGCTTTTGGTGATAAAGGCGGGCATCTGTGTCAATGTGCTGTAAATAAAAACACCTGATTTGGCAGGGGAGTTTGTCCTGCCTCCTGCATGCTCTCGCCAGGCGCCATCCCTCGCCTGAATGTTCTCGACACATTTTCCTGTTGTTATGAATGTGTCTGAACCGGATGATGTCCTGCTGTGTTCTTCATATGTGAAAGGCAAACTCTCAAAAATGTCCAGAGCCCCTTTTCTAGGCGCTTACCTTAAAACCCCTTTTCTTTTTAATTCACAATTGATGGAATAAACAGAACGTCCATGGGGAAGGCTGAAGTACCCCGTGAACATGAGTTCTTGGGTTTCGGTCTAACGCAGGACCTTTGTCACACCATCTCTAACATCAGGAACTTGTTCTAACTGGAACCAGCTCCAAAATACAACGAGAGTGGAACGCAATGAGAAACAAAACCACTTACCGATTTTCATTTGCCTAAAAGTAAATTACATGAATTGGAGCCAGGATCAAATAACATCAGATGGATAGGCATGTTTTAGAGTTTGCATCAATAAAATCATACCCCAACCCCCTCCTGTTGCTGATCTGGGTAACAAAGGCAAGATGGTGAAAGAATACATATGTCCCTTTTTCATCATGCACTATCGGTTTATCAGCGGCTCTCTTTCTCCGTGGTTCCTGTGTGTGTGTGGGTAACATGTAGCGCAGTGGGTTGACACGAGCAATGACGCACTGCAACTATCACTGCGTCACTCTCATCAACACACACACACACACACACACACACACACACACACACACACACACACACACACACACACACACAAAGCGGTTAAGAATCTCACTTCACGGGGGCTCTGAGTTTCTCTCGGGGAGGCTGTCGCTCTGCGGCAGAGGACAGTCCTTGAGCAGGAAACAACAGACCTTGGTCCTGCTGTAAAGGTCGGGACGCTAATGATAAATTGTGTGTCACTTGGTTTTACGCATGTTCACACACTCGGCCACATATTTACTCTCGTTATCATCATCTTGTCTCATGATGAAATGCACACATGCAGCAGGTTAACACATGTTTGTTCTCCTCACAAACCGAAACTTTACATAACATATTTTTAGGTGATGAACCTGAACTACAAAGTCTCATTTGAGTCACAGAGTGATTCATTCTGCGGTTTGCCTTGAATTCACGATGCCACACACACTCACACTTTTGTACTTCTATCTTAGGACACTCTTTGACATAATACATTCCTTAGTCCCTTACCCTAACCTAAACCTAATTCTAACCCTAAAACCAAGTCTTAAACCTCAAACGGCTTATTGAAAAAGTGAAGACCCGTCAAAATGTCCTAACTCTGTAGGATCTATTCGTAAAATGTTTCCTCACAAAGAAAGAATGGGACACACACACACACACACACACACACACACACACACACACACACACACACACACACACACACACACACACACACAGATATACGCATACCCTCCCTGCTGCCATGAGCTGTACTGTGGGAAATCCTTAGGAAATGGTTATAACTAGAAAATATGCTCCATCTTCTTCTTCTCCTCTTCCCTCTAATGTCAAACAGCTCTCTCTCTCTCTCTCTCTCTCTCTCTCTCTCTCTCTCTCTCTCTCTCCACAGACCACCAGGGACCAGCGCTTCATATGCTTTTTATGGTAAAACGTAACTGACGCAGATTTTCCCGCCTCGAAATGCAGACTGTTAACTCATGAGAGTTGTATTTTTAAAAAAGATATCTTAGACAATGTTGAAACACTACATCTGAAAATCTACATCCATTTTCATACTATACAATTAAGTGTTATTGTCATTTTGTGCACTTTTTTTTAGTGTTGTGTCTGGAAATCAAGTGCTTATTTTTTTTAACATTTAACAACTATCAGTGTGACACCAGTCAGTACACAGATAGAAATGGTGGTTTCGCCTCTAAACATGGCCTCAATTGACCAAAATCCAATGAACTCCCAGTATATATTCTAAGCAGTGATGGACGTAAGGCTCACACTTTTACTCTTGCTGTCATTCTCCACCAACAAATACCGAACAAGAAGACTTCATGGTGATTCTTTGAGACCCAAGGGTGCGCTGGGGAAATTATTGACTGAAGTAGCAGGCTGAGGAAAATGTTGGCACACCCTAGAATAAAATGTTGTACAGGTACAACTCCCCCTCCACCATATGAAGGACTCAACTAACAATGAGAATATATTAAAAACAAGATGCTTTTTTTTTTTTGCGGGATCACACAAAAACGACTCAAATAAGGGGTTGGGCCTGAGCCAGGGAAGAACCCATTAAATATAGGTGCTGATCTGAATCATGGGGCGAATACAGAGACTTTGTTTTCACTCTCTTTAACATTGAGATAGAGCGGTTGTCAACATTTTCGTTGATTTCTCAGAGAATAATTTATGGATCTTGCTAAAAAAAAATCAGGTATGTTTAGAGTGATATTTATGAGTTTGTGCAATTTGGTGCAGATCCAAATACAAATCTGTACGTATTGAATATAAATGTGGTTTCATAAGAGGACTGGGCCTTGGCGGAGGCATGTACTCTTCTGCGTGCCACTCTAGTTTATCGTTAAGTTGATACAAGCATACCGCACAAGTCTAATGAACTCAGGGACAAAGTGAATTCATCTTTGCTTTTGTTTGGATGATTTAAACCACTGGCTTTGAACAATTAAATGAAATCATAATATAATGTTAAAAAGTGTTTTCTTTGTACTCCAAATCTATTATTCACAATCGCTGCTCCTCTCCAGCGAGTTGACACACACACACACACACACACACACACACACACACACTTTTGACCTCTGTGAATCATGTATTATGTATGAACAGGTCAATTAGTAACAGTTTGGCAGGTGTGTCAGGTCGGCCTTTGTCCGCAAGTGAATAATCAGGACAAGGCCGAGGTCAGTGTATCCTAAACGGATCAAGGTCACATCAGTGCAGATGTTTAAAAGGCCTGGTGGTCCGAGCTGCTTCTTACGTGATCCCCTCTCTCGCTCTCCCAGCCCACCTTTCTCGTCTGCCCCTGCGCTGCTTGCTATGAATTAAAAGTAACTACACCAATAGAGCATGAGATTTTTTCATTGTATTTTCACATGACATTAGTGTTCGGCTTTGTCATTATCTCCTGCATCACGAAATAGTTTCTGGGTATTTTTAGCAACACGTTTTGCTGCCAGAGCCAAACCCACTGCAGGGATAAAGTAACACAATGAAACTCAGTGTAATAAAACAGCAAATGAGACCAGGTCGTGTGTGAATCCACCTGTAACAAGTCACTTTTCAGTAAATCATTACAAGGCTTATAGTGGCAACCATAAAGATGGTGACAGAATAAATAGAGGCAACACACACTCATGTATAGACTCTAAGTAATGTGCCCAAAACACTTATGTAATGCTCAGACTAAAAATAGCACAATGCATTTACAAGGACAGCAAACTGGTCTGGAAAGACTAGTCAAAGAGTCCATGGGCGTGTGTGTGTGCGTGTGTGCGTGTGTGCGTGTGTGCGTGTGTGCGTGTGTGTGTGTGTGCGTGTGTGTGTGTGTGTGCGTGTATCAGACTAGGACAGGGCTGGGCATGCTTATCACCTCTGAACACACATACACACGCGATAGGAATGACATACTGGTGGTAAAAAATGTGGGGTGGATGACTAAAAGGGAGATAGAACGAGTGAATGCTAGTACAGGTCCTTGAAGATTATAACAGAAGGTGTGTTTACAGGTGTGATATCGGAGAGAGTAAGAGATGCAGAAGAAGATCGAGAGCAACTGGGTTCTTATTTGGAGAAGAGAGAAAGCTATCTGTGGCCAGCTCCTTCTATCGGGGCTGCTGGCCTCCGCTTATAACTGGAACTGTTTAGGCATTAACTCAAGAAAATGTCAGTGAAAGGGGGTCTGGAAATTTTCCGGAGTTTGCCTTTCACATATGAAGAATGCAGCAGGAGACTGTCCGGGTCAGACACATTCACAACAACAGGGAAATACCTGGAAATTTCAGGCGAGAGGGTAGTGCACAACAGGAGGCAGGCCATGACGGGTAAATTCCACTACGGAGATCACATGTTTCTATTTTACAGTACATCGACAACGGCGTGGGCCCTGATCACCAAAAGTTCTCGAATCTCGCTCTTTGCAAGTTGACGTCTTCGACTTTTACCTTTTCTTCATCCTGAGGTATCCTGAGAGTGAACTTTTTTTGGGTGGGGGTAATTCTTTTTAAAATAAGAATTACAGAGAGTTTTTTATACTTGGAGTTTTTTCGAGAATGACTCAGTGTTATCGAAGCAGAATCCTAAATGCAAGAGAAAAATAAAAAGAACATTATATTGACCTACAAGTAAAAAAACACTGCTATAGTGTCTGATTTTTGCGTGCGAACACACATGTAAAGACAATGTGATGTGTCCCAACGCTGATATGGATTTTTGCAAAGAGGAATTTTAAAAGGTCAACAAGTTAAAAGTCTGGTATGTTTCCACCATCAAGTCACATGAAGCCCAGTTCAGACTCAGCGAGAGAAGGAGAGAGATAAAACATGAACCCTGGTCTTCTTTGACTGCACGTCTGCACTCTCACCACAGAGATGAATGTCACTGATACTGTAGCATAAAGACTGAAGTTGTGGTGTTGCTGAATCAAATCCACCTATAAATCATCACCACTGAAGCAAGTCATCTCTCGTTTCCGTCACCAACGTCTTTTCTCTGCTTTCACATCTTCCACTATGTCATGGCATTTTTCTTCTCTTTCTGTTATCATACACACGAGAGCCAGACGCAGACACACAGACTACCTACCCAGGTGATTATGGTTGACCCCTGAACCCTGTAGTGACAGCAACTCTGAGAAGCAGCCCCGTGATGGCTCACAGACCAGCAGGCAACTTTATACAGAGCGTCACTTTCTCACAAAGGCACATAGAACACAGACACACAGGGAGACAAGACAACTGTGTGCATACAAGGAAACAGAGGGTATGTCTGAAGTGGTGTGTGTGACAGTGCAGGAGGAGGGCACTGCAATAAGCAGAAGAGAGAAAAGAGAGAAAAGAAAAAGAAACGTGCACACAGGGAGTTTATTAGATCAGTCTCTAAGCCCTGTGCCCACCTTCAAGTGATAAATCTCTTTGTGTATGCGTTCAAGTCTTTAATCAGTCTTTTTTTCAATGCCTTATCTGTTTTACAACACACACACACACACACACACACACACACACACACACACACACACACACACACACACACACACACACACACACACACACACACACACACACACACACACACACACACACACACACACACACACACACACACACACACTTTGGCCACGCAGCACTGCCGCTCTCATCAAAAGTTGAAGAACCGAGGAGGATACGTGATTCGTGACATGACTTCGGAGGAGAAAACCAGGGGAAAGAGGTGATTTCCACTGTCCTCAGTCTCCAGAGAAGAAACTGCCAATCAACACCACTATTAATAAGTCTACGAAGAGGCAGAAGGCAAATGGTGGCTTGTACTGAAACATCACAGTGACCCAGTTGGCAAACAAACATGTCACTGATGTTTGAAAATTAGACAGTTGCAGTGTTCACTTTGCAGGACAACAGTGGACGGAGACAGATGGAGAGTAGGATGGCAAAGTCTATGACCCAGTGGATCTGGCCTGTTTATGGTTAATGGATCTGTCATTTGCACATTTAGGTGACACATTTGATTTAGCACAGACCAACCAGTCAGAGGACATGACCGTCCCACTGCACCACACTGCACTGGATGGACTTGTTTGTGCACATGGGTGAGTGTCACAGTAGAGTTACCGCCTCGTGGTCGTATGTCTCAGCCCACCACTCAAGTTGCAGGGAAAAATGTTGAGAGTCCCGCCTTCTGTTCCTGAGTGATGGTGTTAAATAACGGCAGACCTGCCAACCTGTACGCATTTTGACATCAAAGTAAGTAAAGACTTATCACTCTAAAGTTTTAAAAGCTGGTGACTCTTGTGAGTTTGACCCAATTGTGCAGTACTCAAATCAACAAGCGCCTACCTTGCCAAGACACAAAAGAATGAGGAAGAGTTTGACTAATAATAGTGCCGGAGTTGTTGCCCCTTTGTCTTCACTAAGGTCTGAAAAATATATTTGCAATCTGGCATGAAGGACAAATGTGTAATATCGTTTGAAGCGACCTTGACCTTTGAGTCAGAGTGGACATCTGTGGCAAATGTTTCTTAGATATTGGGTTCATGAGATGGGACGGATAGATGGACCCATTTGCACACACAAATGGGTCCGGGCAAGTGGCTTCGGGCAGAATCACAGACTGAAACAGAAAAGGTGCTAGTGTCACTGTTTTTTCGATACCTTGAGAACAGTTCAGGGTTCAAACACTCGAGTCTGCAGATGTACAATCTCCTGCTACTCTACACTGTAAAATATAAATCTATACGGTCTAATGCAAACACACACTGACGCCTGGAAAATCCACAAACTCATTCACCCAAGCTACCAAGCACTCAAGAAGTGGAGCCTAAAAAAGGCATTAACGCAGCAGTTACAGGCAGAATATAAAGACCAGCTAAACAAAAACCCAGGGCAGAAAAAAGCAGTCTTCAACACCTGCAGTGAAATACGAGTGTGTTTGTGCGCTGCAAACAGAAAGACGAGGCAGGACTGGATTAGAGAGAATGGAGGAGAAACCAGCATGACGAGCAGGGGGACCAGCAGCAACCAGTGACCCAAGTGAGATTCAGATACAGGGCAGCACTGAAAAAAATGGAGGATGTAAAAAAAAAAAAAAACTGTCTAATGCTGGAAATAAATGGGAGTACAATGTGAAATAACAAAAACGTGTTCTTCTGAGACATGAAAGTAATGTCCTGCTGCTTAAGACTTCATATAAAGACCTATACACACACACACACACAGTATGAAGGGTATGTAGTCAAGACAAGAGGGTGATGATCACTGGGTTACCATTTAAGGATTTAAGAGTGAGTGGTCTAAGAGCGTGAATGTCACACCCTAATTGAGGGATTGGTTTTACAGATTTGGTAAATTAATTACTAACGAGTGGTAGCGACAGTTAAACAGATGTCCCTATTTGCAGCGCTGTGACCGTGCTGCCACAGCGAGAGCAGAACATCCAGCCACAGCCGCTACCTCCAGAATCCAATGTGTGTAAACAGCGCGGTAGTCTCATGGTCGCTCAGTGTATCGTGACAGTGTTTTGTGTAAATAGGGATGTAGCACATTAGACAGGTTCAGAAGAAATTGCAACCATTAATGCAATCACCCGTCTGTGGCAAGCAAACGTGTAAATGAAGCTGAGCAATGAACGTTCAAAATTAACTGTGAGCCAATTTAGAAGTGACTTTGGAAATCCACAAACAGTTGGTGTGGCTTTTGAATGTGAATATGAAACAACCTGTACACTTAACTTGTGCAGTTATTTTAGATTTTGCACAGTTCAAACTTTAACATGCCTACATTTTTCAATCATTTCTGAAAAGCTGCAAGCTTTGGAAATTTCTGCCTTGTATTCAATTCACTCCATACCTGCATAATTAATGCATTTGTCAACAGAGATATGACTCATCCCTTACATGCACTGCACCGAGATGGGAGACTGTTTGCTGCTGCATCACGATACATTTCACGTATTACCCAGAGAGTGCTCCTGGCAAAACTACAGTATCTTAGCACCTGGCAGACGTCAGGGTTTGCTGGTCGTTGTTGTTTTAAAGGAGAGCGGGATGATGGGTGTTCAGGGACCAACAGAGAGAGAATGGTTGACAACATACTATCTGAGGCGACTCATTCTGCCTGCTGTGGGATCTGTAGCAAAGTCTTGAGTACAGACAGCACTGAAGCAGTGTTACACAACAGACCACATGCACAGGCCTGGGTGACAGGTGAGAGTGAGGCAATACATATGATAACAAAACAGAGGCTAATGAAAAGGTGGAAGGGAAAGAAAATGAAAGACAAAGCATTTAGGGGAGTTTGGGGGGATGAAAGAAGTAAACCAAATCACTTATTTTATCACTCACGCTTATATTGAACATATCAAACAAGTGCAGCAGAAACCTCATCTTGGAAACTGTCTGGATTGGGGATTTTTGTTTTAACTACTGTCCAACTTCTTTCGAACCAGGTAACTGCTGTAAGTTTTAAATGGAAGGGAAGAGAATGGAAAGTAATTGAGAGGAGGGGTAGTTCAATGTGTATTTGACCATATAAGTCAATGAGTGCTG
Source organism: Hippoglossus stenolepis (assembly GCF_022539355.2). Classification (NCBI taxonomy): domain Eukaryota; kingdom Metazoa; phylum Chordata; class Actinopteri; order Pleuronectiformes; family Pleuronectidae; genus Hippoglossus; species Hippoglossus stenolepis. The sequence goes on along the minus strand of NC_061484.1, from coordinate 10,671,629 downwards.
TAAGAGTAAATGATATGTTAGAATTGACAGTGGGTTCAGTAATCAGGGTGAAAAATTAGGAACATTAGGAACATTATGAACTGTGGAAAGTGTCCAGCTGGCAACACTTTTAAAACATTGTGTCCTGGTCATGTCAAACATCTCTGACAACTGGCTTAATTAAAGATGAGCACAGTAAGGCTGCGGTTATGATTGACGAATTGAACATTTGGCGCGCCAACCCGGACATGGTGCCTCTCCCTTTCGTACTGGCGTTTACACAAAAAAGGCAAAGAAGAAAAAGGAAACGCAAACAGAACCGATTTTTCCATAGTCTGCAATCTCCCTCCAGGAGCCATCTGGGATTCTCTATGCTTCTTAATTGACATTAATGTACCAAGTCCATAAAGTTAATTGGTTCTAGACCAGTCGAAAGGAGGATGCGCTCCAGCACAACTGACATCATTTCTGGTGAATGCCGCCGCGTGCAAGGAAAAGAACAGCGAGCATAAACAAGGCTTAACATCATGAACAGCTACAACAACTGATTTCTTCTCTGATCTTGATCATTTTGGGCTCAACTCCTTATAGATACACTTCTCCAGCCACTCAGCGCCAGACAGTGGTGGCATCACTCCATCTGTGATTCTATTGATTTCTCTCAACAAGAGGTATTATGTTTATTTCTCTCAGAAAGAGACTATGGTGATTTATCTACACAAACCTCCTCTCTGTGCTACACAAACCAACTGTTGAGGTTGTCTTTTGCTCTGAGCAGCAACCTGTGGGTCTGTGTTTCAGAGGCAAACTTGATGCCGTTCTACCCTTTTCTCCCCCTCAACAAAGGCTGTCAATATCCCACTCTGTTGCTGTTCACTAGTCTGGAAATAGAGAGTGATGGTACCGTTTAGAGCCAAGTGTGAATACACTCTGACATAAGGCCTGACAATAGAACAGATAGTCTCTGTTTGCAGGAGACCTAAGATTAGACAGGACCACCAGGAACTCCCTGCTGAAGAGATAAGCTCCATTGATGCTGCTTTTCACAGAGTATTAATACAGACTGACTTTGTGTGTGTATGTATGTGTGTGTGTGTGGGTGTGTGTGATGTCTAAAGAAATCCTGGCTTTTAAAAAAGCAAACAAATCTTGGCATTTGAACTGGTAACCATCCAATTTTGAAAAATGTATCTAGCCATTATTGCACCTCCTCGCCCCGAAATGCAAATATCTCCTGTTAATTCAATCCTTTTATGTTCTCTGTCAAACTATGACTTTATTAGTTGCCTGAACTACTGAACACCACTGAAAATTTCTTTTTTTCCATTGGCAAAGATGGACAAATTGCAGACAGGCAAGTCTAAATTTGCACCACCCCACCACTATTCCTACAAGGGGTGGGGACAATATGATGATCAACTCTTTAATCCAATAGAATCCAGGACAATACCTGCCACGGCACAGTAAAGCTGGTTAGCCCTCCTGTTATCAACTCCAATCTCTAGGATTCAACATTCTGGCCCACCACAGCGACAAGTCACAAACAGTAGAGAGAGCACAGTTAACAGCCTATGGAGGTTATATACTTGGAATAAATCAGCCTAACAAGTGAGTCACGTATTGCATCCATTTAGCCGCTGTATATTCCAAATGTATACTCATCATGTTATCCTTGTGCCTTGGCCAACCATTAATAGTATTACTATGCAAGTTGCCAACATTTCTCTGCAGCAGGCATCTTATATTCATTTGTTGTACTTGGAGATAAACATTTGTGTTCTAATTTCTGTTTCTATACGTAAAACAGGAGCAATAAGAATTAATTGACTGCTACTTAATGATATCCAGTTGATATGAACCCAAACACCTCTGTTTTCCTGGTGCTCTAATGTCTTGATCTTGTAGCCTGATCTCCTCAGATAGCATATTCTAGTGCCGTAGAGGCATGTAGTGACCCCACACAGCCCCGGTGACCATGTTCAGACAACGCACAGCTGTTTGACCTTTACCCTGTATATGTGTGAGAAATGTGAAATGGCCTTATTGTATGTGTTTTTAGCCTTTGCAGCACTCTTCAGCTTTTTATCACCTGTTCAATGCTCAAAGCGTTATCACCAACTCACTGAACTTTGAAAGAAGATAAACTCATAGGTAAGTTATAAATAGCTCATTTATCTCTTAAAGTCATTCATCTGTGGAACATGTGTTCAAGACCAGTAATACCTCATTTGTGAGAACCTTGGAGTTTCTTTGACATCTAACGTCTTTACACGGAGGCTCAGTTTTTCCTAAACACTTACAAGGAAGTCATAGCAGAACAGCCACTTACCCTTTAGTTTCTCCACCACACTCTGGCCAGCTCTCTCTGCCACCCGCCCATCCTCGCTCTGGTAACGGTCATCCAGGAATCGGGCAGTGGCTTCTGACAGGTGGACCTTGCCTGCCACACCTAGCTGCTCCATCAAGTTAGCCAGATTTACATCATTAGACCATACATCAAACTTGAAGCGCTTGATTCCAAGGATCCCACAGAGCACGGTACCCGTATGGACGCCAACACGCATGCTGACAGCCTCACACGTCTCCTGGCAGAACTGGTCGATGGCCTGGATCATGCCCAGGCCCATCTCTACACAGCAGTGGGCATGGTCCGGTCTGGGCTCAGGGCACCCTGCCACGCAGTAGTAGCAGTCTCCCAGGGTGCTGATCTTTTCACAGCAGGTTAGTTCACAGAGCCGGTCAAAACGTCCAAACAGGTCATTGAGAAGGCCCACCAAGGCTGGGGCTGACTTGTTGGCAGACATTTTGGTGAAACCCACAATGTCTGCAAAGAGGATGCTCACAGGCTCCATGCGTTTCATGTTAAAGGGCCTAAATATTATCTGTCCACGGGGGATGGAGGTCTTCTTGCGTTTGTGATTGTTGTGAGCATGATTTTTGGGGCTTGTGGAACTTTGGGCTTGTGAGACTCCACAGCTTCCTCCACCACCCACTGAGATGGCCGAGGCAGAGCAAGCACCGGAGGAATAACGCTTGCCAGAGTTCTCGCCGCAGCCCTCATCATCACCCTGCTTCATCAGCTCGTCTGCAACTCGTCGTGGCATCACAGAGTGAATCATGCGCTCCTTCAAGGCCTTCTCCACTTCTAAGTCTTTGCCGTGCATGATAGATTGGCCCACTTTGAGAAAAGTACTGCGGGAACGAACCTCCGACATGATAAACAGGTGGATGCCAATGACATGAGCACACAAGTGAAGCAGAGCTTTGGCCGGGCCGAGCCAGCCGAGTGTTTCCCAATCAGAACCTGAACCCTCTGTCCCTGTTCCCCATCTGGCAGTGTCATAACTCCTTTGAAGCAATGGCAGCCATCCTAATGCCTCAAATAATATAGAATAGAGGAGCCCAAGCATCACAGAGGCATACAGACGGACATGGAGGACACTGTATAACAACAGCAAAACCTCCATGCACAGGGAAAAGGTGCCTACAGGGGAGATGCAATGGATTGTAAGTTGTGCTGGTTCGTCTAGTGAGCGATATGAGGCATTCCCACCACCAGCCCACTCCAGCTCAGTGAAACCAGCAGTCTGTATCTGGGGAGCTAAGGTGATGGCGAAGGTGATCGCTATCAGCACCAAAGAGGTTTGGTTGTACAGCCATGTGTATGGCTGGGTGAAGGTGAACAAAAAGAAGAGCACTAGAAGAACAAAAAAGGATGCTGTGGGGGCTAGGAAGATCATGGGGTTGCAGCGGTCTTTGTTGACCCCAAAGTACACCCCCCAGAGTACAGCAGCCACTGCAAGGTAAAACAGGACATAGCGGAAGCGGCGCTGCGTCTGAGGAAAGCACCTCTCTTGGCACGCCTCTTCCAGGATCGGGGAGTCAAACTTGGGGTCCCAGCACTGGGCAGCAGAGCGTTCGAACAAAGGCGGCGCCTGCCTTTGCACCCTGGAAATGGAGGTCCCAGCAGGCCTGGACTCTGCTGAGCTGCAGCTGGAGGAGATGCTGTATTTGTGGAGGTCAGGGTTCATTTTACTCACAGCCCCACAGCCTCCAGCTCCTCCTCCTCCACTGTTGACTGCCCTCAGTGGCTCACGTTGATGTGCGTGTGGCGCGCTGTTGGTAATTCGCACGGTCACGGCGCCATCCCCGCTGGAGTCACAGCTGACTTCAGTGCCACGCACGAGAAGCTGCCGGTGATGTTGCAGAGTGGCCATGTTGACTGCTGTGAGACGCGGAGACGATGGTTGGAGGTGTGTGTGTGTGTGTGGGGGTTATATTAATAATATCTTCTGATGCCGCTCAGGCAACAAGACGCGGTGCGTGGGCGCCGCGTGTGCACATGTGGCACGGCGAGGGGGGAGGAGGCGGCGGCGGGAGAGTGACAGGGAGGAAGGGGGAGAGAGAGCAAAGGTGTTTGTTGGAAGAATCACGCTGCATGAATGGTGAGCGCCGAACAGACGTCTCCTCTACGCACACAGCAGCCTGCACACTCACTCACACAAGACGCACCGTTCCAGTTTCTTGAGCAGGTCATTATCCGAGCCCGGTTTGCGTCAGTACTCACATCACATGCGTCCTCCTCCGAAGAGGCTCTGGGTTTGATCCCGGCTCTCTCTCCAGCTGCGGTAAAAACCTTCTTCCTCCTGAACTGAACATCCTTCTCGAAAAGGACCGGTCGGTGATGCAACGGGCTTCTTGCTCTTACGCCTTCATCCAGTCGCTCCTGACGTTACATGACTGGAAGTCGCCTCCTCTGGACGTGCGCAATATCTCGATGCTGCTGGCATCACACAGTCAGTACAGCTTCAGGAGAAAAGACCCCGATTCTGTCTTCATTCCGAGAGAACTGTGTTTTTGTGGAGGGGAGAAGGTGGAAAACAGCGCTCAGGTCCAGGGCTTCATTGTACAGGAGCACACACACACACACACACAGGCTGTCAACAGTTGGCGTACTGCGCAGCGAGCGAGCTCCAAAAGTTACTGTGTCTCTCTTATCTCCACAACTGTCAATGTGCTCGTCCTTTCCCTTCGTGAAAACACGCCCAGTGTTGTTATGAACAACTAGCAGTGCTCAGATAAGAAATATGTGGACATTCTGGATTATAAAGCATCTAAACTATAAGAAGAATATAGTAAAGTAGTAATGTATCTGTTCTTTTGCTCTTTAGACCTCAGAGCTACGGTGTGAGTGTTTTACCTAAAAAAGATAATGACAAATAAAAAAGTAGGTACACTGTTAAAAAAGAAAAAAGTGGAACATTTGTAATCCAAGGGGCTTTACCTTCCACTACACCCCTTCTCATGTGTTGCTCGGCTGCACTATGGGTTTGCATTTCTTCTTCTCATACACTCTTCTTCCATTTGTAATCCAGTGGGCCCTCGCAAATATTCCAGACTGGGTTATTTCGGAGCCCTGTCCATGTAGTCCAAGAATCCGATCAAGGGAGGCCTGACAGGCAGGCCTATTCCCACGGATCCAGCCCCGTCCTTTCCTGAACTCCCTCTCCGGATCTCCACCGTTTATTCCCCCTCTGCCTTCCGATGGGGGGGTCTGGGGAGGCGTGTGCGCAACCCGAAGACGCGTAATCCGCGAAGAGAAGCGCAGAAAACACCATCCGCTGGCCCCGGTTTGGTGAAGGTTTGCCTCTGCTGGGAGTGTCTGCAACTTGTTGCGCGCAGTTGGCAAAACATGGGCTACAGCTATGAGGAACTGCCTCGGTCGGAACGGGCTGGTCTATAAATAGTGATGATCAAAACTCTTGCAGTAACAACACCAACGGCGTGTGAACATTTGAATGATCTTCTTCAACTCACTACAGTCCCACGAGCGCTTAACACAAAAAAGAAGAAACACGCAAACACTTAAAAAAACAAGTGGCAAAACGCGTGTGAAACGTCAGCGATTGGCCCGTCTCTCGTTTCCAAAAGCTGCCAAACTTTTTTTCCTCGTTCCCAGGCCGTATTTCCTGCGTTCGGAGAGCAGACCCAGTTCTCTGGTTATTTGGAGCTGAGGCTGGATTTCCTGCCCTCGCATTCCCCCAGAGCAAAGAAGTAGAAAATCCCCCAGAGCGCTGCAGGAGAGCCCTCGGACATGTCCTCGATCCGATTATATTGAAACGTAAAACCGAGCCCACGAACAACAGCAATGCCTCCGTATCTCAGCCAGTGCCTCGGCTCTGTGAAGCGCTAGTTTTCGCTGGCATGCGTGGGTCCAACAAACACAACACTGTGCGCTCTGGTGCGTCCTCTTCCGTCCGCCGCTGGTTGCCACCCTTTTCTCCCCCTTTTCTTTCCACCCAGTCTCTCTGCCGGGCCTGGGGAGGGGGGGGCTAAATTGAAAGCAGACCCTCAGCGGGAGTTTCGTGGCTGGTTTTCCGTCTTCTCCGGGAGAACTGCACTCCCGTGCCTGCCACCATCTTCGCTGCGACTGGGTCGGAGATCCTCCCTCAGCTGGCGGTGTTCCCACGTTTGTGGGAAAAGCGTGTCAGGCGAGCCTCAGTGTTCGGGAAAAACACGGTTTCCGGTCGATAAGAAAATTTAAAATGTTTCACACGTGACTCAAAGATGACGTTTATGAGCCCATTTGACATAGAAAAAGATGAATGGAGTTTTGCTCTCATGAGTTTTTTGTTTTAATTAAACTATTTAAAAGGAGCAAAGCAAAAGTTGCAAACAAATTTAGAATTATAACAAGGTTATAAATTCAGAAAATCTGGCTATTCAATTTAGAACAAGGACATCTGTCAATCGATCAATGAACCAATTAATCAACCAACCACAACGACCCTCCTCCTGTCTCCCTGTGGTTTACAGAATTTTCCTCATACATGGCATCTTAAAAAAATATTTTTAACCTTTAAAGGTTCAGTGTGTAAAATTTAGGTGAAAGGGATCTATTGGCAGAAATTGAATATAGAAATATCCTAGTGATGCTTTCACTAACGATTAATCATCTCAATTGTACGAATTGTTGTTTTCTTTACCCTAGAATGAGCCCTTTATATTTAAATGCTTTATATTTATATAAGGGGCAAACTTAAACACATTTTGAGTTTTTATGACAACTGAAGGCTTCCACAGGTTCTCTTTCATGTTTGGAAGAGGAGGGTGAGGTGAGGAGTATTCATCTGCAACATGCAACTTCACCTCTAGATGTAACTAAATGTTACTAAATCCTTTTTGATAATTGGGCTGATTTCAGGAGCTCTATGGGTAATATTTCTGCTGTGGGTTTACAAGATAAGCTTAACACATATCAGTGTTTGAATCTTTGTACCAATGTATTGAACTTCTGTACCCTGTATTTATTATTTTTGAATTCTTTATAATAACAATAATAATTATTATAATAACAAAGTGCTAATTGCTAAAAGCTAACTGCTGTTTGCTATCATTGGCTACATATCATGCAGTATCATGTATATCATGTATCATCATACACATCAAGCTTAGAGGGCCATTATTGAATTTCATAAAAACTCTATAGTCATTGTGGAGTATTTATGTTACATGTATTTGAAATACAAAATAGTATCTTGTCATTTGTATTTGATAGGTTTGATGAAAATATTTTGTATCAAGTGTTTTGTATTTTTGGAGTTTAAAAATAGTAAAACACTTCATGATAGGAATTTCTCAGTTTAGTACAAAGCTGGCAAATATTGCAGAGGAGACACAAAAGTCTTTTTAAATGAAATTTCCAAAGTGATAAGTGCTTCATTAGCATTTCTATGGACCATTCTGTATTTCTAAGGAATGAAGTGATGAGATTGTAAACAGAAGGTCAATAGTAATAAGGCTATACTGCTGATTCAGTGTGTGTGTGTGTGTGTGTGTGTGTGTGTGTGAGAGAGAGAGAGGAAAAGAGCGAGCGAGTCCTTTGAAGAAACAATCATGTTTAAACTTTGAATCCAATAATAACCCTCATTGCAGAAATGAGTGTGTGTGCGTGTGTGCGTGTGTGTGTGTGTGTGTGTGCGTGTGCGCGTGTGTGTGTGTCCGCTCGGCCTTTGAAAAAACAATCATGGTTAAACTTTGAATCCAATAATAACCCTCATTGCAGAAATGTGTGTGTGCTTATGTTGAGGAGCTTACAAGAGAGGTCTGTTTGCAGAGTTGATAAAGCCACACTGATAAGTCTGTGTTAACACTATGACTAAAAGCTGGGAGTACGGCCTGTCAGCTCAGCAAACACAGATTACACACAGAATATGAGCTCGAACACATATTTACTCTCACAACATCTACTATGTATGTGCAGGTGTGTCGATGTAGTGTGTGTGTGTGTGTGTGATTGTGCCATGGTCAGATATTATACTGAATGCTCTGGTGAAATGAACTTTACCACATGATCAATTAGATTTGATGGGGACAACTAAGAAATGTACTAAACTAAAAAAACTCAATGCGTATTTTGTTGCTCGAATACATACACACAAACATAATTTGATAACTATAAGTAACATTCTCTTATTTATATCTTTAACATTAATCTTGTTAGAATCCTATGTCATTGACCTTGTCATGCAATTCCATCACCCCATGTAGTCATGTGATGATGTCCATGCTAATCCTATAGTAAAAGTCCTGTTGACTAGATTTTGTTAGAACAGGAAATAAACAGACTGGAGTTAAGTTGTCCCACAATGAGTACCTGAATTCACCCAACACACAAAGACACTTTCCCAAGCAGTCATTACCAAAGACAGACAACCAAAACGGACAGACACAAAACAGAGGGGGAGAACCGAGAACCAACAGAACACACTCATATACACACAGGTTTATATTCTTGTATGTGTTAATATCCTGTTTAATTACAATTATCTTTATAAACATTGTTGTTGTTGTTACAATTATCATATCATTCTTAGTCTGTTTGTTTCCAAGTTTGTTTGTTGTACAATGTCATGGTCATGTCTCCCAATAAAGCTTCTTTGACTTGAACATAAAACTTTTCAATCACATGAGTATGATGTCGCGCTCACTTATCCTTTACATAAACCTCACGACCACACAAAAAAGTTGTGATTTGCCATGTAGGGAGAAACACAGGCTACCTACCAAGAACCAATGTAATGGTAATGTCCATAAAAGCCAGCCAGCATCACTCGTGTGCTAACTTTAGCATCTGTGCGCTGCAACAGGTAAATCTGCTATTCTCCTGTGTAACGGTGACATTTTCTCTAAAACTACAATGTAGCCTAAAGGAATATAAATGATACACCCGTGTTTTTAACTGCTTCTTTCTGGAATTTGCAGTTGTTTGATTGTTTTAAGGAACTCCACTGTTGAATGGTTCACACACACTACAGCTGACATGGAGAGACATTACTGTCAGGCATAAAGAGCTCATTGCAGTTCCATAGCTGACCACTGATTTGCAAGACTGGGAATAGTGTGGCACTGTGTCATGCTCTGCCCATATGAATACTTCAAATCCAGGGTAGAAGAATTCAAGACCCATCGGTGTTACGCCATTTAAAACATGAAACTGTGTCTACTAAAGTATTAAAGACGTTTTTATAGTAGGACACTGTACATGACCATTTTCCCATCAGCCTTAAATTGCATGCCTGCAAAGTATAGTTTAATACTTTGCAGCCAACTTATGGTCAATTTAATACCTTAATTTCCTTGATTGTAATTTTAGACTTTTTAAGGAGCCACGGGAACCCTGTCATTACTTACAACCCTCTGCAAGTCTTTTTTCCTGCCTGTTTGCACTATGTTTGGAAAAATGTGAAACCACTGTGTGGCAGTTGACCATGCCACGGGGCTCTCCCACACACAGCCAGAGACACAACTGTTGCTTTTCAGCATCTTTTATTCTCCACACAGCATACATGGGTGCTCTCCCAGCTACCTCCACATAGCCCCATCAGCTCCCCCAGTTTAGTACAAAGCTGGCAAATATTGCAGAGGAGACACAAAAGTCTTTTTAAATGAAATGTCCAAAGTGATAAGTGCTTCATTAGCATTTCTATGGACCATTCTGTATTTCTAAGGAATGAAGTGATGAGATTGTAAACAGAAGGTCAATAGTAATAAGGCTATACTGCTGATTCAGTGTGTGTGTGTGTGTGTGTGTGTGTGTGTGTGTGTGTGTGTGTGTGTGTGTGTGTGTGTGTGTGTGTAAGTCAGAGATGTGATACTATTTTTAACTTTTTGTTTTAAAACATTGTTTCTATAAATGATTATGAGAAGTGCCTTTTTTCTCACTTGAGCCCCTGCCCCCCAAAATGTCTGTGAAATCCTTAGATTATGCATAAGTACGTAGTTACTAGTTACTTAGTTACTTAGTTACTTAGTAATAACTTAGTTCAGTATTGGAATTAAAACTTTAAGAGCTGATAAAAAAAACTTAAATGAAAAAATAAATACAACTTTGTGCCAAATAATGTGATGCAGTCAGTGTAAATGACATATTGAATGAAGACACCAACTGGTGGCTATTTTAAGTCACTGCAGGGGATATTTATTCAACAGCTATACACGAAAATAATTTTTATTTTACTGTTCATGGGGCTTTTTGGTTTATTCCATATGATTACCCTGCAATATTGTACATAGAAAGAGCAGCTTGTGTATGTCCTACAATTCCCAAACCTCCATTCACAACTAAATGAAATGAATTATCTATTATCTCGTTGGAAGAGATCTTATCAGTTATGTATCTTTAGCCTCAAAAGGTAAACAAGTTTGCAGATTGTTTTTTATTCAAAAGAATGACAATTAACCAGACCAAAAGAAAAAATAACTGCAGTTTCAAAGGAAATACTCAGGTAGTATGCAGCCATGTCGGGGTAAATCTAGCTACAGGTCAGACGGCTGAAAGGGACACAGATATACAAACGTACATGAACGGCAATAAAACTAGAAAATGATGTAGAAGTGGGATTTGGGCTTCTGCAAAAGTTGAAGCTAAACTGAATTTATATAAAGAAGCAGTTGAAGTAGAATGTGTCTAGAAAATATAGAAGAGAATATAAGAAATGGGTGAAGCTTGTGAAATGATGTTCACAGATCATTTCTCTGTCTGCAGTTGTTTATAAGCTTTTGTGTTCATGTCCAAAAATAATTCACACAAGAATATAAATCTGACCAATTCAATTGCAAAACTGTTTTAAAGCTGCCGTCAGTTTTCTTACAGCAGCAGTTGACTGTGTAGTGTGTGTCTCTGTGCAGTGAGTCAGTGAGGGAGGATATATTCCTCTTCATCATTCCAGTCTCCAAACAAATAATCAAGAACAAATAATCTGACCATTGCAGCTAATTCTGTCAGTGTCAGAGGTTTTGAGTTCACTCTCAACTCTCAAGAGAAGAGAATTCCCTTTCATTAAAAAAACATCTGAATTGAAAACATTTCCGCCAAAACTTTGAGTATTTTGGAGAATGTAAAATATATTGAAACTGATCAAGCTGAGCGTTTCAAAGTTTAAAGGGGTTGTCTGTGTTGGAGTGAGTACAATTAGTAACAATAAAAAACGGAATAACTGTGATAACATTTGTATTTTACTTGAGAATAACATATTGTATTGTATATAATATAGTGTAGCATTTAATATCATGCTTGTGCAACAATCCCACCAATATTGAATGTAATCACTTCTGTCCCAATTCAGTACTGAGAATTAACAAATAAAAAATGTGTTTCTATAATAAACTTTGAATAGTGTAATACAAAAAACTAAGTTACTGTAGTTTTTAGTTAGTAAATAATCATGGTTAAATAAAACACAGAGAACCCTTCTGTCTATTTTATTGTCCCACTAATGAGGAAATACAGTATGTGCCCTGACATGACAATGCCCCACACTGGTTTAACTGTAAATACACAGCACAGCAGATTTGACAAATATCTTCAGACTTTCCAAACAAAACAGACGATGGAGTGGCAGCATTTATCTGAAGAAAGACACTTGAATACATATTGTACAAACTTGAAAACAGTGAGAAATAAGAAAACAACAACTTTCAACAACACAAGAAAACAACAATCTCAGATTTCACAAACATACTGTATCACAAGCAGCTATGTAGAAATAAAGGCTTTTTATTTTTTCTCCCTGTTTGAGAAAAAAAAGGATGGAGAAAATAAAGAAAACTTCTGCATACCTTCCCGCCTTGCAGACTGCAATGGCTTCAGAAAGTTGACTACATGCCTCATTTGCTTCAAACTGTAGGCAAAACAACTCAAGGCAAACACTTTCATAGAGAGTAGCAGAGAGTTGCTATACAGTCATAAAAAAGTATTTGAATATTTATTGGGTCTATTTTTATTGGGTATATTTGGGTCAGTTTGGTAAAACCCCTCCATACGACACGTCCAGATAAAAACAAACACTAACAAGTATTTTTAAATACTTTCTGACTTCAGATCTGTTTGGTGCTTTATATCTTTTCACATTTTCTACTCCCTTTCTCTCTCATTCTCTGCTCAGTCTCCCCACATCCAGTCCTGAACATCACAGCAGTGGGGATTACTTCAGGAAACCCTCTGGCTGCTGCTTCTGCCGCTGCCATCTGCCTCCTCCTGCACCCTTCCCCTCCATCTCACTGCCTCCTCCAGCGATTCTTGGGTTTCTCTTCACACCCGGGACCTTCGCAGGTGCCAGGGAGAGGCGGCGTTGCTGGTGCAGCCTTCGTTGGGGTGGAAGTGCCTGCGGTCTTGCCGACCCTGCTGAGCAGAGCAGGCAGCTCATGCGAGATGGCCCTCTCGATCTTCGCCAGCAGACAGCCGCTGGTCCAGCTGCAGTGGTGGGAGAGCTGCTTGAAGCCGGAGATGGGGTTCACACCAAAGAAGTCCTGGTAGGCGTTCTTGTCTGGAAGGTCGAACTTGCTGACATTGGTCTTGGCCAGAATGGACTTGAAGATGTAGTACTTGTCGGGGTCATTGACAATGTCTTGGAACACCTCGTAGGGGTCACTAAACCAGCCCAGCTTGTCGTAGTAGGTCTGGAGGTAGCGGTCCACCAGCAGGGCATGGATGCGCACACGGATGCCATGCTGGCGGATGAAAGCGATCTTGTTCTCCATCTGGTTCTCGATCACCTGCAGGGGAAAAACAGAGAGGAGCAATAACAGACAGAGGGAAAAAGAAATGATAAACAGAGGGGGAGAAACAAAAAGACACAAAATTTGAATTATTGATAGATTAATTTCCACTGAACTGAAAATGACAGTCCCAGAGAGCACTACCATTTTCAAATCATGTAGATCACAGAGAAGATGTGTACTGCACGTTTAAAAAAAATGTTACTGTCAGTGTATCACTGAGATCCATTGAACCTATTGTTTAGTGAAACAATCACTAAATCGATTTTTGTGAAATGGAATTTTTGATGTTTTCATGCATTTTCATGTATTTTTTAACCTAGGCCCACATTGAGTGAGGCGTGCAATGTTGCCAGTCAGACTCTCAGCAAAGACCTGGAAAAAGCCCTTTGAGTGGACATTTTGTGGACTGTCACAGTTGCCCCATAAGATTACATTGTAGCCACCGCCGCCATGTCGTGGCTACCGCCGGAGGCAATCCACTGGACTGATTCCAAAGTACTGTTCATTTACCCATCCGCATTTATAAACATGGTTGAAAAATAGCCCTTTATCCAATTACTCATATTTTGTAGTACCTGATTGAGGTCCTCCAGCAGAGAGATCTCCTCCTTCATGAAGAGCTCTTTGCTGGTGTCGGCAGAGTAGTCCTGGGGCCAGAAGGAGCTGACATAAACCCGAGGGGGCTCTGTGACCTTGACTAAAGGTGCCATGCTCCAGAATAGGGCCCCGTAGACCCGCATCAGGTCCTGGGTGGAGAGGCTGTCGGCCTTGTTGAGGATGAGACGGATCTGGGACTCGCGGCCCTTCATCAGCTTGAAAAGCATCTCCAGCTCTCCGCCCACGTCCAGCTTGGTGGGGTCGAACACCAGGAAGATCAGATCAGCGCGATCGATGAACCACTGGCACACCTCGTTGTAAGGGTAACCTGAGGAAGGGGAGGGATCAAATATAAAACCTAGAAAAATATAATTTTCTAATTCTGTAAAATTCCAAAAATGCAGCATGATGGATAAGACACTCAATTATTTTGTATCGGTTCAGACCATAGACTGTATATAAAGATGGACGACATGACTGGTCCCTAAAAGTAAAGCCAAAGTGTCTAAAATGTCCCTGGTGGCTGACTGCTGTATCAGTTAGAAACCCTGCCTCCTCCATGTTAGATGTTGGGACATGGATAAGACAAACAAAAAAAAGTAACCGCCAAATAAACTTTTCGCAAAGATGGTTCCTCTTGTTCTTATCACACTGATGTTTGTTCATGTATTCATGTTTCTGCTAAGTTTGGTTTTAATTACTTATTACATGCTATTCAAACAGGGGAAGCGTCACGATTGACAGCTGAACCGTGTTTATCAGTGGGTCCTCTACACCGCGGTGGGAATTTGATATTTTGGATGCATTTCTGGATAGTGAAAGAGAGTGAAGACTCACTGTATATCTTTATATACAGTCAATGCTTTATGTGTGTCTTTGTCTGTGTTGAATTAATTCAATAGTGGAAAATCACAGTCAGATGATGGTGTCGGCTTGATGCTGATACTGACGTATTGAGTGTAGCACGCTAACAACAGACTCAGCTGATCTTTCACCTCAAGCACCGTCACATAAATGTATGTACAAGACTGTTCTGAGGTCTTCCTGGAGTGAATCATGCTGCCAGAAACCAAAAAGCTATTTTAGAATCTAAAATATTTTATCACAACAATGGAACAAGACAAAGATGAACGAATGAATATTGGCTTCCTGCTGATTTGATGTGAAAACATTTCCATCAGTAACAATAACCTCTTTCCTGCTGCTTTCGGTTCTCAATGATGCCGGGTGTGTCAACGAAGGTGACCCGCTCCAGCAGCTTGTGGGGCATCTCAACACCCACCAGTCGCTCCAGGAAGCCTTGCCCGAACCTCTCCAGGGGCGAGAAGGACCGTGAGCTGTCCGCTGCCATGACGATGCCCTCTACGGACCGAAACTTCTCACCGTGCGTTATGACGGTGTACTCAGAGGTGGTGGGCTCAGCGCCTGGTGGAAGAATAAAGAGGGAACTGTTTCAATATATAAAAATATACATAAGGTAACTTTAAATTCAACTTTTTGAAGGTTTAACTATTAGTTCACATTATGATTAACTATCTCCTACCAGATAAATAAGATATAATTGAATAAGTAGATGTTATTATTTGAAAATTTGTGTCTTCTAAGTGTATGGCACCGCTTTTTCATTGGGAGATATTTGTTATCTTATAGTTTTTTCATTTTTGCTTCTGTCGGGTGTTAGAAGAGTCTTCAAATCCCCCACTTGCTCGCGGTAAATTGACTTCTACAGACTTTCTGCGGACTTTATACTTGGGTCCACGTGGAGAAAGTCTGCAGAAAGTCTGGAGGCTCTCACTCGGACAGTTGCCTTCACACATACAACTTCTCCAGAGAAAATGCGGAGAATCTCCAGAGTTCAGTGCATGTCTAACATGTCTAGCTGTAGTGTACCACACCAGAAGATGTTTTTGTTTCTTGATTTTCTCTTTTCTCTGATAATCACCTTTAAAGTAACTGATTCATGATAATATTGGAAAAGACATCAAAATGTATCTGCCATTTATTTGCAGTTGCCACTCTTGGATACGAAGGCATTTACATTTGTAATTATCGCATAGTAGCTGTGTCGTTTTTTTATGTGAACTGATGATTTTTTAAGTTTCAGTGTGAACCTGTGTAGAGTTCCTGGGAGGTGCCGTGAAGACCCAGCAGGTAGTTGATCATGGAGGACTTGCCGACACTCCAGGGTCCCAAAAACAAAATCATGGGCTTAGAGGGGATCTCACCGTCTGCAGGGATTGTGAGTGTGAGAGAAAGAGAGACAGAACGAGAAGGATTGAGAGAAAAGACATAGAGCAGGAAAAAAATCTACTTTACACAGAAATGGTCATTTTTCAGTATACTATAATGAGTTATAAAAATATCTTGAATCTTTGCATTTGATTTGTCAAAATAGTTCATCATGCATTTTGTTGATTTGATTACTGTTTTATTAATTTATTTTATTTTCTTAAATGATCCAGCCATGGTTATTATTAAGCTGCAGCCACAACTATATGGAAAACAAAGCTAGTTGGACTTATATATGGCACTTACATGTAGCACTTGCTGTTCTGGGTTTGTACCCACATGGTTAAATGCACTTATTGTAAGTCCCTTTGGATAAAAACATCAGCTAATTGATATGTAAAATGATGATAAAGTGTTTGTCATTCTCTGCTCTTGAAGAAGCCTTCACTCAGGAGCCAAAATCTGTCTTTTAACTTGAAAGAAATAACAATCTGACATTTATGGTGATAATTATCAATATCGACTGATAGGAAGTTGTTTTTCTCTATATAATTCATGGCCATATCCCTGGTGCGATTTCTAATAACTGCTGAATACTCTCATATTCCCCTGACACTTCATGAGCTTCTCTCTAGTGCCACCCTCAGGCCAAAAAGTCAATTTAACACACGTGAAACCTCAAAGAATAAAATGCAACTGCCGTGATGTTGCTCAAATTCAAAGTTTTTTAATTTAATGGTAAGGTTAAAAAAAAAAAAGGCTGACGATGACTGTTCGTCTGATTGTGTGTGTGTCCTTCCCCTCTGCACCACAAGGTGTCCCAGAGTCACAGGACACATCCTGCCTCATCCTGCTCCTTAGCATAAATAAAGCTCATCTCTGGCCTCAAGTGCTGGAACAAAGTAGTCGGAAGTCTGGCCAACACAACGTCCCCTTTAATCCTCAGCAGACAGACTGTCTGTGTGTGTGTGTGTGTGTGTGTGTGTGTGTGTGTGTGTGTGTGTGTGTGTGTGTGTGTGTGTGTCTGGTTTGAATAATGTCAGCTCCTGGCTCTTTCTCTACTTTGTGACGACGACATTGGTTCCCCAGCGTTCTGTCTGTAGTGAAAAGTGTGGTGAGCTGATAGAGGCACACAGGTGAGCAGGTCTGATTTGCTGCTTATTATGGTTTTATAAACAACTGTTACTTTTCTGAAAACTGGAGAAGTCAATTATAACAGCAGATTAATTGCAGAGCAGTGTCTGCGCTGTGTGTTTATGGTGTCTGACTCACACACACGACACATGATTTATGCAAGTCACAGGGAGGCGTTGGAAATTAAAATACCTGTTCTGTAATTCAGAGTTTGCATCACAGTATATGAACTGAACCATGGTTAAAGTTATAAATAGACATAAACAGGTCATTACCAAGAGCTGGTTTTCTATTGGATAAATATTGTGCCAGATTACGAAACTGAGAAAAAGGTGGAAACCATTAAAAAATGGCTTGAAATTGAAACAAAATTATGAATCCTTGCATAATGCTTTGAAGGACTGAACAAACCTTTAAACCCCTGCAAAACTAATTTTGTATTTGAGATTTATTTTTGCAGCCTATGTCCTGCAGCTCTGATCTGATCTGAAACTCAGAAACTGACGGTTTGAAGAAAAGTTGGGATCCTAGAGGCAAACCTTTCAAAGCCTTTTTTTCAGTCTATAGAATATGGCATGATATCTATCCCATAGCTTTCTCTCGTTGCAGATGACCCATAAAACCTTGATACACTTGTTTGTGATATTTGCCAATTAAAGCAAACTGCTGTACTGTGAATGCATGTTACCTGTGACTTCATGCTGCCTGAGCTCGTTGTACTTGTAGGCCTGCTCCATTGGCTTGATGGCCGTGTAGTAGATGTTCAGCAGCTTCTTCATGGCAGCTGCAGAGGGAGAGGGGAAATGGGATGTAATAATCGGGATATAATGTGAGAAGTCATTTTGGAAAGGAGGATTATTAATGTCCTTGCTACCATTACTGATTACAACATCTGCTTTGGCAGCATGTGATGAATTGCCCTCGAAAAGTTGATTGAATTAAGCTGAGGTGAATTAAGAGGCTGGCTCTGCTTGGCTGCAGCACGGGATGAGTGTGGTTGAGCAGAGCAGAGAGGCGTCCATGCCGAGCTACACATTTGCACTGATGAATCACCTGCCTGAGGCATGTCTGCACGCTGCACTCACATACAAAGGCCTCAGGACTGAGACATCATGAAGCAATTTTCACAACAGTTTCAGCAGAAAAGCCCCGAAGATTACCTCAAACTTCCATTCGTTCACTTTCAACAACATCTGTTTTTTCTTTTCCGTCCACAAAACATTCCGCCACATTTTGATTTCAGTCCATAACTTCGGGCACTTCCGCAGCCAAAAACATTGGAAATGGTTATTATTACTGAAGGGACAGTTTTTGATCAAGGGGGACGTGTTGGCATGTGTGGGTGCATATATGCTTGTGGTAGAGCTTGTTCTCATTCGCATATAGGGACGGGACTGTCCCATGTCAGTGTTATGAATCTGTCTCTCACCTGAGAACTCGGCTGATGGTTCATTGGTGCCCAGTTTCAGTGTGTCCTCAATGTGGGAGCGGTCCCTCTGCTTCCGGCCCTTTGCCTCATTCGCTTCTTTTCCTGGTCAGAGGATGAGACTGTCAGTCAACTGTCAAGGTCAAAGGTCCTATATCTCATTTATGCTCCCATACAGATGACAGTTTATCTGTGGTTCCTAGATTTAACTGAAAAAACATAGTTAGGTCCTCAGCCAAGTTTTCACTCCGCAACGTATCGTTCAGTGTTCATTCACCACCTCCCGCTCTTCCTCGTTTAGCGTTGAAGTTCATTTTAGTTTCAACTGATGCAGGATCTGATAACGCTATCTGACCAATTTTACAGTCTACCACCTGTGGAAAGGGAAAAACTAAAGAAATCTAGTCCAGAATAGGTTTGTGAGAAAAGAAAAGTGTATTTGTCACCTGGATTCACCAACTGCCATAAATCCAGACTTAGATCCTCTGTGAGAATGTGTAGGGCCGTGCTACTTGAAATTAGCTTTCATCAAGAATAAGATCCAGCACTTTGTTAAAATCCCCAGACAAAATAATTTACCCTTCCTTAGCCCCCAGTGTTTTGTTCAGCCCTTTGATAAAGTCAGGATCTTCTTCACTAGGTGCTTACTGTATATATCACAAAGTACCACCTTCACTCCATTCTTAAAGGCATCTATGCAAATTATCTTCCTTTCTTTGTACTTAAATTCTCCAAGCGGTACAAAACTAAGATTTGGATTGATTTGGATTGATTCTGTCCTGACATGCACTGACTACAGGAAATTAGAAATCTTACAAAGACGGCATTGAAAACTATTTAGCGTACATATTTGGCATCACGCTGACAATGTTACGTGTGGAACGAACCACAGCCTCTTATCCACTAACATTCGCCAACACAACTCATAGCAAGAACTCAGACATGGTTAGGGAATAAGTGACGCCGCATGTAAGTGGCTTCCTCAGCTGTGAGTGACCAGACCACCTGGGCTGAGCACAGGCCCCAACTGTTACATCATGCTGTTGTATCTGTCCGCTCATTTCCTCTGCTATTTCGGTCCACTTATTTCTGTAGCAGAGGTTGTTGCTAATTCCTCTTTAGCTACACACAGTGTCACATTCGGGCTCTTCGGCATGCCTGAGAGGGAAAGAGAAGATGAGCGAGACCTTTGCTGTCATTTTCATGACCCAGTTAAATGAATCCAGTGAAACTATTCACCTTTCCAAACAGGATTTTGTTCTCATAAGACATGCTTTACATACGGTTTATAAGTTATTATTAATGCCTTTACAAAAAGTTTGATGTTTGCATTGCCAGAATGTGAATAGTGCACTTCTCCAGCTTTACATGATTTTTGTTTTGGTTTAAATGGCCTGCAACTCATTTTCAGTCTCCATCTACGTCTATCTGAATTAAAGGACTAGTTTGACATTTTGGGAAAATATTCTTATTTGCTTTCTGGCTGAGACTTTGATGAGAACATTGACACCTTCTTTCATGTCTTTGAAGTTTGAAGCTACAGCCAATAGCCAGCTAGCTTAGCTTATCATAAAGACTGGAAACAGGGGGAAAAGCTGGCCAGGCCTCTGTCCATAGGTAAAAAATGTCCGTCCACCTGGACCTCTTGAAGTCGTTTCATTATCTGCGCCAAGAGGTTATGTTTTCATTGCTATTTGTCTGTTAGCAGGATCACGCAAAAACTACCAATCTGATTGTCTTGAAACTTGATGGAAGGATGTGTTATGGATCAAGGAAGGAAACATCAAACCTTTGGAGCAGATTCAATTAAGGGGCAGATCCAGCTTTTCACTTTCTTTAACATTGTGAGATAGGACATTTATCAAATGTTTTGTTTTCTCAAAAGATCAAGCATGTGTGGAGTGCTGATATCTATGAACAGGCCAAATTTTGGCCGGATGTATCCAATTTAAAAAACATTTTTATAGAATATGGTGATAAAGTGGCCTTGGTACAACAACACAGGTGTAAAAACCAAATGTTGTGGTTTTAAATGTGGCTATGTACTGGACTATTTACTTTACTGGCTCAGAACCCTGTGTAAATGCAGCACATATCATTCTTACACACTACTAAGGAGTGAAAGGATGCATGGTATAGCTAATGAATGTGAAGATGGGTAAATATAATTTATCTTTGTTTAACTCAATTTACTGAAGAATCAAAAGTATTAAAACACCATTTTGTAAAATTGATTGATTGATTTATATTTATTTTATTTACATAATTATTTTCCAAGATGATGATTTTTGTTAATTATTATTATTATTATTATTATTATTATTATTATTATTATAACTATTATTAGTAGTATACGATTTTTAGTATATGAAAGTCCCTTCTTATGCTCTCCGCCAAATCATCATTATCATTGTTAGAGTTATTATCATCACACACTCTGCTTCGTCATTTCTTGTCTTACAAAGTGAAATAAGAAATAGACTCAGCCATCATCTGTTATAGCAGGGGTCAACACCCAGACACCAGATCACTTCATTAATTACAAGAGGTACGACAGGATGGGGCCATCTTTACTTTAACAGGATCCCTCCTATAACCTGAGTTGAGACTGAAGACAACAAGACATTGGCTTGAGGTGTCGGTGAAAAGAGTTTTGGTATTATATTATTATGTACCTTTGGTATGAGGCCCCTTTGAAGTGACTCTCTCCTCCTCAACAACAACATCAGCAGCAGGTGCCTCTTCCACAACAGGAGCCTCCTCCTCTGTGGATTCCACTGGGACATCCACCACAGCTACTTCCTCAACAGGTTCTGGTGCAACCTCCTCCAGGACAGGCTCTGGCTTTACTTCAGGAATCACCTCTGGTTCTGGTTCAGACGCTGAAACCACCTCGATCTCAGGCTCTGAAGTTACTCCAGGTTCAGCCTCAGGTTCTGCTGCGGTTTCTGGTTCCGTTTCCTCAGGTACAGAATCTGCTGCGACAACCTCCTCTGGTTCTGCTTGGGGTTCAGCTTCGGCCTCTGCGACCTCCTCGACTGCATCCCCAGCAACTGCTTCCTCCTCCACGGCTTCAACCACAGTTTCCACTCCTTTCTCCTCCTCCTCCTCCTCAGCTGCTGCCTCTGTGTCCTCCTGAGCAGCTTCCTCCTCTTCTTTTGCAACTTCTTCTTGAGGTTCTGTCACTTCCTTGTCCTCATGAGACAATTCATCCTCTGCTTCATCCTCTCCTTCCATTGTTTTCTCCTCCTCTTCTTCAGATGACGCAGCCTCGGCTTCCTTCTCCTGCTCCACACTTTGATCCTCCGATGACTCAGCCTCCTCAGGCTCTTCCTCAGCTGCTTCCTTTGACATCACCTCTTCTTGTTCCTCTTCTACCCTTTCCTGAAGAGGTGCCTCTTCCTTCTCATCTTCTGCATCACTTGCCACCTCCTCAGTGGAAGCTGCTTCCTCCTCTTCCTCCTCCTCTTCATGCTCTGGAGTGGAGGTTGGCTCCTCTTCTTTGGTGCCTAAAACCGGCGATGGTGAGCAGGGCTGACACAAGGCCCTCTCTGGGGCCGGAGTGTCATTGGAGGAGCTCTGGCTAGAGTGCTCCTCCGTTGTGTCACGGCCACAGGAGAAGAGGTCTCCCTCTGGCTTCTGGAGCTGCAGATGCACCAGAGACTCCTCATCATGGATGGAGGCTCCTGTCAGGAGATCTGTGAGGGTGACAGAAGAAAGACGATGTGATTTCACAGACATGTGTTACAGTTCAGCTTAAGCTTTGACTCCCAGACAGTAGACCACCTATACTCCACATATATTAACCACTATGCTTCAGATACAGGCTATTTAATCAACACTGAGTTGTGGGATGTGATTAATAATTAAAGACTTTCATCCAGTGGTCCAACCCTCGTCACTATGTGAAGGAAAAACAGCCATTGATATAGAACATTGATTTACTGTATAGGCCAATTAACTAAACTAAGTATTGGTCTTATTGGGCTTTTAGTTTGATTTAAACGTATGTTTTCATTGACATTAAGTTTCATCAAGTGCACAACTAAAGACGGTTTAATTTCTTTTTTTCAGGTCACTAAAAAACAGAGAACATTTACAAGCTGCTCAATCACACAGTCCAGATCAGATGCAAGTAAACAGACATCAACTCTGCTCAGCATCATACTGTACATCACAGTCACTATGGCTTCAAAGCAATCATATCTAAAACAGGGGACTCCCTCTCTGTAGCACCATATGCATACATGTACATTAGAAACTCTACACAACCACAGTGCACAAGGAGCACAAGGCCACAACCTCTATTTAATTATAACTGCATGTGAGCGGTTACGACAGAGAAACGCATAGGGGCACACAGTGTGATATCAGGCAGCTAGATGTAAGTCTACAGTTCAAGTTACAAGACAGGGTCAGAGAGCAGGATAAAGGCTGATAGCTGGAGGCAGCTGGTACGGGTTTTACACGTTCGTAAGGCTTCTGGACGAGTGCCCATCAAGAGCAAACTAATGCTAAGGAAGAAGCTAGCATGTGTGATGACAGTTTCAGATCGTCTTACACTGTTAAACTCTGAGTTCTGTTTTTGGTCTACACCAACTCCTAAAGAGAAATATTCTCCACTACGTTTGCTGGAAAGTCGCGAACATTGTCTGTTTGTTTCTGAGCAGCGAGGCAGTATATTTGTGGAGCTTATTCACACAGATTCAATCATGATGAGTTGGTGAATAAACCAGGTGATTGTGGCTTAATTTTCTACAATAAAACAAACAGGTACAAATCGGCATCTAGATCCTCCCAAAATGTAGAAATCAATATACAGCTCTGAATCAAACATATTTCAAGGTAATCAAATCATCTTACTTAATCAAACAACGTCAACATATTGAAATGAACTATGTACATAACACACCCTGCAACTGAACGGAGAACAGTCTCCAACAAAGGTGTGGGTAACTGTGAATGTGTGTGAGGCAGCAGACACAGGTGCTCACCTGCTCAGGTAAGTGCTTGTGACAGCAGTCATGTGACCTCCACTTCCAACATGCTCAATTTTCAACAGCTAAATTGTTCGACTTGCATATAATTAAACTAAGGCTGTGTCTCAATCCCTAATCTCTATATAGTCCACGATATAGGGGATTTTCCATTTTGTAGTGATGTCCATATGTTCGGTGAGAATTTGTAAACCCTGTAGAGTGCACTCATTGTTTCCAACAATGCATCGTGAGAAGTAGTGTACAACCGATGGTCACTAACTGAGCAACATCTACCATCATGCATTGTGCTCCTGGAGAGACAAGATGAGAGACGGCAGCAGGAACAGCTCGTTGTGTCGTACAAATGTTAATACGAGCAGAGCAGCACAAACACTTCTATGTAGAGGACTACATAGTCCTCTACATAGAAGTCACTATATAGTGAAGTAGGGGTTAATGAATGACTGTGATTTTGGACACAGCCTGAGAAAAGTTGCTTCAACAATAGGAGTTCAACCAATCAACCAATCAACCTGTAGTCCTGACTCTTAAAGGGCCGCACACACCCTCACAGACGTTTGCAACTACTCTGGCTGACTTGAGCCACACTGTCAAAATGAGACTTGTACCATCAGCTGCAGATTCATCTTTCAGGTGCACTGCTTTCTGTGTATCTATGATGAAGTTAATTAAGTTGTTTTAGAAGAAATCCCTCTATCGTGATAACCTGGCAGACATCTTAATTATACAGATGTGATTACTTTAGCAAAGTGAAACCAAACCGCAGTAACCTACTGTCTGTATTAAATGTGGGTGTAAAAGTACCAGTGTAAAGCCTTGAAGATGAGCCCACAAAACTGAAATCAGGGTTAGGGTCATCTCAGTTGGGATATTTCTACTTAATCAGTTGTCTTAAATGACGCAAGCAGGACCCCATGTACTCTCCTGTTCTTGCACAATCTTCAATGATGGCTTCTTCCCACATAGCAAAATAGTTTTGGCCCAAATTTGGCCCACACTGTCATCAGGCCCTCATACTGTGTCGAATCATGGCACTTGGGTGGTCCGCTCCTGTTTGCCAGATCTGGGCCACAAGTGAGCCATAGCAATTACCGCATGTCAATCAAAGGAGCCAAAGGTGGCCCAAATTTGTTGTGTGCTGTTTGGGCCATATTTACAATTTACTACATGGGCCACATTAGGTTTACATCCATGTAGTCCGGGCCACAAGAAGGACACAAGTGCTGCATCATTGCATTGCTTGTCACCTCTAGCATCTGGAAGCTTTGATGCCTCCTAACGGGATTGTCAGCATAGGTGACCAGGACATCAACCTGATTTTTCTCATAGCACTTTCTTTGAAGACTATGTGAAACTGTTTGGTTCTATAATGTTTTCTGCACTGTGATCTTGGCTTAGTTTTACCAAGAGTCACAATCAATATAGTCTTACTTCAGGTCTGAGCAAAGTTAAGAATGTGGCCATGGCAGTCAAACTGTACAGCTGGAACAAACAGATCTCCAGTGTTCATCTTGGCCATCACTGATCACAGTGAAAACATTTTCTAACAGGCGGAAGAGTTTATGCCTCAATTCAAAATCCTAAGAGAGAATGATGTCCAACACAGGTCGCCTGAGGCAGAAACTGAAGATCCACAGATCTGCTGATCGTCTTTGGAATTTCAACAGCTTCAGTGAGTGGATGCAAGGAAGCTACTGCAGATGATTAAGAGACATCGTACATTCGCTCGCTGTAACTGCCAGGGGTCGAGGTATGAGCCAGACCTGTCCAGCTCTCTGGTATTCAGCGTGGCCCGGGGGGCTCGTAAAACGTGTCTTGGCCAGACTTAACTGTACCGTAGGTGTCGCTAAACGAGTGAAACAAAATGACCTGGGCATTAGTAAAGGGGGAACCTGAGAAGGGCGGTTGGATGCTGATCTGATTGAGCCATTAGGGCGAGTTGGAATCTGTCCAGAGACAACGTCTGTGTTGTAACAGGAAGATCAGGCCGGTGGCCAAGATCCTGAAGTGAGTTGGTGAGGATGAGTTAAGTGACACTCCATAACAAGGTCAGTCCCTAATGACTGTTTACTAGTTTGTTTCTCTTTTATCTGATGAGATAAATGAACCATTTATTGCCTGGTTTGTGTAGGAAGCAGCCACACAGTCATTAGACGTCATTAATTAGAGACGAACCCTCCCTCTTTCTCACTGCTGAAAGAGCGCACAGTGTTTGATTTAGAACACTTGCTTTTCCCATGATGGCTTTTGCCATCTTACCAGCTAAATTTAGTTTACCGACTTCTCCCCCCACGCTGCATGCCTTGAGCTATAGTTATGAAGACAAACTAGAGATATCAGTTTCTGCAGGGCGAGGATCTGGGGACGGCCAAATTGAATTAAAGTTAACAAAATTAGGAAGACGGAAAAAGATGTGGCAGCAGGGGAGGAAAACATGAGAGACACAACACATGTGAAAAAAAGGCTGTGGAATTTCTGAGAGATTCTGTCCGGTTTGGGGAGAAGCTAAAACAATCAATTCTAATAAGATACAATTTGGAAAACCACATTTGCAGTTTCTCAGGTAGGTTCTGTTTTTATCAGTGATTCCAGAACATTCCACATCTTTTTCCCCCTTTTTGAAGCATTATCAATGTATTTTTGGTTAGTGGTTGTATCTAATCTAGTGTGCTCATTACAAGAGGATTTGTTTCTGCAGTGTGAATATCTTTTCACTATTGAGGTATAGAGTAATGTGCCTTTGTGGTGGTTCCTCTCTCCAGGCCCCTGCTGCTGCTGCTGCTGCTGCAGTGAAGCCTGGGTAGCGCGCAGCGTCGTGGGGACTGAGTGGGACAGAGTGGGGACAGAGTGGGACAGATTGGGACAGGTGCCTGCGGTGCTGGATGGTGCCTCTTTGAGACAGAAATAGTCCCACAATGAGTCAGTGGGTGAAAAGAAGGGGAGATAATTCCACTCCTATTTTCAGAGAGTGTGACGCTCCTCTCCTCCCTGTGATTGTCATGAGGCCGGCCTGCTGCTGCACATTCCTGTAACGGTGCCGCCGAGCGTGACGCAGGATCTTTTCAAAGACCAAGAACAGTAAAATGCATCAGCACCAGGGGTGATGACATGCAACCTGCTCAGCGTGTAACTACAGACCGAATGAATGAGGAGTTGATTTGCTCGCACACATGCACATTTTTTGTGAGTAATCAGGAATGCAAACAGCAGTGGTTTTACATTTCTGGTTCATTTATGGGGGGAAAAAAGGAACTGCACCCATCATAGCACCTGTTGTTATTAATTATGGCTCTGACCCAAGCACGGTGAGCTGCTTTCTGATTTCTTAGTCCACACAACCTGCTGGAGTTCTGCTGACTGCACTGTGAGCTTATGCAAGCTTATGTTTTCACCTGCGACTCTTTGTTACTTAGCAGGATTGCACAACATCCACAGGACTGATTGTTATGAAACTTGGTGGCAGAACGTGGTTTGGGTCAGGAGAGAACTCATTAAATTTGGGTCCTGATCTGGATCAAGGGGTGGATCCAGGAATCTTTTTTCACTGTCTTTAACGTTAAGGATTTTGGCACTTTCATTGATTTCTTAGGTGGACAGATATTTATTTATTTGTGATCCAAATAAAAATATAGAGAATTTAAATGTGATTTGAAACAGGGACTGTTGTGCCTTGGTGGTGGTTTGCGCTCTACTGAGTGACATGCAGATTTTTATAAAATCTCACTCTTTCTGGCACACAAATCTTACTGGGGCGGCTGCTGTCCCTTGAGGTTTGTCACTATTTAAATTTATTCCCCCTTACGTCGACTTTGAAGAACACTTGATCCTCTAGTTAAGTAGCTTTTAACAGCCCAACAGTTGGGCTACTGAACCCCAGTCCTACGTGCCCTCTGCTGTGCGGCTCTCAGGCCTGTTTTAGCCGGGACATCCCCTGTGCTCGGAGCCGACTGACGGCAATGAGAGATTAGCAGCTCTGCAGACAGAGCAGAGTGGAAGTGATGAAGCTCTACTGAGACATTCAAGGCAGCGAAGGCTTAAGCTGACTCAAGGCAGTGTACTTGTACTCCTGTATGCCTTTATGATTGTGTTATAGTTTCAAGCATGTGAGTGAATCTTTGTGCATGTGTATATATACATGATAAACACGTGTGTGCATTCCTGGAAGTCTTAAAGAGACGTGTATCAGTGCACAGTATCTAATGACGACCGGTGCGAGACACCTGACTATGGCAACTTGCTGGGACCAAAATGAGCCAGTGCCAAGGGCAGACAAGGGTGTTCTCTGCTTCAGCTTTAACCAAAGATCACATGACAGTTTCCTGAAACTTTTGGAAACCTCCAATGAGCGTGGCAATGGCTGTAATTTCAGATTTGCTCAGTTCAAACAATAATTTATTTGTTTAACAGGGAACGAAAGGTTCTGTGAAATGCCAAAAATCCTCCTCACTGGCAGAGTGGAGTTGCATGCAGGCGTAAAACAGCTGTGAAAGGACAGTGAAAGAGATGCAGTGGGGGGGGGGAAATGAAGCCATTTCTGCCAGCTTCAGCTTTTTGGCTGCAGCACAGAGTGTGAGACCAGAAGTGAGTCCAAGCCCACTCTGTCAGTGCTGTCGCTGTGTTTCTCTCCAGGGCACAGAGACTGAGCAGCCGACAGGACAGTTTCCATCAGCTGGTGTCACACCTCAGCTCTGACATTTCCTCGTGGACAAGCACAAAGCTCTGCAATGCACCACGCAGTAACATATAGCAGTGGTTCTCAATCCTTTGCACCTTAAGGACCCCTTAACTGACACAAATGAGATCACCGACCCCCTTTTCACAATATATTTGCTTTTGGATTCTTTTATAACAGGTTTTGTACCAGAAAATACTCATACATTCCATCTGTGCTACTTATGGATGAAATTATAGTCAAAATAAATGATTCCCCTGGGATCCCTTAAGGACCCTTGGCAGAGAACCCCTAACACACATCATACACAGTACACTACACTGTGGTGTGTGTGAAGCAAAAATAATTGAGTATGATCAACCCATAGGTAATAAATTGAACAAATTCATTTACAGATGTATCTTTTAGCTGTTCCATCATTAATGACTCGCAAATCCCGGTCACTCCAGGTCCCCACAAGGTACACAAAGCTCCAATAGGTTCAATGACACTCCAAATTCATTCATCAGCCATCCAAATGCAGTGGATCAGCATTTCACTCTCACACACCTGTTGAAATAACTCCCTCAGTGCATCTAACAGAGCCACATATTATTATTTCACCCACATTGTCCTCCACCATACCTGCAGCAGACAGGGCCAGCAGAGACAGCAAGCAGCACGCAGACACCAGAGCCTTCATTTTGACTGGCAGGGGCCGTCCCCTCGTCCACCGCCGTTATATATACCTCCGGCTGAAGGTCAGAGGGCATGCCAGTGGAGGTGGGGCGCAGCAACTGCACCCGCATCGGACATTGTGTGTCACAGCAGCTGCCCGGTCCAATCAGGAATGTTGAGCGCAGAGAGAAACAGGGAGAGCCTGGTGGGATCTGTTATAGTGTTGTGGTTTTAACATTCATTGTAAATGAGAAATGATATTTAGTGAGAGTTTGCATTTGTTTTGATGAACTTATCTGTACAACATTTACACATTAATTCATTAGTAACTTCACCCACTTTCATAGCATATTCAAATCTTGGTGGATAAAGACATTTCCCACACACAAAGATATTTAATCACTTGAGATCAACATGAGGCCTCAGTTACCTGCGTCTTTTGCCTCTGCCAAGGAGGTTTCTCCTGTCTGTTTGCTTATCAGCAGGATTACGCAGATACTACTGAACAAATTTCGACAAAGTTTCAATTTTGGCGCAGATCCACACAAAGGGGCAGAAACTGACATGATGACTTTTTGATATTTGCCAGGGAAAAAATTCTTGAATCCTGATTTTTTAAAATCCAGCTTCTTTAGGGGACTGATATCGGAGTGTGTGCCACTGTTGGGCCTTGGCGGAGTTGTCCATTGTAGTTTATTCCGCTAAGGAGGTTATGTTTTTGTTTGTTTGATTGTTACCAAGTTCACATAAAAACTACTCAAGACATTAATTTGAATCAAGGATTTAAAAAAAAAAAAACCCACTGATTTCTGAGAAATTATGGATCTTTATGAAAAAGCTCTTACATGTTTAGTGGGCTAATATTTACAAATATGTGCAATTTGGTGCAGATCAAAATAAAAAATCCAGATCTAGTGGATTTAAATTTTGTTCTGTAAGTGGACGGTTGGGCTTTGGTGGAGTTGTGCGCTCTTCTGAAACAACCAAATTTCCCTTAGGTGCTGCTCAATATCACCACCTGGTGGACAGAAAAGGTCACACGTATAATTGAAGAACTCCAGTAATCAGAAGAGGTGTAATAAAAAAAGTACAAATTTTATTTTTTTTTCATCTTTACAAAGGTCTGTTTACCCAAGTTTTTTTTTTATAAACAAAATATAACAGCTTCTCATCGACCTGGACTGATGGAAAAAAATAAAACAAAACAGAAATCACAAATAAATGTATAAAAAATAGCTCGTCACCGAAAAATGGAAAACGGGACCAATACAAACGAATGAAAAAGTCAGAAAAGCAGAACACAATAGACAGATGTGAAATTGCGTCACAGCGAAGGGCTTACGAAAAATAAATGGCAAAAAAAACGACCTTCCTCATCATTGATTCAGGCAGTACAGAACAGCAAGTGCTTCATATCAAATATCGCAAAGTTCCACCAAACGACAGCAGTGCTGCAACACAAAGTACAAGTGTTTTTCTGACCAACAACAAACCTCAGCTACTCTCCGGCTGTGGTTTAACTTCTGTCTGCAGAACAACAAGCGCTTTAACAAAATGAGCCCCTCCCTCCTGGTTTGGCATGAAAGACACTAATCTAACCAGACATAGAAACTGATGTCAGCGACTGAAGCGTCCACACAAGACAGTTTCACACTGAACGCATCAGTCATGTGATTATAGAAAAAAATAATATGGAAAACCCATAAAAAAAATAAACAAAAAATGTCAAAACAAAATCCCACTTTAGACAAGAGGAAACAGCAATTAGTAACATGCATTCAATTGGCAACAGAAGACGTAAAGAGATCAAAAGACAAGATATAAATCCAAAGAAAAGGAATGTTTACAGCATCAAGTCGGCGAATCAAATCGAGTGTGACAGGAGAGACGCCCGGAGCAGGGATTTCCAGTCAGATTCCCGGGAGAAATACAAACGACGAAACATGAGGTGGACAGACTCGGTGCGATTTACAGAGAGATGGGGTTTGTAGGGGAAAATCTGCAGTTCAGTCCTTTAGGTTTATATTTCCGTCTCAATGATGGAGGAGCGCTTTTTTGGGGCATTTAATGCACTGAAAACATACATCGACCTATCATCACCGTGCTTAGTTAATAACTAATAACTTCAGCTGCTGAATCCTTGTTTGACAGTTTTCTTTTGTTAAGTGATGCTTTTGGGATGGAGTTCAGAAAGAAGTTAACCTATTATGTTCAACATAGAATGTGCTGCCATTTTTCTATCCACCCTGATCCCCTGCTTTAATTCCATAATATGGAAACAACAAATTCAGGAAACATGATTAAGTGTGAAGTTACGTAATAGTTCTGGCCTTGGGTTCACTGCTCGTCTGTGGAGCACCAGGTTGACAAATCCCCTTTGCACGAAGAGACGCCTACATTCTTTGATACAAGCATATCAAGTTTCATACATGTACTGTAGGTGTAATGTACACACCTACCAACGGTGCATAGATAACTTCACCTCGTGTATAAATGGCACCGACAAATGGACTGAAGATAGGTTTGCATAAATAGCAAAAAACTCTAGTGCATAGTCACTAAAATCTACAAACCAAGAGCAGAAGATAAGACTGAAGTCTGGAGGGAACACTGGAAGCCTTCATGCTTCGTTCGCATGTCAATCCTCAAAATCTGCTTTTCAGATTTTCAACATCAGCCGAACTTTACATTTTCTCAAAACTGTATTCAGTGGGACTGTATGAAATTGATTAAAAATCAACGCCAGTCGGTTACAAAATGCTGGTAAATGTTTTCAAGTCACAAACCAAAATTTGGTTCTTTTTTTTTTTTTTTAAGTCAGGGGAGCTACAACCACCATCACCAGCTAATACCAGATGAATGGGCCGACTGTGGTTGAAACCGTTCTTAATTCATGTGAAGGCCTCCAAACCTCCAATTTTAAAGTTGTTAATCTCGTTATAACAAAACGTTCACCTTAAACATTCAGTAACAATGACAAGGAAAAAAGTTAACAAACACGTGGACAACATTATAACCAAAAGATGATTCATGTATATTGTTCAAAAGCTTATTTTGTAAGGGCTTTTTTTTCTTCAAGTAAATCTGATGGAATTTCTTTCCATGTTTCCTCAATTTAACTTTGTGATTAAGTGTGTTTTTTCCCAAAAGTTTAAATTTTGAAATGCCCTCTGTTGTTTGTCGGGTTTGAAAGGACATAAAAGGGGAATAAAGACAAACAAGGTCAAGACAGGGGAAGAAATAACTGCCACTTCACATCCCTTTACAGAATCAAGAGCTGCTTGCTTATTGTGTCGTTACATTCAACTCTCCGTTACACTAAACCCATTAACATGTAGCACAAATAATACTGTCAGCGTGCCAGAGACGACGGGTAACTGATGCTGTGACGGTAGCACACACCAACACAAAAAAGAAGGGCAGACGGATGAATGATAGCTGTTTACGAGCGGAGACCCTAACGTTTTCAAGTAGCGACAGACCGGCTCAGACACTAAAAACAGCCTCGAGAAATCCCACGGGGCCTCCTGCGCACGCTGACCATCCTATGTTTTCAATCTTCAGAGATTTTACAGTACAAGACTGACACTGAGCTTAACCACTGGATGTAGGAGTTTGGATAATGCCAAAGACAAATTCTCTTTTTAAAAAGTAGTCAAGCTCCTGGAGGGAATTTTACAGTGAGTAGGCATTTTAAGTGTTTGTGAGAGAGAGAGAGAGAGAGTGTGTGTCTGTTTGGGGGGGTGGGTCAGTTCATTGAGCAGTCCTCTCCCTCCGTGTCGGTGTCTGTGTCTGAGCAGGCGGTGTCCATGGCCGCGTGGGCGGGGCTAACGATGACGGCTCTTCTCTGGTCCTCCTCAGCGCTGGCTCTCCTCTCCTGAGTGCGTTCAATGTGCTGGATGGCCTGAGAGGAGAGACGATGGAAAACACTGATGGATGCGGAAAAGTTTCACTCCACTCAGAGACAGATCTTAGGTGAAAACAAATATTTTGAGTATTAAATAATAAAATCTAGAATGGTCCTACAAATGCCAGGATTAAAACAGTCCCCTTACATTCAATGTTCACCAAATTTCACACAGTCATTGAAATCAGTCCCATAAATGTACCTGATTTCCCCCCCAACAAAATCCATACATTTTTGTCTGGGAAAACTGTGAAAGTGTTGAATAACAACTTTTGTTTCAATGTTAACTGAAGGGGGAAAAAAATCCTGAATCCACCCCCTGATTTGAATCTACACCAAAATTTAATGGGTTCTTCCTTGACCCATATCACCTCCTTCCACGGAGGTTTGTGGTAATCAGTTCATTTGTTGTGTGTAATCTTCCTTACAAACTAGCACCCAATCAGACAAGAGTAGAAGAAAAACAATACCCTTTAAAACGTCCCCATAGAGTACAACAAACATGTACCTGCACAATGGTGTCCAGGTTCTGTCTGGACGTGGAGACAGTGCTGGTGTGGGCAGACGGGCTCATGGTCACCACGGTGACGTGATGGTGGGGGTGCTGGGTTAGTGTCGGAGCTGGGACGATGACTGTGGCGTGATGGGTTGGGGCAGGGTGAGTGGGAGGAGCCAGCACCTGGAGGACAGACAAGATATGAATGAGTTAAAATAAGAATGCAATTTTCTTTGTGTCTTTTCTGTGTGTGGGTGTTTACGGCTCTCACCTGCGGACTGTGTGTTTGCCGGTCGGCAGCGTGGATCTGCTGCAGCCGTAACAGCGTCTGGCTCTGGATGAGCGCCTGCTCCTCCTCCACCTGCTGGGTGATCACCTTCAGACGCTCTGGGTGCAGCTGGGTGTCCAGAGAGCGCACCTGTGCACACACAAAATACACAGGTATGTTTATTATATCAAACCACTTAAGACCAACTCACACATATACAAGGCCTTTAAATTACTGAGCAAATATACATAAAAACCTAGCAAATATAACAATTGATTTAAGTTCTAGCACAATCATCTTGAGCACTGGTGTTACATATTAGGAAATAAAAAGATTAACGTTTGTTTTTCGTCTTAAAATAATAAGATCAACAATCATGTTTACACACTTGGCTTTTCACTGCCATTAATGTTTTACGGACAGGTTTGATTTGCCTAATTTTTTTTCTCCTCTGCCAAATGCATCCAGAGAGTTGTTTGGGATCAAGGATTTTCATCTGTTTAATATGTGGTCTCAGTGCTGGTAGTGCATATAACTGGACCACTGACAACCAGAAATAGACTTGGAAGCGTTCAAGATAATTTCCCAGCTCCTTGATCAGAGGATGACATTCTCTTTGTTCCCTACGGCTTATCAGGATTGGATGGACCTAATCCTCCTCACTGCTCGACTCCATTTCAGAACTGCGAACTTTTGGAACAAAGAGAATAATGTTCGCATTCTTGTGAATAACTTAAAAAGTGCAATGCTCAAATTTTTGGAATCCCCCTTTAAAAAAGTCCTGTGTTGTGAAAATTCGCAAAAGCTTTGACAATGAAGTCACTACGGTCATTTCTCAACCCCTCACACAATAAGATAGACAAGCATTCAGTTCAGATCTAAGTGTTAAAAAAATGGGACCTTCATTGTATGATAAACACACACGTAGTGAAATGTTCCCTACTTATTTAAGACTCATGAGAATTATCTCACTCCTGCATCTTACCTTCTGTTTACATTCCTCTTTCACTGCCCGTTAAAGTTTCTGTTTGTCTTTACCAACTATTGAGTCGCCTCCGTGGTAACCTGCTGTTCAGGTAGATCCAGGATGTGAGCTGGGTGCCAGGCATTGGCTGGTGGTGACAGGTAAATCTGTCACCAGCAGCAGCTCCCACCATGTTAAAGTGGACGGGTGATCACGTAAGGTAAAAATGGCTGCTATATCTGAAATCTGGTTTGTATATGTTGGCATCTAATATCCAGTGAGACATCTAGATTAGATAAGTTTGTGACCTAAAGATGTGGACTTAA
Source organism: Hippoglossus stenolepis (assembly GCF_022539355.2). NCBI lineage: Eukaryota > Metazoa > Chordata > Actinopteri > Pleuronectiformes > Pleuronectidae > Hippoglossus > Hippoglossus stenolepis. The sequence continues at coordinate 10,636,912 of NC_061484.1, read as the reverse complement.
TTTTCATCTGCGTTTCCTCCTCTTTCTATGTTCACCTATTATGTTTTATTTCTAGTTGAACTGAAGCTTGAGCAATTGTCTGTTTTGAAATGTAAACATTAAATTTGGAATAGAAGCAGTGTTCAGTAGGTGAGGATGGGTTATGGTTGTCTTAGGTCATGATCCTCATCGTGTGGCCTTCAGCTTCAATTGACAATAGACACAGAAACAAAGCATCACAGACCATAAGCACGGATCAGATCGAGAAGTTAGTCTCAGAATCAAAAACGTACCGTCTTTGTTAAATCTACTTCTTCCTTCACTACTGAAATAAATGCTGAGAACCTTTTGAGAGCAATTTAGCCATTTATGAGTCATAAAGTCTCACCTGCTCCTCCAGCTGCATACGAGCCGAGCGCTCCTTGTCCAGTTGCTGTCGCAGCTCTAACATTTCCCTCCTCAGCTCCTCCACCTTCTCCTCCTCCAGAGTGTCTGGAGAGCCGATCCCTTCATCCTTCTCCTCCGCTCGCCTCCTCTTTGGTGACGAACCGCTGAACTCCTGAAAGGACACCGAGACAATGTAGAGTTCAATTTAAAAGAGTCAATGTGCATATTTCAAACTATTGGCCACAACATAAATACTTTTGAAAGAGAGCTTTGATTGACAATGCTGAGATGCATTATGAAAAAGCAAATCAGAAGCTAAAAAACAACAAAGTTAAGTCTCTGCAGTTTTACTGTATCATGCATGTGAACAAGGTCAAACCTGCCAGTGGATGGGAAAAGTTGTTAGTGGTAATGTACGGTATATATGATCAGTCTAGAATGGGATAAAGCAACCTGGTTTTATCCACATGGAGACACAAAGGTGGGAAAAAAGGCACCGGCTATTACCTGGATGAAGCGTTTGAGCTGGTTGTTCTGTGCCAGGAGCTGTGTCTTCTCCTGCTCCAAAGCGAAGATGTAGTCCGATGTTTGCTGCAGGATGGCCGCCTGGCAGGGATGAAAAGAGCAGCACAAGGACATTTAACTTTAAAGACTCTAAAGACAAAACTGTTGCTGAAGCAGAGAGGAGACTCCAATCAAGACCAATGACCCCTGTGCCCCAGCTTTTAAAGATTCATCATCCTGAGCTATGATCTACACCGTCAAAAGGTCAAGTGTTGGCACCTTGCTGAGTTTCTCCCCGTCTGTGTGGGGCAGGAGTGTTTTGAGGGACTGGAAGCCGGCATTGATGCTCTGCATTCGCCGGCGTTCGTTGCTGTTGGCGATCTCGCGGCGGATTCGTCTCTCCTGGTCCTGGGCCGTCTCCGGACTGAGCGGGATGTTGGCCAGGCTGAGGTCAGAAAGAGAAACATGATCACTATTCTGTCCATGCAAGAGTTGTTCCCAGTGAGGCTGTATAAGCTCCTTGTTTGCATAATCTTGTTATAAATAAAATATGGAAATATCCTAAAAATTTGCATGAGGTAGTGCATCAAAAAGAAGGAACTAAATGTTGTTTTTAGTTTTGATCAGACTGCTTTTTACATTTATTTTATTTTATTTACTAGATTGTTTGGTAATAAAAGAATAGTTTGTCCACAAAAAAATTGGCATACGGTGACATTATCAACTGTCGACTGTCCAAAACCGCAAAACATTCAGTCTACTATAATGTACGATCAAGATAAGCAATCATTTCTTCAACTAGAGAACCAGAAACCATCAAATGTTTGTTTATTTTCCAAAATAGCTGGAAATTATTGGATTCCAATTAACTAAACTGAAATATTTTCAAATAGGTAGTTTAAAATGTGTTTAAATTAACTAATTGTTGCAGCCCTACAGATAAAAGCAGAGACAAATCCTGGATTAATAAATCTGATGCTCTGCGACAATAAAGCTCATGATCACCTGCAATCTCTGACACTCAGAACCTTTAACCTGGGGCTTTACCGGACCTCCCTCCTGAACTCTCTACATTCCTCAGGCGAGCTGCATGGAGGTCTTCTGAGTTTGACTGAACTCTGTGCCCTCTCACTCAACTCCACCCCACGAGGGTGGATGTTATGGGGGCAATACCATCTCTTAACATATTTACTCAGGCTGGGAAATAGGTGAACCATTAAGGCAAAAAGACGGTCACCGGACCAAGAAGACAACAAACCTGAAGAACCAGATCTGGGATGTTTAGAACATTGACAAAGGTCTGACAGAGGGCACAGCTCTAGCTTGCTTCAACAAAAAGATCAGTGTGTGTATGTGTGAGGGGGGGGGGGGTCTCTGAGCTAAATTTAAAGAGTCTGACTTGATTTAAAGCTGTGTGTTTACAAGTGAGCGAGTGTTTACAAGTAACTAAAAGCACAGACAGCGGTCGAGACAATGTCAAAAGCTCTAAGTTCCTCAAATGGAGTAATTGTGTACTTGTATCTTATGTGGAAAGTCCCTCAATATACACATCTGCTGGTTAAACCCCTCATGGTGGCTGCAACATTTAAAATGTTATATTGGGACTAAATTAACCAACCATGAAAGATGATTTATTGAACACGTGCTCACTTCATGAGGATGTTTAAAACAATGGTTCAGATCTACTTGATAAGGCGGAGGACTTTGACTTGAAATGGGGGCTGTGCCACCCATACAAATAACCATAAATGAAATTGTATCAAATAATATTTATTATTGATAATATTAATAATAAACTATCTGCTTGTATGACCGTGAACTGGCTCTTACATACACGTGAGCATATTGATGTTTTATTCATGTTTTTGTCTTTTACCTGGTTCTGAGTGTTTTTCTCTTTTCTCCTTCAAGTCAATTCGTTCTACTTCTTGACACTAAACATTTGTGAAGATTGTTGTTTATTGTTGTTGATAAATAAACAAGCCATTAATAAAAAAAACTGATTCCGATCGATCAGCTAGAAAACAGCCACATGTGTGAGCGTGTCTGGTTTCCTGCAGGGGAACAAATCCGCTGTTGACAGCTGGAGCCGCCAGGAGCTGCGGACCTCCACCATGGCCGGAGGAGGGCGCACCTGGACGGCAGCAGCGGGGAAATGTGACTCCGCTACAGCCGCAGGCCCCCTGGCATCATGGAGAACAATGCTTTCCTCCTGCTAACCGAGCTAGCACGTCGTCGTTAGCCTGCTGCTAACAGACACACACACGCACACACACGCCCGCCTGCTGATAACAGTATGTGTGTCAGTGAAACGAGCGGGTTCAAGTGAGGGAAAATAAGTCGGTGTGTACATCCACGGTGCAGCAGGAAAACACTGGCAGCCAAGTAGCTAGCCAGGCTAAGCTAATTGTAGCACGCTACGCAGCCACGGAGCTTTACAACGACGCGGAAACACCAACTCCCCAGATCCTTATTCACCCCCTCGACACCGAACCAGCCGCCACATCACTGCAATAAAACCGAGTTAAACCGTGTGATGAAACGTGTCTTTACTAACAGGGGATCGTGTTCGGAGCAGCGCGGCAGCGGGCAGCACGTTAACTACCACGTGGTTGCTGTTCCACTGGACGCAAATGTATTGATTTCGTGCGGGGGATTTACATATCCCAGAGCCGAGCGGCGGCTAAACGCGCCCGGTGAGTTGCAACATGTCAGCGGGGGGAGTTACACGTAACGACACGGGCGGGACACACCGCGTGTCCCCTCGCCGAGGAGCGCGGCGGCGGCGGCAGCTGCCACAACAAGCGGCTAATGTCCACAACCACCGTGCTGCCAGGGCACCGCGGCGGAGCTAACGGCTAGCATGCTAAGCGGAGACGGACCGCAGCTCTCACACGCACACACACACACACACAACAGGGACAGACACGCGCTACGGGCACATGAAGGAGCGGCGCGGTGTGGAGACGCAGAGCTGCTCACGCACCTGCAGAGACCCCCGATCACGTCCTTCTCCGTCTTCTTGAACTGCTGCAAGGAAGACATCTTCTCGGTGGGCATCATGAAATACTCCATGCTTTCACAGCCGCCGTCTCCAAGCCCGTGTGTTCCGTGTCCTCTCCCTCCACCGCGTCCCTCGCTCACACGCTGTGATGTTCTGGTCCTCGCCCGCACGGATCTCACGCTTCTCCTCAGCGGCGCATGTCTGCAGATCCCGCGGCAGGAGCGTGTGGATGGTCGACAGCTGCGCTCACAAAAACACACGTAAGTTGAAGCTGTGTTGCTTCTCGCCACAGCTGATGGGGTTCCCTCCAGTGTGTGTGTGTGTGTGTGTGTGTGTGTGGCCTCCTGCCTCCGCCTATTGCCTCACTGTGTGTGTGTGTGTGTCTGATGCCTCCGCCTACTACTCTGTGTGTGTGTGTGTGTGTGTGTGTGCAGCTGATCCGTGTGAGGCGGGAAACAGCTGGTTGGAATCAGAGACCGTTTTCCGGAAAGCAGAACAAACAAACCTCTCTGTGTAAATGTGCTGGAACAAATCAGACCCTCACACACCTCAGGCATTATATAAAAATACATACATGTTTATGCATCTATATATATACAAGGAGATATACAACACATATATATATATATATATATTTGTGTATTTTTTGTTTGCAAAAATTAGGCTGCTCAACTTCACAAAAGTGTGACTATTATCACATCTTCATACTGAGTGTTCTTATAAATTATAGTATATTTATTTCACAATTGCACTTTTTATTCTGTTTATTTCTCTGTTGTTTTGTCTTTTACGGCTATAGCTACTTTATTGTTGCTATGGTTTTATGCACGATAACATATGTATAACCAGTGTGTCAATAAACAGCTTGAATCTTCAGTGATGAAGGAACAACACTACGTCACTTCTATGACACTAATGCTGAAAGTTTACTATAGATAAGATAATATAGAATTATTACATTTTACTCTAATGACATATGTTCGCATTATAGGTTGCATACATTTTAGCTTCATCATGTCCCTGCTAGTTATATTATTATATATATATATATTTGCTAATAGGTTATTAATCACTTAATCCATGGACACGGACATATACAATCTTCATGGTCATCTTGCGTGTGATTGTTTTACGCCATGTTGTGGGTTTTTTTTGTCTTGTAGTCATTTTGCATCTCCTTGTTGTCACCTTGGGTCTCTTTGTGGTTGTTTGTGTGTCTGTCAGTGGCATTTGGCACAGGGGCCCTCTGAGCCATTGGGCCCATGGGCCAGTGCCTTACTTTGGATAATCAATCCATGACTCAATCCCATTGAAAACTGAAATCAGTAGAGACCTAAAGGTTACACCTGTATTATCACTATGACATCTTCAAGCCAGATCAATAGACGCCCACCGATCTTTTTTGCCCCGGTAGATAAATCCCCCCCGATCAAAATCAGCTTTTAATTTTATAGTTAGAACCTGTTATACACAATTAATAATTAGTAATTAAATTTAGCAGCAGTGAAATTTGACTCCTTGATCACGAAAGTTGCAAACTGAAAAAAAGATTATTTATAAAAAGGTGCATTCAATTCCAGGTTGGAACATTTAGTTATGGAGGGAGACGATGAGGTAATGTCTTCTAGCAAACAGCATGAACAGACCAGCAACGAGCAGCAGGTGGCAGTACTGCACCAAAACGTTTGTTTCCAACAACGTGGATTGCTGCATTTACGTGGACAAATATTGTCAAAATGGTAAAGACCTGTAAAAACTGTAGGGCTACATTTTCTACAGGTGTCAACCTGTCAGTGAAGCCAATGTTTAGATTATAGTAGAAACAAAAATGAATAGAATGGATCTAAAATTAATAATACAACAATTTTCAGTTGATAACCCTGAATTGAAAAATGGCAAATCCTGAGATATATTTGTATTATTAAATTGGAGTGTAAAATCTATGTGTGCAGGGACAGACAGGATTTCTTTTGCTGGATCTTTTCGACTGAATCATTATCACAACCTCTTAATTACTGTAATGTTCCCGGTTCTCTCTCATCTTGACTGGTCTGATATATCTAGAGATTATAATCTCCTTCAGAGGCTCCTCTGATTTAGCGCTCATGCTGGTCCTGTCATTGGTGTCAAAAATAAAAACATAGAAATAAAACATGTTAAAAAACCTTTTTGAACTAAAAGTTACCGGCTCATGGTTTTATGCATACATGTGTATGTAGTGAAGACTTTAGAATTTAAGTAATTTAATAAAAGTATTGTGTGTAAGTTTTTTTTTTGTTGTGAAATGTAAGTTTTTAATATATTGTCGTCAAACTAATATGAATCCAGTGAATAATTTCAAACATGTCTTCATTTTTTACAGAGGACTGATATGTGAGCTTCATCACAGGTTGAATCGAACATAATGACATCACAGTGAAGTTGACCTTCTGGATATAAAATGTCAGCACCTCATCATTTTACCTTATTCAACATTTCTGTCGAATTTAATTATTGCCTGAATTCCTCGCGTGTTTGGTGAGGTCACAGTGACCTCTGATCTCTGATCACCAAAATCTAATCAGTCCAACCTTAAGGCCAAGTCAATGTATGTGCCAAAACTGAAGACATTCCCTCTAGGCATTCCTGAGACATGACATCCTCGTCCACCTGCTAGACGGCCTGGTGTTCCTCAGTGGGATGTTGAGGCTTTTAACTCCAGTGTACTAATGTGCAAACAGAAACTGACGCAAAGCCTTGAAAACAAACTTAGTACATGCTCACTCCTCACTTTTTTTCTTTGTCTTCAATTTGACCGACTGTTCACTGCTCACACCGAGCTACGATAATAAATATTTTTCAAAGACGTACTTGTATTGTATTGTCTCTCTTCTCCTTGCCGACTGCATGTCATCAATCCACATTCTCAAACCGTATCTCTAAGTTTCTCACAGTCTTCAAGCATGACATCTGCCTCAATGCAGAAAACTTTGTTCCTTAACAAAAAGCTGTGCGTAAAACCAACACACCTGAAGTAGGGTTTCATAGGTTTTTATTTTTTCCCCATGCAATAAAACTTTACAACACCGTAATAAAAACAAAAAAATATATATATTATAGATTATACAAGGAGATATACAAATATTTGGCCCTTAATCCCGCCCACATTTATAAAAACGATACTCTCCCCTTTTCTCCACATATCTTTTAGTATGACAAACACAAAGTGTAACATATATAACTTTCCTCCTTACACCTTTAAAATAGGATATTTTTTTGAAATACTACAAGCCTGATAATAGGCTACTCCTCATACAAGAAATGCACTACATCCTACATTTAGATATGTTAGTCTATCTGCAGATTATCAGATGCAGCAGAGCTCATCCACAAAGCACTGACAGTGTTACAGCTCCACGTCAGGAAATAGTTAAGAATCGAACAAATTCAAGATGCGTCGCAGGCAACATTCACAACAGAGCAGGAGAACACATCTTAAATAAATGGCAAGTGCATTCTTCATTTGTAACAATTCTCATTTTTCGATAATTACATTAGTAAAAGTGAAGATGAGCAGCAGGTACACAGCAGATACTCTACAGGTTCATAGATACATTACATAAGAAACCCCATAACATCTATAAAGGCTGCATTCTTACAAAAGGTAAACAGTTGAACATGTGTTCAGACGGTATGATGACACGTATAATCTCTTTTAAACAGGCGTTTCCTTTCATGAAAGATGAAAAAAAAAAAAAGCATGACCTGAAATGATCAACTGACTGTGTCATTCAGAATAGTAGTGCCCTTCAATGACCCTTCAACTGGCTCCGTTATGATAAATTATGATCTTTAAAGCCTAATATTATTAATCTAAATGTAGGTATGATAATCCTTCATCTGTACCATCTACCACAATGAGATGTCATCCTAAAAAAATCATTTGGACAGAGTAAAACATGAAACCCTGATATTGTAAGTGCAACGATCACTGATCTGATGTGACGCCTCCTGCTGGCAGAGATGGTCTGGTCCTCTTGGCAGCAATTTCCTCCACAGCAAATGTGTAGTTATACTAAAAAAAAAATACCACAGTTAGTACATTCATACAAAAGTTTACAGTTCACACCATTTTATAATGACATCATCATAACGTCTTTTGTACCATATGATGACGAATGATTGGTTGATGTAAATTAGCTGTAGATGATGGCTCTGATCTTATTGGTTGATAAAGTTATGCAAAGTAATGCTTTACTACACTATATGGTGTCATTTTCTGACTTCATATCCTTTCAGGGTCACAGGGATAAAGCCCATCTGAGCTCATTTCTGCCATTTCCCCGCAAATTAGATAGTTTGAAAATATTTTTTTCCATCTATATAAGCTTCAGGTCATGTGTATAGTCCTATAGGATGCAGAGATGCAATCTATAAAATATTTTTTTAAGCTATACATGAATTAATTAGGACAAATATATTTTTTAGACTATACATTTGTTGACCTTGACCAAAATATAGAGAAAGACGCCCTACCAAGTACTAATCCCAACAAGTTTGGTGAAAATCTGTCCACGAGAGAGGTGAGAACAATATGTTCTCAACAATTTGGCTGAAATGAAGGGTCACATGTGAGCCTACCTCATTTTCAATGTCTTGGAGAGACTTTATACGAATGTTGTTTAATTGAGAGTTGAGCTGAAGAGCCTATGAGAGAGGGAGATACAACAAGAAGAAAGAAATGTCAGCACATGATTATGTAATTACACTTGCGGTGAAAAAGGTCAGAGTGAGAGATAAAGTGACCACAACAACGAAACTGCTTGATTTTGAAAAGGAATCCATCGAACATTGTTGAAAATGTCAAACGTACCGCCCCGTTCGCTTGGGCATCAAACTTTGGGTGCAGGCTGAAAGGAACTCCATCGAGAGCTGCGGAGAGTGAGGGCGGGTTAGAGCGGAGTGAGTGGGCTGCCTCCAGTGACAAACTGTGACACATCCATTACAGTATTGAGTACCTGTGATTCCCTGGAGGCTGCTGTCAGCAGGTTTGTCCAAGTTGTCCTTGATTTGGAGGTTGTGACGTCTCTGACTCACTTTACCATGCGGCTGTGGAGGGGGGTTGCTGTTGAAACAAACAGAAAGATATTACTGGCAAGAACAAAATAATAATCCATGCGCTCTTATTTCTTTTTGATTTAGAGATATACAGTCAAATGATGAGGTTTCAAACTTGTCACTTGTTATCTTATCTTATAAAAAGTATTATACCTGGGTCTGAGGGGCAGAGGAGGAAACGTTTGATCCAGGGAGATTCTGCGGATGTCCAAGGTCACACTGCGTGGTTTGGCTTGAGGCATGGGGTTAGAAAAAGGTCCCTTTCTGCTCCACAACACGTAACCATTGATTTCTCTGTGGCGAAGACACATGTAATGATACACTGATAAACGTACAGTAGAGAAGAAAATAACATCTCTGTTGATGGGATTTAAGAAATGCATTGATACAACAGGTGCAAGTCAAAGGTTTGAATGCGTGCATACCCCACGTATGTGTAATGCTGCAACATCATTTTGCTTTTGGCTGTCAGTTTGATGTCCAGCACAGCTGTGTCCACGCTGCCGACTGGGACGACACGCACGCACACCCGCTTCTTCTTAGAGACGCAGGCCTCTGACACACAAACAGGAAAAACATTTTCAGACACCAACTCTAGAAAAAGTCCGGAAAATTGGCTCCGGACATGTTCCAGAGTTTGCCTTTCACATGTTGAGAACACAACAGGGGATTGTCTGGGGGAAATGTCCAGAACATTCAGGCGAGTGGTGGCGTCTGGGTAGAGCATGCAGGAGGCAGGACATGAGGTTTTAAGTTATTTGTATTCCTTTTGTTTTTATTTTATTTTTGGCGTCCATCAATACGCCCCATGCTGTGAATTTTCCACACATTTGCCTGCTGTATTCTCACACGTGCTCACTCGGCCCAGAGTTCAGTGCACATATTAAAGCTGCTAAAGAGAGAACATTAAACAATCTAAAAAAAAAAGTACATAAGACACAATCTGCAATAAATATTAGGAATGTTTATGTAAAACGTGTAAAATGTGTTTGTGTGTGCGCGCACTCACTTGCTTCAAGGTGCTCTGCGATAAAGCAGTAGCCATGAGGAATTGCATCTTTGTCTGAGAGAAGCTGAATGTCTGAAACCACCATACCACCCATCAAGTCCTATAAAAAGAGAGAGACTCAGGGGGGGGGCAAGTGCAGAGAACAAAGGAAACACAAATACATACAAGACAAAAATAATATGCTTATGAAAAGTCTCTTTTTGATCTGATTAACCGTTACCTTGCTGTAACAGAGGTAATATCCAGACTTTATCGCAAAGCTGCGTGTGAAGTTCGCCGCTGATCCGTCTTCTGTGATGCTGATCTGCAGAGGGACAGAGAGAGATAAGAGAAGGGGAGCAGTGAGACATATAAAACATCTGTCATCATATCCATATCTCATTAAATTGAAAGAGAAAGCATCTGGACTTTAGACTAGAGAGAGTCAACAGAACGAGACTGAGCTTTTCCTGAGTAAGTACCTGTTTATTAGAAGCAAGCAGGGATTAAGAAACAAAAATGTGTTACGTCCACTTGAAGAGAAGATAAAAACCAACCCTGCGCCAATGGGTGCCATTAAGAACACAATTATTACGTTATAGTTTGTCGATGTTGGTCAATCAAGTTACAACACGAGACTCTTACATTGAGCGGCTGCAGAACATCCTTGTTTTTCTGTCGGGGTGTTTTGAGGAGGAAGTTTACAGTCAGTTGATGGAACGTTTAAACAACCAGTGTGTTTCTAAAGGTCAAGTTTACAGCTCATCGAAACACAAAGTGACCTACGTGAAGTGTGCAGCTACGTCTGATTACATTTTTACGTCAACTGTTACTCCATTTTCTTAGTATTTGACATAACATTGTAAACACCCTCTATCTACAGTACAACTTGAAACACTGAAATACTGTAGCTGGTGGCTACAGCGAGTACATTTGTTTATATTTATAATTGCACTAACACACCACAGCCAATTCCATGTATGTGGAAACCTACTTGGCAATAAACTGATTTGTGTTTCACTGAGAAATGCACAGCAGTTGCCAACTGCTTGATGTTATTATCAGACTATGCTGTGTAACATGAATATATATGGAATGTTCTATTAGTGACTCATGTAAACATGATTATAGAAATAATGGTTTCTTCAGAATAAGGTCAACAGTCAGATTACTGTTGTGCATGTAAACATCATGTCAGTGTGTGTTTCCACTTTAACTTCCAATGTAAGGCTGCATCTAATCTTTTCTTCATTTCAATCTAGTGTAAAAAATTTGACTTTTCTCTATTTGTGAAATATTGAACACACCTTTGTTACAAGCACAAGAAACAATTGCAACACTCTTTCCCTTCAGATATAATCTATTATAAAATATACCACTCTTGAGTTTTTTCAAACATTGTTTTAGGCCTCAGTGTATAATCCACAAGAGAGAGGGAGCAGATCTTTCATTTTATCCGTCACTAAAGCAAGGAATGGAAGATTTGGTAATTCTCACATTACGCCTCCTACTTATTTGGAAGCTAAATGGTCTAACATGGAATTCCAGTGGCTCCAGAGAAGGATTGTGTACGACCAACTGTATAAAACCTTTATTCTACATCTCTGCTCCTACCATGATGAAGTCTTTGGGGCAGGTGCTGGTGTTGGAGGTCCACGCCACTGCCGTAATTGGCCGGACGGCCCCACGCTCCATCAAAGACATCTGAGGGAGGAAAGGAAAGACATGTACATCAGGACGTACGGAGGAAAAGAGAACAGAATGGTGGGCACGTACATGTATGTGTAAATAAAATCTTGTCAGTCTTCTCACTGTCCGCAGTTACATTCCAATAAAAGCATTTTCACGGTTGTGCAGACGACACGATTGTGGTGGCCTAGGTGCAGGAGTGCGTGCTCTGTCTGGAACTTAATGGCATCATGAGAGTTGTTGTGTCCATGTGACAAAAAGTGTGGACTCACAGAAATGAGCAGGCTACGATTCACAGTCTGATAATCGATGTTTTCTCAAGGCGACATTGTCTGGGACAGAAAGACCCAATTCAGTCTAAATAGTTGCATCAGCGCTAAACGTTCAAGGACAGAGGGAAAAGTGTTCAGTGCAAGAATTCATCCCGAACTCCAGCAGCAAGTCAGTTCATGAGAAAGTGACTGTTTGACCAGGGACCGTCTGTATTTCCTTTAAATGAGATTTGTTTTGTAAAAACACATTCTAGTCAAAAACATCCTTCCTGGTTTGCTGATTTGAATTGCTGACCAGTTCTCCTCATGAAATATTTCCATATACGTATGGAATTGTTTTGCATATGTTCAGAGGCTGAAACTGCCCTCAGTCTTCACGAGATGGAGAAAAGTTTAGTAAATGAAATGAAATTAAAAACAAGTCTCTGAACCCTGACTATTTAACAGGGGTTTGAAATTATATAAGAAAGATATATATATATATAATGGAACAATTGACCTTTCAGCTCAGAGTAAGAGAAAATGTATATTATCAATAAACTGAAAGAAAATATATTGATTTATGACACAGTGGGAAACTGATGTACACATTTGAAGACATTATTCTTATATAGATCCTCAGAAAATAAACACTTGTAACCATGGCTGTTTTTGTTTTGTTTCTGTTTTATTTATTACATATTTTATTATTGTTATTTATTTATCTCAATCATTCTGGATGATGATAATCTAACGTTCTCAGTGATTTTTGTTGTATCCTCAAAAAACTCAACACATTTTAAAGTTAAATAAAGAAATGACAATCAGGAATCAAGAAAAGGTAGTGAATGATAACTATAAGAATATGAATTAAGTTAATATGGATTGAACAAAGAGCTTATTTCTCAAATCAGACACCAGTGTATTAAACCTATTTGGTGAGTTAGTATCAGGGTGTGAGGTCAAAGCGACTCATACACAGGTAAATCAATCCTGGCTGGAGGTTGACAGTTTGACTGCTTCACGGGAAACTTTAACAACAACACGATCACACTTTGATTTTCCAAAGTTACACATGATTCATAATAATAATGAGTGAACTGGTTCTGAGTCATTTCCCATGACCCTCCATGAGAAGAAGAGCTCAGCTCACCTTTGTTACTTTGACTAAACTTCGCTGTTTCTTGTTTAAAATGAGGCCAGTTCCTTTCTGGTGAGGAAACAGGTCCAATCCTTTGAGAACAAACTTACTTTGAGTGTGTGCTCGCTTCTGTCTCTTCGTGGGGTTGTGGCTCCACAGGAAAACTACTTTTTAGCGACCAGTCGAAATGTCTTGGTCTTCCTCGTCAAAGCAGGAAGTACTGAATCCATCTGACTGCAACTCCCATCAGGCCACGGGGCATGACGTCATACGGTCAGACGTGTCTATACCACCAAGTCAAGTCTGAAGCTGAACGCAAGAGGGCAGCATCCCCGCTGTGTTAGAATAAACAGGTCCATGTCACAGCTGTCGTTCAAATACATACATACATACACACATACAGTACATATATGCAGATATACATACATACATACATACATACATACATACATACATACATACATACATACATATATGCAGATATACATACATACATACATACATACATACACACATACATATATGCAGATATACATACATACATACATACATACATACATACATACATACATACATACATACATACATACACACATACAGTACATATATGCAGATATACATACATACAACATACATACATCTACATACATACATACATACATACATACATACATACAGTACATATATGCAGATATACATACATACATACATACATACATACATACATACATACATACATACATACATACATACAGTACATATATGCAGATATACATACATACATACATACATACATACATACAGTACATATATGCATATATACTGTACATATAAAAACACAAACATACATACACACATACATAAATAGATATATATATGCACATACATACATACATACATACATACAGTACATACAGTATATATATGCATATAAACATATAAAAACACATACATACATACATGTATGATTTTCTGGTTTTCTGGTTTTGACAGTGAGAAACATTTTGCCTTATCTTTTAATACATAAAACACAGGTTCACTCCATATTTCAGTATGGATCATGAGGACATATTGATCTGAGGGTTTACTGCCTGATAGCTACAGGAAACACACCTTCTCTCAAATACACGTCTGAATCAACTTTAATGTCGTGTGTGTACATGTGTGAAATTGAGAAGAAGACTCGTGACTGGAGCATCCAGAGGTGCTCAGTTCCCTGTTGGCATGGCAACATGAAGAACGGACCACAGGGGGAGGTTGTAGGGGATTGTTGTTGTGAGCAGGTGGACTGTTCCATCTCGGTGAAGAAGAAAATCAGTGTTAATTTAGAGCATTTAGCTTCATTGGGTGATCGGCCAGTCAATGAGGATGAGTCTGTAATTTGACTAAACACAGTGGGAATTAGAGAGTGTGTCCTAAAGTCTGCCTGCTTGTTTGTGAACGCAGCCTATTAGTGAGTGGTATAGACAGAGTGGGTTAAAACTGCCCTGGTGCTTTCTCTAAACACAGGGATTAAAGGGATAGTTCACTAAAAAAAGAAAATTCACTCATTATCTACTCACCACTATGCCGATGGAGGGGTGGGTGAAGTGTTTGAGTACACAAAACACTTTAGGAGTTTCAGGGGTAAACAGCGTTGCAGACAAATCCAATACAATTAAAGTAAATGGTGACTGATTCTACAAACATAAAGAACAACATAAAAAAAACATAAAATGCCTCCATACTGCTCCTGTGGTTTCATCCAAGTGTCTGTAACCACGGCATTCAAATTTGACTCGAAACAGCTTCATTTACACCGTGTTTTTGTGTCTGAAGAAGGAGAACTACAGTTCTAAGTGTTTTGTGGACTCAAACACTTCAGCCCTCCATCGGCATAGTGGTGAGTAGATGAGTGAATTTTCTTTTTTTGGTGAACTATCCCTTTTTTAAATATTTCTATTGAATTTTTCGAGTATATATCAAAACGTATACAGCATTGAACAAAAACCTCATACAGTCACAGGTTCACACACACACACATACAAAAAAATAAAATAAAAAAGGCAAGATCAATAATTCCATGTTACCCGTATAACATTTCCTTTTCAGTCAGTGATACATGTTTCGTTTGCCAGAAAGGACATAAATGAGTCCCAAATACAAACAAATTCTTCCTGTTTACATTTAACCATATATGTCAAGCTCTCCATTTCAAGTGATGGTGGTGCTACATTTTCCAACATGAAGCAATCATTCTCCTTGTATGGAGAAGTCCCAAATCAATCATTTCTGTTGGCATCATTGTTCTGTTAAAGTCCTCAGGGTGGATTCCCAGTATCCATATTTTTGGCCTCAGTGGAATATTACTTTTAACCAACCGTGATAGACATTTAACTACATTTCCCAAAAACATCAGAATCTTAGGGCATTCCCACAAGCAGTGAATCAGAGTTCCTCTCTCATTTAGGCATTTAACACAGACATCAGGAATGTTAGGGGAGATATAATGAAGTTTAACAGGGGTTATGTAGACTCTCATCAACAACTCATTTAACCTTGTATTAATTGAGTGTCCGTTCTCCAAGCATTTAGTCTATCTGATGTTGATTCTGTTGAATACTCTGCCAAAAGGTCATAAAATCTCGATATGTGTCTCCTACTATCCAAATTATTAAGCTTGATTTCCTCAATAACTGATAGCGGGGGACTATCCCTTTAATCTATCTTTTCCCTCCAGTTGGTGTCTTGCTGTGAGGATCAGACCCATGCAGTTAACCTAATGTGCACACAAAGACAAAAAGTATAAAGTCTGACTCACTTTTGATTGAAATAAACATATCACCACATAGAAGGCTTTCCCTTCAACTTGGGTGTACTGATCATAATGGAGTATTTCAAAACAAAACCTATAATCAAAGGCAATAATGACACAATGACCTGTTATATAAAGATGAAACTGATGAAACCAAATAAATATATATATACAATTAAAACAGTTTTATTATTGACAACCCCACTGTTTCCATGGCGACCAGCGACATAGTGACGGGGAGCTGTGTCAAGTAATCAACAATCAAAGTTGATTTCAAAATAAAAGAACTAATACTAAAATATTCTTATAACACAACATAATATTGACTGTACTGGCATGTGTGTGTGTGTGTGTGTGTGTGTGTGTGTGTGTGTGTGTGTGTGTGTGTGTGTGTGTGTGTGTGTGTGTGTGTGTGTGTGGTGTGTGTGTGTGTGTGTGTGTGTGTGTGTGTTGTGTGTGTGTGTGTGTGTGTGTGTGTGTGTGTGTGTGTGTGTGCTTCTTTGCAGGGTTATAGAGATCTAGTTAACCTGCCACATTAGTGTATCAGATGTCATTGCTGCAAGATGGACCGGTAAAGGTGATCACATGGAGTGTGTGTGTGTGTGTGTGTGTGTGTGTGCTGTAGAGGTGAGCCAGATGTGGGGGCGGTCATTGCACTCGTTATGGGATTATGAATGTGAGACGATCTCTGGAACCACCTTCCAATTGCCAGACAATTTACATAACTGTGCAAATTAAAAAACCCTCAAACGAGCCTTCATTTTTCAAAGGGTGTTTAGTGACTCCTTAAGAGCTGGTGTTAATTAACAGCTCTGTGTGAGTTTGTGAGTGTGCATGAAGGATACTTGTTCATTTGTGTGTGTATTTATCTCATGATACAGGCTATAATATAGGAGATATAGTGATCAGTACTCCAGTAAGTCTGTAATCATGTCGTTTCCGAAGCAAAAACTCAAAAAACATTTGGATTTTTGTGACATTTTACAATTATGTTGATCTGGAAGTTTAGTGGTTTCCTTTTGATATTGTCGGTTTATTTCTCTTTATTTTTATGCCTCCGTGCCGGCGGAAGCTTTGAGAGTCTGATTGATCAGCCGCTGTAAGGCCTTAGGTCAACACACACACATGAAGCTAAATCATTTTCTTGGAAAGCAGAATGACTAAATGAAATCCACATCCCTGTGTGCTGCAATCACATGTCAAATTATCGAAGTCATTAAGTCCAGCTTTGGTACTTTTCAACAGAACATATCCTACAAAGTCTGCACATGTAATGTCAGTGATCATTTTTGTGAGCAAACAAATATTAACTAATCAAAAAAATAACAAAAATAACAACCTTTGAATGAAATGCTTCATAAGTGACCGAAACTTACAGACAGTGTTTGAGTAGGAGAAGGGGTAAATGGTAAGCCAGGGGTTAAAGGTCGAAAGTGATTGTATGAAAAAGAGACAGAGAGAGAGACAGAGAGAGAGAGAGAGAGAGAGAGAGAGAGAGAGAGAGAGAGAGAGAGAGAGAGAGAGAGAGAGAGAGAGAGAGAGTTTAACTGTGGGGAGAAAGTGAGGTTGTTCTCTGTTCACCATGGATTTATCACCTGGGGCTCTGATCCTCTGCTCACTGTTATGTTCAGGTACGAATCTAATTTGATTTAAAGACAGCAGAGAAACGTCTGTCGCAATATTGTGGGTTTAGCAGGTTTGTCTTTCATTATCACAGCTTCTCTGTTGGTCTGCGTGATGCCTGTAGAGATGTGCAGTGAATTATTTTGGTACTTTAAAGGGTCGCACAGCAATAAAACCAATATATGATATTGATCTGGATAATCCACAAACATCGCTGTCAGTAGTTTTTATTGGAATAATTTGCTCCTTTCTTTGTCTGTCTGTCTTTTTGTGACATTGTAAATGTTCTTTCCTTTTTTTTTATGGCTCCACAAGAAAGTTAGAAAACTCAGATTCCCGATATATCAGAAAAAACTATCTGCATGGAGACTTGACACTTTCTTAATATAAATTTGCACTTTGTTTTGTACTTTTCCGTTTTGCTTTGTCATCAAAAAAACATTTGTCCAATCAGTGTATTTGCTCAGGCTGTTTGCTTTGGGTTGCTGTTTGTTTACACTGTTTTATCCCAGACCTGTCTAAAGGTTCACAGAATTGCATGTGTGTGTGTGTGTGTGAGGTATCACCAGCTCTCCTCTCTCTGTGCAGTGGCTGGCCAGGCTCCTGTCGTCTCAGTGGAGCCCCAGGTTGCCACAGTGCGCCAGGGGGAGTCTGTCAGCTTCAGGTGCCAAGTGGGGAGCGGTGCACAGCCAGTCCAACTGGAGTGGAGGAGGCTCAATAACCAAGCGTTACCAGGTCAGGGGCAGTAATCAAATTTGAATGTTTATTTCATAGGGTCAGATATAATAAATAGAGAATTGCACGGTAATAATCCAATGCAATGCATCACAGTAATTGTAGCAACTGCTATTTCCTGATGCGTGTAGAGGAGCCTTTAGGACAACAAACAGAAAACATTAGAATTAGACTTATTAAGCAGCAGTACAACTAACCAGAGTACACATATGTATACATATACACACGCAAACACATATCCATTCACAGAAGCACATGTACATGCTCATGGTGTCTACACGAAAACATACATACCTCCCCTATAGTACCTATACATATACCATAAGATTGATTATTGGAAATTCTTGAGTTCTAATTTAAAATGTTGTAACTGCAGGTATTGCTCAGACAACATCAGCATGTGTGAAGTTTTAGGTGAGTTCTGTTTCTTCTCCTCCAGACAATGCTAAGGTTGGTCCTGATTCCTCTGTGCTGACTGTTGCCAACTCCCGAGCTGCAAACCAGGGCCAGTACCGTTGTGTGGCGTCCAACTCCGCAGGCCGCGGCGTCGCCACAGTCGTGCTGAACGTCAAACGTGAGCCCGCCTTCACACTTCACTTTCTCCTGAAACTGTGTGTGTGTGCTACTCTGGGGCCCCTGAACAAATATGGCATACTATACTACTATAACTACTATATATACTATCAAAAAGTATAAGATAGATGGAATAAGATGTTTTAAATTTCTGAATTTTTTGTTTTGACATAGATTTTGCTGATGATATGAAAGTGGAGCCGTTAAACAATAACCATGAATGAAGCACCGTACAAAGTTATTTATGAAAAAAACGTGCAGAGAAAAGAGTGTGCACTAACAATGTCTACAAACAACGGGAAATAGATTCATGGATTTCAGATGAGAGTTTACTTTGGAGTGTTACTATCAATGCTAAAGCCCCCGAACATAATGCCCACACACATTTGACAGTCAGATCTTGTCGATTTTAAGTGGTCACCAGCTAAATGTGGCCAATTTTCAACATCTGTTTATTAAAATGCACAAAGTCTAATGTAGAATATTGTTTTGTGCATGATGACGTCTGTTGCTCAATAGTTAGCTGTCTAGTACTTAGCTTGTGCTGTATGCAAATAAGTAATTGTTTATAACAAATTTATTTAAATGATTCCAAACAGAATGCAACAGTAAAAAAGAAGCAGTTTGACTAAAATTCTCACTCTTAGTTGAGACCAAAATGTTCATAGCATTTATATAAACATCTATAAAATATTCTAATGACTAAAAGAATAACTGAAATATCTTGTCCAGTGTTTGACTTTACTGAAGCTGAATAAAAAGGAAGAGGCTGACTCTCACACTGACTTTTGATTACTGGACTAAGACTAAATATAAAAACAGCTGACAACCAACAACTGGCCCCATATAAACCAACTGTTGGCTCCAGAGATTATTACTACCTTGCACTGTGTATGAGTGTGTATGAGTGTGTGTGTGTGTGTGTGTGTGTGTAACTGCATCACATATTATTTTGCAGTACTTGGTTTGTGTTTAGTTTATATTCTTTACACCTATACTATGTACCAGTGGTCTCTGGCAGTGATGGACATAAAATCGCTGTTCCCCTCAGCTTCACGTAGCTTCGCAGTGAGTTTCAGCTTATTTAGTTGTTCAGCCCACGACTTTCTTGTTTTGGTTCACTCTTCTTTCACTGCATCATTTTCAGCTGTAATAAAAACCCACTGTTTTCTCCCTGCTCAGCACCAAACTGCAGGTAGACACAGTTAGTTGGTTGAGACCAAAAAAAGAGCTAAAAGAGAAGAAATACTGGACCAACATTTGGCAGGTGACGTGAAAAGTCACCACAAATGAATAATAATGTTGCTCCAAAACTAGATGAGTATATAATCAACAGTTTCTTAACAAGTTTGCCAAATCAACTTAAAAGATCCTGATGTTGTTTCTTAAAAAATGTAAGGATGAATGTTATCGAATCACTGTTTCCTCTCTCTTTCTCAGACGCTCCTAAAGTGCGATTGACACCCACTGGGCCCCTGCATGTCAGGATTGGTGACCCTGTGTCAATTGGGTGTCGCGCCACAGGCAGGCCAGGCCCCAAGCTGAAGTGGATACGCCAGGGCTCCACCCTGCAGCTGGTTACCGCGGAATCAAATAATGTCAACACCATACAGGTGAATTATGAACATGTGCATCAGCATTACTTGAATTCATTTCCTCATTTCAGTTGAACAGATATAATACGATACTTGCAATCTCATCCTCAGTGGGCTGCGGTGCGTCCAGAGGACTCAGGAGTTTATATTTGCCAGGCTGAGAACAATGAAGGGGTGACAGAGGTCAAAGTTGAAGTCATTGTTCAGGGGGGGCCGGGAGCACCAGTGGCCACAGTGAGCACTACAGAGATGACGGTGGTGGAGGGACATACAGTCACAATGGAGTGTCAGGCCAGTGGTAAGATGTTGGTTTGCGTAGATATATTCCAGTTCCAGTTGTGCTCTCATTTCTCATTTCTCACTTTACCCCTGCTTCCTCTTCCTCCTCCCAGGTTCCCCTCCTCCTGTCATCACCTGGTCCAAGCTCCGAGCTCCGTTGCCATGGAAACACACAATGGTTGGTGGTGTTTTGACGCTGACCAGTGTGGGGCGCCAAGACTCAGGACAATACATCTGCAACGCGACCAACATGCATGGCTACAGTGAGGCGTTCACGCAGATGGAGGTGGACAGTGAGTGGACGGAGGAGAGGACAACACATACTGTAGATCCACATTCTTTGTCCCTGCTCAGGTTAAGAAAAAGTGTCTTCTCCTTCACACAGCTCCTCCGTATGCCACCTCCCTGCCTGACCAGGTGCGACTCCAGCCGGGGGACTCCCTGCGCCTGCAGTGCCTCGCCCACGGCTCGCACCCCATGCAGTTTGTGTGGAGCAGGGAGGGCCGGGCCAGCCTCCCCCCGGGAGCAGTGACCACAAAGGATGGAAATCTGCTGGTGGCCCACGTTAAACTGAGCGACGGCGGAACATACAAATGTGAGGCTACCAACCACATCGGCTCCAGTGAGGCACTGGCCAAGGTCATCGTAAAGGGTGAGCTAGCCTTTATATTTAGCCAATTTAAAGACCGTTAAAATCTGCTCTTTCTTTTCCTTCATCTTGTCTCCTTTCTTCTTTTTTTTTTTTTACAGCTTAATCCACTGTGGTCAAATTGTCTGATTGACAAAACCATCAATTCATTGCAATTTCTACAACCCTGGATCCATCACATTGAAAATGGTTTGAACACAGAATTATATTTATCGATTCTCACACTTTGATGAATGAAGGTTGAAGACAGCAACATGGTTTAGACGTTTGGTATTATTGTGCATATGAGTTAATTTTATACTTTTATAAAAAATGGATGCTGTTGCTATTGCTGCCTCTGTCACATATCAGAGAGCTTTTCTTTGGAAGCCTGTGTTGACGTCTGACATGCTGCAGTGTCCGTGGGAGTGTTTCTGCTGGAATGCCCCCCCGTCCTTCTCCCTTCATGGCATCTGCTGACTTTACGCTGTTTCACTGTTCAAATTTGAAAGGAGGCCACAAGACATACAAAAATCTGATATAATAAAAAGAAGTCTTTATTGTGCCACTGAATGCTAAATCAATAAAGTTGGAAATAATTTATGAAACTGTCGTTTACAGTGTATCCAAGTTAGGGACTGTAAATAAAAGTTATTAATATAAGTCTATTAAGGAATGTCATCTGCACTCCTCTCTGTTTACTTAACTGCAAGTCTTCCCTTGCAGTTAAGTAAATAATTATTATGTTTTTATCTGAATGTGTTTTGTCTGTCCCTTCACCACGAAACTTGGTAGAAAGATGCGTTAGGGTTCAGGGAAGAACCAATTCAATTTTGGCGTGGATCTGGATCAGGGGACGGATCCAGCAATTATGTTTTCTCTTTATTTAAACACAATTTCTCAGAGAATAATTCATGGATCTTGATAAAAATCTTGATCTGGTATATTACGGGACTGATTTATGAGTTTGTGCAAACGTAAAAATCTCTTGAATTTAAATTTGGTTTCATAAGGGGACTATTGTGCTCTTTGTACTATTCTAGTTTTCGTCAAAATTATTACATTACAATGTACAACACCACTCAAAGCAATACATATACGTTATATTATATATATTATATTATATCAGTAAAATTGCTGTGACCCATCAGGCTTATTTAAATTTTACCATGAAAATAAAAAAAACATCACTTGGATCTTTTCCGTTATTGTGATTGAATGTTTCCAATTTGACTTTAAACTTGCACATAAGGCCAGGGAGGACCTTGCTTTCTTTTAAATTGTGAAACACATGGCTGAACCTGAGCATGAGCTGAGAATTCTTCCACCACATGGTGGCAATGTGTAGCTTTCAGACACTCCTGTTGTCTCCAAGCCAAAGAAGAGCCATCTGAGCCCTCAGACCCTTAATAAGCAGAGGGACAGATGCAGTGCACAGTCAAGCTATTGTTTCCCAAATGCCTCCACGTCGTCCACTCCAAAAAAGAGTGAAAGCATCTGTCTGATCACTGCAGCCCTCTGTGTAAATATGGACTGTAAACTCCTCCTGAACAGGCAAAGTTCAGTTTGATCACACAAGCGTGTTGCAAGATGACGCACCAATGGTTATGCTGGTTGCATACAATTTTAAACCGCTCTGCCTATATGAGGTGTTAGCCCGACATTTAGGTTTTATGGCTGCAGCAGGGGGTTAGAAAGAAAACAATCATTTCCACGAGCTGCTGCCAGGACCGAGGGGGGGCTCTATCTGCTACGTGTGACTTTGGCCTCCTTCGTCAAAACCGCCCAACCTCCTTGGAGTTACAGGCCTCAGCCCTCTCCGCTATTCCTCTCTATCTTTACAAGCATCTTCAAAGCCGGGGAGGAAACATCTGCCCTCTGTCACCTCGCTCCACCCCCTCACTTCACAGAGCCACCGAGGGAGGGGGGGGAAGATGATGGAGACAAAACACAGGAGAGGAAAGAAGAGCAGGGAAATCCACACACATCATCTTTTTAGTTTAGAGTAATAAAGAACTATTGAGGTAGGAAGGGAGGGAAGAGTGCAGATTATACATTCCTTAGGTAGGACACACACACACACACACACACACACACACACACACACACACACACACACACACACACACACACACACACACACACACACAATTTGTCATGATTTCAGAAGCATCACGTTCATTTGTATTAGTGCAGGACTACACAACTGTGCTACATTTACTCTGGACCACACATTGCTTAGGTTGGCCCTTAAGAGGTGGGGACAGAAAGAGGTAACAGGCGGTGGGTGTCATGGTTGTATCAGCCAAAGAGAGAAAACAAAGTCAAACATATTCATTTTTCTTCACACTGTATTACAGTAATAGTAATGAAAAACTTTCACTGCATTGGAAAAAGACTAAGAGTGACGTCCCTGCTGTATTATATAAGATACAGCAGGGACCAGGTCATTCAGGAAGGAACCAATGAGGTGAGAGTTTCCTGTGGAAGTGGTAGGTGGGGTGGGGGGGTGGGGGCGCTGTATAATCTGATGCTATGGTTTCAACCGAGCCAACTCAGATACTCTGCGGCGTTGCAGCAGTGTTTTTTTGTTTAATCAACAGATACTGCAGGACAGATAAATGCAGACTGATCGTGATATGGAACACATGACATCCTGAACTGTGTCGGCTGCAGAGCATATTACACTTTGCTTTCAATCTGATCTCACACTCTTTGAAAATGGTGTTTAACTGTTACATTTTTGTCATGCACAGACTGAAGAAGTTATCAGTCTGGGGGTTGACTGCTGACAGAAAGGAAATATTCTCTTGGCCAAATAGGTCACTAAGGAAGGAAAAATAGTCTGCATGACACAGAAGAACTATCTTTATAACCTTCTCCCTGATATGGAGGAAAAAAGAACACAACCTTAAAGGGGACATAGCATGCCCATTTTACCACAAGTTGATATGGTTCCTTGGGGTCTTAATGAAATGTCTGTAACATACTTTGGTCAAAATACCACAAGGATCATTTCAAACAGCACCCTTTTTACCCTGTATAAAACAGCCCTCCACAGAGCGACCTGTTTTGACTGCCTGTTCCTTTAAATGCTAATGAGCCAGCTCCCCCCTCCCCCCTCTCCCCCCATGATTTTAAACGATATAAATTACATATTTTATATGATATAAATTATCAAATATGCATCCCATACTTTGTATTCCCTTGTTGTCCTGGAGTTTTAATTTTCCCAATCACATAATTAAATGTCCCCCTCTGCCCCCACTACAAGCACACAAGCAGACAGACAGAGAGAGAAAGAGAGGTGGGGGGCTATGAAGACCATCATTTACCCCGAACCCCGACATTCAACGGGTACAACAACAAGCGGAGAAAGCAGAATCGCGGGCTGACCTTATATATACAGTCTATGGGGCTGACCAGCGGAGAAATGCTCCCGTGTGAACAGCCAGGCGGCTGCGTGCTGGAGAACGGCGCTGCGCTGCCTCGCAGCGGCACTTCCGCGTCCGGTGTACCCCGGCGTAACTACTGTAACCCGGCGGAACTACTGTAACCCGGCGGAACTACTGTAACCCGGCGGAACTACTGTAACCCGGCATACAGTAGAGCTGAACACTGCGGAAGTCTTCCACACAGCTGGCAGTGTGGAAGACCGCTGCGAGGCAGCGCAGCGCCGTTCTCAAGCGCGCAGCCGCCTGGCTGTTCACACGGGACGAGCATTTCTCCGCTGGTCAGCCCCATAGACTGTATATATAAGGTCAGCCCGCGATTCTGCTTTGTCCGCTTGTTGTTGTACCCGTTGAATGTCGGGGTTCGGGGTTACAGTAGCGCTGAACACTGCGGAAGTCCTCCACACTGCTGCTGTGTGGCGCTGCCCTAAATTCCAGCTCACGCACGGGAGAGCGACGGTCGCTCCCGAGCAGCTGCTGCAGCCTCCCAGTCCCAGCGATCCACACAAATGCCACATGTGAGTGAATCGCGGGCTGACCAGCGGAGAAATGCTCGTCCCGTGTGAACAGCCCGGCTGCGTGCTTGGGAACGGCGCTGCGCTGCCTCGCAGCCTCCGGTGTAAACCGGAAGTAACGTGAGTGTGGGGACGGGACGGGACGGGGGCCAAGACCATGTAGGGAGACTTCCAGTGTATTGTTACGACACAATACCCAGGAAGCGCAATCGAGTCGCTCAAGCATGACGTTTCTGACTTAGAGGAACTATAACAAAGCGCGAGTGTTTTTCCCCAGAGTTTTGGGTTGGTAGACATGCCAGATACCCACATTAACCTGTAGAAGCACTAACAAAGTGGAATTTGCATGCTATGTCCCCTTTAATATATCTACAGACAGGAAAATCAGTGCCAATCCCAGTCATGAGGACGTGACCGCTCAGGCTGTCCTTGGTTAAAACAATGTGAGAGAAGAGAAGGGAAAATATAAACTTCTTTCAATATTCTTGTAGCTAATCTCACCATTCTTCTCTTGTGAAATACTGAATACTTCCACTTTCAAGCTAAGAGAAAAAAATTCCTCACTTTACTTCAACTTTGAAAATTTCACACAAGTCAAAAAGGCAGGTGACCACTGCTCTTAAGAGTTGTTTACTTTCAATATTGAATTCTGTTTTTTTGTTTTACATGCTTTCATGGAACTGTTGTGAAATGCTGGTAAACACACACACACACACGCACGTGCACGTTCACACACACACAAGTAGAGGTGCAGTATGTGTTAGTTTGACACTTTGCATAGAGCTTGCATTTGCACTTTGAGCATCTACATTTTTCCACTATGGCTTTTTCCGTTCTCGGCAGTAAAGATGTGCCCAGAGACATCACCTCTGCCGTCTGACCTCAGATGCAACACGATAACTGAGTAAACAAATATCTGTTTCTCTGATTGTATTTGTTTCGCAGACTTTAAAATGGCACATTAAAACACTGCCAGCTTCATGCCGCTGCAAAGAGGCTTCTGCAGCTGCTGCCTGTTGCAGGGCGGTGTCAATACAAACCACATAATATGCCTCAGTAATCACACATTGCCACTAACCTTCTCTTTTTCATTTTGACATTATGTCCCTGGTGATTGTGGCTTCAGAAGGAAACTGCTTGAGGTTGGGGGAAGAAAAAAAAACATCTGTCTAAAAATACGAGGTATAAAAGCAGAAGACAGAGGTAGAGGTGCAGACTGATCGAAAGTCAAAGACGCAGCAGGTCTGGCACAGCATGTACAGCACATCACTTTATTTCCTCTTTTTGTTCAACCAAACATTATACAATACATGTTTTTTTAGTGTTACAAAGTGCTTTACAAAATAAAAAGTATATTGGAAAGAATTGTGTTCACGAAACAACAGTAATCCAATAAAAAAACACTAAAATGTGATCAAATGAAATAAGCTATTTCCTTTGCAATTATCTTCTCTTTAACTATTAGCGACCCACCATCCATAATCATGACATATGAAAACATGTGATTTATATGCCCATAATAGGTAATGAAACAAGAAAAAAGATATCAAAATGATTCAAACTGATTCTGTTACTGTACATTTTCCTCAAGAGCAAGAATCTGCAAAACCTGCCTCCCATTAATGGAGCGGTGGAGACAGATGGTAATTTAATAAATGGGTGAAAAATGTCAAAAGGAGATTTACTAAAATGAACAAGGCAAATGAGAAGTGAGAGAGAGAGAGAGAGAGAGAGAGAGAGAGAGAGAGAGAGAGAGAGAGAGACAGAGAGAGAGGCAGAGAGAAGAGATGAAATAAAGGATGTGAGGGGAAGGGAAGAGGAAGTGGCATCAGAGCACATGGTGAGAGAAAGGTGTGAAAGCCTTTCACTTTTCAAACTAAACAACAGTCAACCCTTGTCCAGGAACGCACGGTGGAAAATGAAATACTAGTTGACCAGAGCTTGTCTGTCCCTGAGCCTGAGTTTGAACATGAAAACTGCTACTGTGCAGTTATAATCCATTCACTCTGTTTCCTTATGAAAGATCCTGTTTGTGTGAGTGGGTGTGCCTGCGGCTCTGGGCACTAACATCTGTAACATCTGTCAGTCTTATAAAGCTTTATTCCACAGCATTAAATCAAAGTACTGAAACTTTCCAACTTTGTGATGTAACAGCGGAGCAACGTTGACGCACAGCGTGCCATGACGATGAATTATTTTATCCTACACCGTCACTGACAGTTGGTCTGCAGTTGACAACAGCGGATTCAAATTTAATTTCCCAGTGACCCCTCAGGGGGAAGCAGTCACTCTCTCCCATGACCCATGGTTGGGTTGGGGCCCCAACCTAACAGTAAAAACAACAGTAAAATACTGCACACACGTAACTTCTCCTTCTGGTCAGTCAGGCTGTTGTCTGGAAACAAAACAAAAAGAGTTGGGAAAAAAACATCAGGTACGTCGTGTTTATCAAAGACAAATCTGAACGTGTTTATACCTGTAGCAATAAGTTATTTACAGATCAGGGGAGAGTTTCAGTTTGCTTCAGTTTTTTTTGTAAAATCTTTTGTGCTGTACTGTTGTATGGCAAGATCTCTCTTGTATTAACGTCTCATGATATAAATGGTGGAAACGTCTACAAACATTAATAAATATTTGATTCTGCAGAAACATTCAGTACAATACAAATATGTGCAGATCATGATGTAAATGTGTCTTTACTTTACAGGTTAAAAATCTATTTAAACATATAATTTGACTAAATAATCATAATTTCATCCAGAATGTCTTCATCATTCCCATCTGTAGTTTCCATCCACCAGTGGTGGGTTGTCACAAGGTACATTTACTTCATTACTGTACGTAAGTACAGATTTCATGTATCTGTACTTTTGGGTACCGTTCACTTTTACTCCGTTACATTAATCAGCAAATATCTGTATTTCTTACTCCACTACATTTCTAGATCTCACTGATCCAATCAGAGCGGGCAGTTAATATTAGACCCCCCCTTCTCCAATGAAAGCAAAGTGTGCATGCAGCAGCAGCATCACTGGTGAAGAAACACCTGAAATGTACTCAGAAGAGGCTGAGACTCAATAATAATGTTGCAGTACACAGTTTTATTAAGGGATAGGATACACTCAGCAAGTATCTTTACTTTTAAATTTAAAGTAAATTTAAAAGCAAGCACTAACTTTAGTAGGAAGTTAATGTGGTACTTTTATTTCTACTTTGATACAATTTATATATATTTAGACCTATTCTGAAGTCCCAAGAGGTTGTCCTGTCCTTTACCTGGCATGTTGGTACCAAAAACTGTCTTTTGATCAAGAAACCCCCCTTTTAAAATGTTCTTGTGGACGTTTCAGGTTTATTTCGGGGCATTATGCCTTTGTTGATAGGACAAAGCATGAATGGGGGAGAGAGAGTCGGGAAGACATGCAGCAAAGAGCTGGGTCAGAACTCAATCCTCTGTACGTGGGTTTAGACCATTTTAATCAAATCATTCATCAAAGGATAATGCGTCAAACTCTCATGAACACAACAATGAGCCCTTGACAAAGTCTTACTTGCTCTGTGAATTCATCTTGAGCTTATTAGGTGGCTTTTACTATTCTTTGAGTTAGTTTTGTATCTCCTCTTATTCTATTGGTATTTTATTGTACAGTACTGTGCTTGTTTTAAATGTGATTGAAGAAAAACCTTGATTTGATTTGATGAATGCATGCAGTTCCCAAGCGGAAGGTCAAGTAATGCCTTGCAGCTTCCTCATAACTTGTAAGTCTTGTATACATGACATTCCTCCTCTGAAGGATCACATTTTTCCCACGTCATTTCCCCTTTTGGGTTATGACTGCTGGTCACAGTGTACAGACGTTCATTAAATGTGTGTGGGGATAAATGTTCAGTGGCAGTCAACATCAGAGCATAAACACACACACACACACACACACACACACACACACACACACACACACACACACACACACACACACACACACACACACACACACACACACACACACCAAGTGGTTCAGCTGCAGATAAAGTTACAGTTGGTTTTAGCAACCTGACACTCACTGAGAGGCAGACATTAA